>NC_056737.1:1972870331-1973191581 GCF_019279795.1 Protopterus annectens
TATATATATATATATATATATATATATATATATATATATATATATATATATAAAAAGGATAAAAAAGTGTACACACCCCTGTTAAAATGCCAGGTTTTTGTGATATAAAAAATGAGACCACAATAAATCATTTCAAAACTTTTCCCACCTTTAATGTGACCTATAACTTGTACAATTCAATTGAAAAGCAAACAAATATGTTAGGGGAAAAAATATAAAAAATGAAAAATGTACAATATGATCATTGTATAAGTGTGTGCACCCTTAAAGTAATACTTTGTTGTGTGTGCACACCCTTAAACTAATACTTTGTTGAAGCACCTTTTGATTTAATTACAGAATTCAGTCTTCTTGGGTAGGAATCTATTGGCATGACACATCTTGACTTATCAGTATTTGCCCACTCTTCCTTGCAGAAGTGTTTCAAGTCTCTCAGATTGCAAGGTCATCTCTTGTGCACAGCCCTCTTTAGGTCACCCCACAGATTTTCTATTGGATTTAGGTCTGGGCTCTGGCTGGGCCATTCCAAAACTTTAATTTTCTTCTGGTGAAGTCATTCTTTTGTTGATTTGGATGTATGCTTGGGGTCATTGTAGTGTTAAAAGGTAAAATTCCTCTTCATCTTCAGCTTTTTAGTACATACTTGAAGGTTTTGCACCAAAAGTGACTGGTATTTGGAACTGTTCATAATTCCCTCCACCTTGACTAAAGCCCCAGTTCCCACTGATGAAAACAACACCAAAGCATGATACTGCCACCACCATGGTTCATCGTGGGGATGGTGTTCTTTTGGTGATGTGAAAGTGTTGTTTTTGTGCCAAACGTACCTTTTGGAATTGTGGCCAAAAAGTTCAACCGTGGTCTCATTAGACTATAACACATTTTCCCACATGCTTTTGTGAGACTTGATGTATTGTTTTGCAAATTTTAGCCAGGCCTGGATTTTTTTCTGTGTAAGAAAATGCTTCCGTCTTGCAACCCTACCCCATAGTCCAGACATATGGAGAGTCCGGAAGATTGTTTTCGCATGTAGTACACAACCAGTACTTACCAGAAATTCCTGTAGCTCCTTCAGTGTTGTTGTAGGTCTCTTGGCAGCATCCCAGATCAGTTTTCCTATTGTCTTTTCATCAGTTTTGGAGAGATGTCCAGTTCTTTGCAACATCACTGTTGTTCCATATTTTCTCCACTTTTTGAAGACGGTCTTCACTGTGTTCCATGGTATATCCAATGCTGTGGAAATTTTTTGTAACCTTCTCCTGACTGATACCTTTCAACAATGGATCCCTTTGATGCTTTGTAGGCTCTCTGTGAACCATGGTTTTTGCTGTCGCAGAATTCAAAACAAAATTAGACCAGCAGACTGTGGCAAAAAACAATATTTTAATGTTATGTGCTACAGACACATAATGTTACAGGAGAAAGACACAGACCAGTTTCGGCTAATAAATAACATAGCCTTCATCAGTGTGTAAAAGCATAAATGACTCACTCCTTATATAGTCAAATCATGACAACATGTGACCGATTAAAGGTGCTCATTTAATCCAGGTGCAAACAGACCGCCCAGCTTAACAATCCATTTTATCTCTTTTTTGTTCAGCATCTCATGCCACCCTGTCTTATTGGATCTCATGCCCAACATTCGATCAATAATAATAAAATTAAAAGTAGCATTTTTATGTATTATGGTATGTTTGTACAGGGCATTTGTAATTATTTGGTGTTTGATGTCACAAAGATGCTCAGAAATCCTAAATTTCACTGGCTTGGATGTTTGCCCAATGTAGAAAGGTGAACATTTGCAGATAGCTAAGTATATCACCCAATCTGTATGGTAATTGGCAAAAAAAGAAATGTTATATACATGGCTAGTGTTTTTACTGCTAAAACACCTGGTCTTCATGACCTTACAACAGTAAGAGCAATGACCGCAGGGAAAACACCCTAAGACTGGAGTACCCAAAAGTGTAGTTTGAGAACACTCCTTCTTATAATTAGGCCCATGTTTATAATGATTAAAGTAGGAAGCCAAATTCTTGCCTTTCCAATGTCAACATTCATATGGCTGAGACCATATGATTGGCATTTGAAATGTCGACCATGGGGAACCGGCATCTCCCTACAGTGCGGAATGGAAAGATTTCCACTTCTGCACTGTACTGCGATCTCGGAGTTGGTATATTTAAGTTCTAGGGGGTGTGAGGGGCGTTAATGTAATTTTTTTTTTGTTTTTTATGTTCTACTTGTATGGTCGACATTTCAAATGGTGATCATATGGTCTCGGCGATATAAATTTCGACATTGTGAAATGTCAACTATATCAAGTAGACTCATATATATATATATATATATATATATATATATATATATATATATATATATATATATAGGTTCATAGTTTCATAGGTTGATACTAGGCTATGCACCCTAGGGCCTATGCAAGCCTAGCCATAACAATTCCCTGGATATTTCTTCCCACAATATTTACTTCTCTGGACCCCTGTTTAGCAGGGCGACTGACATGATCCCCGGGGTGAATTTCCTATCTCCCATTCAATCATCAAGGTTCCTTTTGAAGAGGGCCAATGAGGTGCTCTGCTTGACATGTATGGGCAGTCTATTCCAGAGTATGGGGAGTCTCTGGGTCAGGAACCTATCCCTCCAGCATGTTTTGTTCATTGTGATGACAAGGTTTAGATCACTGGAGTGTGTGGCTCTGAGGGATTGGGATTTCCTTAAGTGGAGCATGTCCAACAGCTCAGGGTTTGACATGGCCTTGTATGTTAATCAGAGATCACCTCTGAGTAGACGATATGCCCCAGAGTATAGCTGGAGTTTTTTTAGATGGTCAGTATATGGCATCTGCTTTAGGCCTGTGATTCTTTTAGTGAGGTATTTCTGTGGCCCTTCCAGCTGTTGCAGATGTCTTGTGAGGTACATACCAAATGGGGCATTATACTCTATAATGGGTCTAATGAGGGATGAGTACAGTGGGAAAATGGCCTCCTTTTTTCTGGATGAAAAGCCCTTAGTGATGAGGTGTGCCACATAGAAGGATATCCTGACTGTTGTGGTGATGTGGTTATCGAAAGTGAGACCACTGTCCACCTGTTTCCCTAGGTCTCTCATCACACTTTTGATGTTTAGTGTCCTGCCACCTATGTGGTAATTCATGGGTACATGTATTTTTCCAAAGGGGATAACTATACATTTCTTGGCATTAAGCTTGAGCCCATGGCTCTGGCACCAGGCATCTGTTTCTGTAAGGCCCTTTTGTAGAATATCCACATCATTTGGGGATTCAATAATGGCTCCCAGTTTGCAGTCATCTGCAAACTTTGCTAGCCAGAGTCCCTTAGTGTTGGCCTGTACTTCAGAGAAGTAGATGCCAAACAAGAGTGGTCCCAGGACTGAACCCTGAGGTACTCCACTTGTCACTTGTCTGGAACTGGATTTGGAGTCGGCTACTTTTACAGACTGGGTTCTATCTGTAACCCATCGAGTGTTGTAGGGATTTATGCCCATCTTAGTAAGTTTATCTATGATTCCAGAGTAGGGAATGGTGTCAAAGGCCTTGGAGAGGTCCAGATAGGCTGTGTGGACCACCTTACCCTCGTCCACAGCTCTGGAGACTGATTCGAAGAAGTCAGTCAGATTCAGGAGACAGGCTCAGCCCTTCACAAACCTAAACTGGGTGGGGTCCAGTCTTTGAAGGTTGCCAATGTCTTTGTTTATAAGTTCCATGATAATGTGTTCCATGCCCTTGCAGATCAGGCTTCTCAGACTGATGGGACGGTAGTTCCCGGGATCCAAGGCAGATCCTCCCTTGTGGAGTGGGATAACTGTAGCTGTGCACCACTTAGTGGGCATGAAGCCTGAGGTGAGGCTATGATTAAACATGACACTTTGGTGAGGTGCCAGTTCATTTTGTAGTTCATGCAATACACAGCCTGGGATGTCATCTGGTCCCATGGATGCTGTATTCTTAGCTTTGGAGAGTGCGGTTTCTACCTGTGTGGCCATGATTATTGGAATTTGGCAATCTTTTGGTATTGAGATGGGCCCTTTAGGGGGTGAGAGGGAGGTGAAGTTGGCACTAAATTGATCTGCCAGGATATTGGCAATATCCTTGGGATTAGTATATTTAATGCCATTCTGTTGTAGCTCAGAGCAGATCTGAGCATTGCCATTTAGATTCTTGACATAACTATAAATGCCTTGTGGTTGTCTTTGGAATCTTTGGCAATTTTATTTTCATAACTAGCTTTTGAGGATTTTATGAGGGATCTCAGCTTCTTACTGAGGCTGGTGAGGGAGTTTTTTTGCATCCTGGGATTTTCCTCTTTTTTGCAACAGTTTCTTCCTTCTGTTGTATAGTTTGTTTATAGCAGGGGACCACCAGATTGGTTTCCTTTTTTTGGAGAAGAGCATCTTGGTTCTATTTGGGATGGCACGATTCATGCACGAGTGGATGTGCTTGTACAGTGCCTTCGTGTAGAATTCTGCAATCGAACTTCCAGATCCTGTCTGCGTGGGTGTTGTGAAGTTTGTCACTTCTGACTTCAGTAGCATGAAGTTGACTTTGGTGAAGTTTTTTAAGGAAGTTTTCTTACTGCAGGGTGGGGGTGGGATGTGGATGTCAAAGGCGATTTGATTATGGTCAGACCTGACCAATGAGGGGGTGACCACTGGTGTGGAGCATCTATCTCCCATGTTGGTAATAACCAGGTCTAGGATATTGGAGCCCCTGGTGGGACAATGGATTAGTTGATCCAGTGCATTGGAATTTATGAATTCCAAGAACTGTTGGGAAAAGGAGTTGGTACCCGAGTAGCTTTCCCAATTATTAGGGTACCCAAAGTATTAGGGTGTTTGGTTGTATCTTAATATTTTCCAGTATGTTTAGAAAGGTGTAGTGAGAATCTTGGGGCATGGTGGGGGATCTGTAGCAAGCTACAATTTGGATTGCAGTCTTACCTAGTGTTAGTTGCACCTGGAGAATTTCAGAAGCATTGTGTTGGGCAACTAGCTTGGAGGTGTGAATATCCTTGGTGAATGTGGACACTCCTCCACCTTTAGTGTTTCAGTCTTGGTTTTGTGGCCGAAAAGTGTGGTAAGAATTGTAGCCTGGTATTGCAGGGGTGCTCTCTGGAGCCTTGAACCAGCTCTCAGTTACTGCACAGATATCGATGTTCTCCATTTTTAGGAGTACCTCGAGAGAGTGCATTTTGAGGTTTAGACTTCTAGCTTTGAGTAGCATTACCTTCAGATTTTGCGTGCTTGTATCTGTTACGGTGGTGGTTTTATCCTTTGAACCTTGTCTAAAAAAGGCACTATAGGGGTGGCAAGAGCTTTAGTTAGTAACCTGAATCCCAGGGGTGACAGATGCAGACCATCTCTGACAAAGCATTGTGGTTTGTCGATCATGTCTTCCCAGGCAGACAAATACTGGATCCCCTTTGAATGACACCAGAAGCTTAGCCAATTGTTGAAGTCAATCATTTTGTCCTTATACTGTGGTATCATTCTGGGCAAAGGCATGATGCTACTCAGGGCTAGGGTAATACCTGCCTAGGTCACATGATCCAAGAGCTCTTCCATGTCTCTTTTCATGTAGTCCAGGGAGGTACGTCTCAGGTCATTCACTCCAGCATGGACAATGACAGAGTCATATTTGTACTTGTTGTGGAGTGACTTGAGTGCATGCGTTATGTGGCGGGTCCTGGCACCCGACAGGCAGCTGACTGTAATTTTCTCCTTGTTCAGCCTGGTGAGTGGGACATCAGTGTGCCTGACTATAGAGTCACCTATGACTAAAGTGTTGGGTACATTGGCTTGCCTTAGGGGCTGTTGTTGGGTGGCACACTGGTGTTGTGAGCTGTGTGTCACTTTGGTTGTGACTGGTGTTTGTTTGCATTTCGGCTTAGGAGGTCCATGTTGCTTGGGCAGGTTAATGTTAAGGGCCTCCGCATATGTGGGTTTAGTGTTGTTATGTGTGGGTGTTGATGGTGTGGGTTTTGAAGGGCTATGAGTTGTTTGAGGTGTAATGCAGGTGTTAACCTTCTCCTCTTGACTGTCTAACACAATCTGGGCCGGAGAGAGCTTTGCTTCCAGTTTGGCTATGTAAGTGCATCTCTCGCAGGTTGTAGTGTTGGGTGGTAGGAGGAGAGGATTGTCTGTGTACATGAGGCAGTTGCTGCACTGCCCCGGTATGCCCAGATTCACCAGGTGGACAGGAGAAATCACCAGAAGATGACCCTTGGACATGCCTGTTTAGGTACTTTTTTGTAAAGTTTAAGAGCTGTTTTCTCTTACCTTTGCAAGGTACTTTGCAATTATAGGCTGTTTAGTGCCTATGATTAATTTATCCTTATTGACAAGGAGAGCTGAGTGCTTGAATCAGTTTCAGGCTTCCTAGTGCTTTCCAGCAGCTTCTAGATCAAGTGCTAGTCACAGTGGTTCAGATTTTAGTGCTACTACTGAGAAACCAGCTAGTTCTAAGGGAAAATTTGAAGAGCAGACTTTCTGGCACCTGGAATAGTTTAACTGTAGCCTTGCAGTGCTGCACGATGTGAAAAATGTGCAAACACACTCGTTTTTAACCAGAAAGTTGAAAGGGATAGGAATCAGCCCAAAAAGGCTAATAAAATTACAATTTCAGAGCTGGAAACCACTCCTCTAGTGTTAGGTAGTACAATGCTCACCAGTCCCACTGTTAAGCAGTAGGACTTCCCTCTACTAAAGCAAGGTCTGGATAGTTCTGAGCACAGAAAATAAAATCCTGAGACAAGCAAAACCTGGGATATGGGCTGGCTAGAAAAGGTGGGAAACAAGATAGTATTTTTTTTTGTTGAAACAGGCTAAACAATGCAATATTTATTATTATTTTATTATTTTACATTTGTTAACCGGGCTAGTCCAACTGGATACATGTCCATTTTCAGTGGAGGCCCGAGGAGAAAAGCTCCGAGTTTTCAAAACATTTAATGTTACAAGTAAATTAAAAACAACAGTACAAAAATGTATAACAAAATGTTACTAAGAACAAGATTTGTACATAGTAAAAAAATGATTTGACTATTTTCCCACAAAAAAAAAAAAAAAACAATAAGTAAGTAAATCGAGAAAAGATTGCCACTCATATAAATACTGAACGAGTTACAAGTTAAGGTCAGTAGCCACAGTAAATAAACACAGACAAGGCTAACACACTTGAGTGTGTAGTCCTAAACAATAAATGCAATTAAAACTCTACAAAATTAGCAATTTAAAACTTTTTAAATGAAGCAAGGCAAGTGCACAACTGAAAAACTATTTAGGAGGCAGTAACAAAGCAGAATAAGTAGCTAGTCTACATATACAAAGAAGTCTATATATACAGAAAAGCAGCTAAAACACACAAACACTTCAGATGCAGTGCAATCTAGAGCACTTGAGTTGTAGCAATATTAAGGCAATTACAGTTATAATAAATGCTCTAAAATATACTCTATATTTCCAAAATGTTTTAGAAGCACAGTCAGAACCAAGAAGATTCAGGCAATTTATTTATTTTTTTTTATTGAAAGGGAAAAAGGAGAAACAGTAGGCCTTATCAAATGTTCTCTCTGTATTAGGTAGAATGAGCTAATGACACTAGACTGGGAGTAGTGTCCCAGATCAGATTTACAGTAGGGGCGGGCAACTGCAAAGCCACCAAGTATAACAGCAAGACACCAACAGGGAGGGGGGTGGGGCCAATACTAAAGCTATTAGCCTACAGACAGTAAGCACTACAGAAAGCCACAAAATGAAAGTTTTTAAACAGCTAAAGGAGCAATGGGACTCTACAGAATGCTTTTTTAACTGCAAACAAATCAGTTACCTGTGCAGATTAGTTAATAGCAATAAAAATACACTCAAAAACTGTGCAGCAGGCAATAAAAAGTGCTGTATATAAATTGCTAGAAACAATAATCAGTATAAATTATCGAAAAAAACGGGATACTTATATATCTCAGCTAAGAGTTGTAGTCAACACCTCTCCTCCACTCTGCTCAGTGTGTATAGACAGAAACCCTCTCAAAGTTAGGGTTTAAATACCAGAAGATACAACCCTAGCAACTTTTTTTTTTTTTTTTTTTTTTTTTACAAAAACACAAAAGAACCAGCCCCCACTAGCCAGCAGCCAATTAACACAATAGTGGGTACTCGATACTTCCAATTGTTAATTATATTATTATTGCTTTCTGTCCATTGGCTACTGACCTTAACTTGTAACTCGTTCAGTATTTATATGAGTGGCAAGTACAGCTTGTTTTATTCTGATTAAGTTCATTTTATCAATAAAGAACTAAAGCACTCAAAAACTGTCCAGCATCTGTTTCTTCTGACTAGCCTTTTGAAGTTTTATTTGTATATATGTATGTGTGTTTGTGTGTATGTATATATATATATATATATATATATATATATATATATATATATATATATAAATGTGTATATATGTATATCTATATATCTATATATATATATATATATATATATATATATGTGTATATATAAATGTGTATATATGTATATCTATATATCCATATATATATATATATATATATATATATATATATATTTATATATATATATATATATATATATATATATATATGTGTGTGTGTGTGTGTATTTATAGATATATACAACCCTAACATTGACTTGACATTGTTAAATATGCATTTTCTGAAGCTGCACCCATAATATCACACTTTGAATAATGTTTTTGTCTTTTGAACTAGTTAAAAGCTTGTGAGGTAAAACTCTATACCCAAAGCTTTCTTCAAACTATATGTGCATTCACCTTTTGCACCTATACTAACCAGTGTCATAACTTGATTAAATGCATGCCAGGAGAATATACAAAGAATGGAAAAAATATTTATTTTCAGAGAATGTAGAAATAATCATGACCCCCTCCAAAAATGGTAACATTAGTGTTCTCATATCTTTTTTTTACACTTTGTGTTCATTTTACAAACATACTAAGATTGTGTTTTGCGTCCCAGAAAGGGACGCAAAACATGTGAATATATACCTCTTCCAACTCTCAATTCCAAAGAAAAGTGAGGCTGCTGTTTGCTTACCACCTTATCTCCAGCTGTTAAAAAGGCTCAGATGTGATGGTGCACTAAGCAGTACAAGACTGCTCAGTAGAGAGATTTGTAGGTATACAAATTCCTTTTTAATGAAATGTTGCACTTGTGGGAGTGTGCATGGCTGTGAATCACTAAACACTATTGCAATGTACTGCTGCAGTGCACTTTGCACTTTTGTACTATTTTCTAGGAATCCCAGCATCTCTATTTCTACCTTGAACAGTACTGCACTTAAGTATGGGGCCATCTTCAGACTTGTTCAATATCAGGAAAGGTGACAAGTGATTTGTAAATTGCAGTCATACAGTGGTTGGACACTGATAGTAAATACATGCTGGTGTTAGGCGGTAGACTAATAACTAAAGCAGTGATTTATGGAAACCGGCACAACATCGGGAAAGTAAAAACATGAAATGTTTTTGGTAGAAGTATATGCTTGAAAAGAAGAAAATGACAGGTAGCGCTAAAAATAAGAAAGTCTGTTTGCTTCAAAGATAGACAAGTAATTAAACAATTAAAAAAATCAAAGAAGAATCTTCCAGTTTTGCTCACAGCTAGACCTGTAGGAGATAAAGTATGAACTTTCAGGATTATAGAGACTTCCTTTTGTTCCAGATTGCTGCTATTATAAATTACAAATAAGGGCTTGAACTTCTGAAAATTCATTTGTTATTTAACCCTTAATGCACTAGTCGGAATTAGTATGTTTCTTATGGAGCTGTAGTTTGTGTTTTATGTCACAGTATTCCATTAACAGGTATCTAACTTAATATATAAATACATTTTACTAGTACTTCTTAAGTTCTAGCCCTGTCAGCAGAATGGGACACTTTCTATTCATGCCTGCCTTCACCCTGCAGACAGAACTGATTGTTATACAGAACTGCAGCTGAAATATTGATAAACTACTTTTAATACATATTCTTTATTATATTCCTTCCTGTATCTGTTATTCCATCCGCTGTGGCTGTTTATGTATTCAGATACTTAATGGATATGTCCACGTATTCTATTTAATATTGATTTTCTTATTGACTCCTTGCAGATGTACCTTGTATTTTATTATTATTATTATTATTATCATTATTTGAAATAATTTTATACAACTGGAAGTTGTGTAAAAAATCACAGCTCTGATTCATGTTTCATTATTTTCCTTATTTATATGCTTCCATTCTTGAAGGATACCTATGTTTAATGTCTACAAAGTGAACACATTTTTCAATGATGTCCATTTAGGCAATCACAGTTCTTTATATAGAATTGCATGTAGGATGATGTGCTTAATGACAGATTTATGCATGCAGGATGTGCTGGTTATTATGTACAGCTAACTGACATTTTTGCAGGGCTTTTCAGCTACATGAAATACTCAAATGTCTCAAATTGCCTGATGCATGTATACTAATTGGTAGAGAACATTTCACCATGACGCATCTTATACAACATATATATCTATATATTTAGCTGTTTGTATCTTTTTCTGTCATTTTGTCTAGACCACACTGAGTAACTGTCCTGTGTAAATAGTGCTCTGCATCTGTAGAAGACCATAAATTTTTTCTTTTACATTTTCAGTAACTTTTTAAAAGCCATGTTATGGTACACCGTGCGATACTCTGGAGCAATTACAAATAAACTATAGATGTGTTGTTGTCAATCTCATCTTTATTCTCACGTGTGGGTCAGATCTGATGTGTTTGATCCATCTCTGCCAATACTGTAGCTCAAGGTCTGCAGCAAAGTTTGTGGGCCTCATTCTCTGAGCTAAGTACAACTTTTTCTTATTCGTATACTTCTAGCATCGTTAACTTTTTACCTTAAATTCTTTAATTTCCTTTGAATATCTTCTTTCCAAACTGCTTTACCCAGCTTCCCCACTTTTACATGTCCGTTTAAGTTAGAGGGCACTTAGGAACGTCTGTTTAAGTTAGAGAATATTCCTTTCCTTCTCTGTTAAATTTCTCTTTACCCTTTAACAAATAACAATAACAATACACAACTTTCTCTTAATTTTATAGTTGCATTTCCTTTTGCTCATAACATTCATTTCCTCTGTATTTGTGGTTCACGTCTGTTTAAGTTAGAAGACTTTTCCCCTTCTTTAGAGTGTGAGTGACTCTGCTACTTTTTGATGTCTCTGTACCTTAGCATTATGTCTCAAAAACAGGAGAGTAAGTCTCTAGGCTTTAAGAAGTGTGAAAAATGCAGTAAAAGGTTTCCCCTTAGCGATTCACACACTGTGTGTGTGTGTGTGTGTGTGTGTGTGTGTGTGTGTGTGTGTGTGTGTGTGTGTGTATTGTTTGGTGCCTCTCCATTTGCAGGAGTCATGTTCCATTTGTAACAACTTTAACCAGTGGGCATTAATGGACTGCAAAAATAAACTAATTCTGAAAGGTCTTTTGAAAACGTCTTTCTCTGAGGTTATATCCTCTGATCCTTCTGATAAGCCGACCAAAAGGACTTTATTGGAGCTGAGATCCTCATTGGAGCCGAAGCAGAAAACTCCAAAATTGATGGACCTGAAGGCTTTATCGGAGCAGGCATCTTCTCCCAGCTCCAAAACTCCTTCGGAGTGGCAAACTACATTGGCACCGGTGAATCCCACCGTTCATGGAGATAGGAGCTAATCTCCTTCCACTGAGAAGGTTTCTTCCAGGCTCCCTTCTCCTCTTTTAGCTACATCAAGATCACCTTCCCTGTCCACTAGATCTACCAGGTGTTTATCTGATGAAGACATGGATAGGGTCATGCAGTGACTTTTAAAGACACCTGTTTTGGCCAGACTTCTCATGGATCCGAGCCCAAAGGAGTCGGAACAGTCTCAAACCCCCTCTTCTGTGACAGTTTCTCCTCCAATCAGTCCTCCTGCTTTGGAGCCAGAAGATTCTGAGATCCAGGTTGTGTTGGTGTTGGGTCCAGGACCTTTAATCTCCTCGGTTCCGACATATTCCCCAAGTGTCTCCATGCCTTCAGAACAGGACATCTCTGGGAGCTGGCATTCCCTTGTTGGGTCCATGGAGTCTTGCTGGATCCCTTCAGATCTAACTATGCCTCTGGGAGCCTCAGCATGGGTGAGTTCTGCTCTTACTTCTGGTTTGGTGCTGATCTCTTCTGTTCTGGAGGCTCCTTCGGCTCCGACAACTTGCTTGTCGGATCAGGAAACTTCCTCGGAGTAGGGTGGGTCTGCTTTTGAGGTAATGAGGAGGGCTTTAACTTCACAGTCTAGGACACAATCCTTTTTGGTTCTTCCTCCCTCTTTAGGTGAGGTGTCTTTGTCTTCTTATGAGCCCTCTCCACAGGGCCACAGAGACGTTAGGCCTCAGCAGGATGTATATCAAGGTACTGCTACCTCTTCTGAAACCTCTCCAGAGTATCCGACTGAAGAGATCCTTCAGAAGAGAGAGCATCTGGACTCACCAGAAGAGTCTTATCACATATGGCACTGACCTCAATGAAGGAGAAGGGTCCCAATGACCACCTCTTGATGATGTCTCTTTCAGAGACATCTTGAAACTATTAAAACAGAGAGGTGATTGGCAGTCCTCCACCCCTTTGGCTGAGGAGTCGGTCTTCCTAAAGGCCTTTGAGTCTCGTCCATCAGCTTCTTGGGTGTCTCCTCCTTTTGAAGAGCTTGTGGAATTAATCTCGCGAAAGGCATGGGAGACCCCAGACACCATAGACCGTACTCCTAGGAGGCCAAATAAATACATCACTGCCCCAAAAGAGAAGGGTTTTCTTACTAAAAGTGTAGGAGTTGATGCCATAGTCGTGGTGGCAGCCACTCGAAAGGAACTCTCTGAGATGAGTATCTCTATTCATCCTCCTAATAAGGACTCTAGGACCATAGATAGATATGGGCACACATCTTCGCTTCGCTACCTTTGCTTTGCGGTTCCTTAACTGTCTTACTCACTTCATCAGACTACAGAGAGACCTGATTAAAGAATTATCATACTCCTTCCAAGGAGCTGTAGCTGATGCAGCAGCAGAGAAAGTCAGTGCTCAGCTTGCTACCTCGAATTCAGTAGTCAACTCATCCATGAGGCTTATGTCTTATGCGACTGATAGAATGAGCAGAGCAGCAGGCTCAAGTATCTCTCTTAGGAGGCAGGCCTGGATGCATCTTTGTGATTTCGTGGAGCCCTTTAAGTCTTCCTTCATTAACACACCTTTTGATGCTCATACCTTTTTGGGCCCAAAGTGAAGAAAATGCTCACCAGGTGTGAACAAGAGGGTAAGACCTTGCCTGCCGTTGGAGTGCGTTTTTCCACTCCTACTAGACCCTTTCCCAAAGGTCAAAAAGATAGTGGGAAGATGTGGTTCAGAAAACCTCAGAAGTCTTATCAAGACACACAGGGTGAACGTTCCCACAGGGGCATAGAGGAACAATAATGGAAGACGCCACCCTCATAGCAGAGAAGGTCTGCATAACCAGGACTCTAGAAAATCTTTCTTTGGGAGACCCTTTCAGCACTCCTGAAGGAGTGCCTGATTGCTCATCTCTGGTGACAGTCAGGGGGCAATTATTCCTGCACCAAGAAACCTGGCTAAAGATAAACAACAGATGGGTGCAAGACATAATATCCAGAGGATATATCATTCCCTTTTCCCTTCCTGTTTCCAGAAACAAAGTGGTTCCAGATGTTCCACCCAGTCAAAAGGAACAAGCAAGTATGGAAATCCAAAAGTTGCTAGCAAAAAGAGTCATCCAAGAAGTCCCTGCAGGCCAGAGAGGATACAGAACTTACTCAGAATTCTTTTTAGTTCCAAAAAGAACAGAAGACTGGAGTCCCATCATGGATCTCAGCAGTTTGAACAAATCACTAAAGAAGACCGAGTCCCAGATGGTAACACTGCAGTTGATACTTCCATTCCTGGAAAAAGGCAATTGGATATGCTCTGTAGACCTGCAGAATGCGTACTACCATATTCTAATGGACAGGTAGTCCAGGAGGTTCTTGCACTTCTGGCTATGGGCCAGTCACTTCCAGTTTTGAGCTCTGCCCTTTGGTCTCACTACAGCCCCTAGAGTGTTCACCAAATGTATGGCAGTAGTAGTGTCTCACTTGAGATGCGAAGGAATCCGCATGTTTCCATATTTGTACGACTGGCTCATAACTGCCGCGACCAGGCATCACTTACTCCAATCAAAAGATTATGCCCTTCAACTCTGCTCATCCCTGGGTATTACAGTGAATTACAGCAAATCTGTGCTAGAACCATCGCAAACCTTACTGTTCATAGGAGTAGAGATAAACACTACCATGCAGATAGCATGTCTTTCACAAGATAGAGCAGACGACCTTAGTCTTCTCATCAGAGTTCTTATAAAAAAGTCCAAAGCCACTGCAAGACTAGTGATCCAGGTCCTAAGAAAAATGGCTGCTTCCATCATACTAATTCCCCTAGCTTGCTTCCACATGAGGGTTCTCCAGTGGATGCTGGTCCAGTGGTCAGTCTTTGAACTTCCACTTTCTAACAAGATCATGGCAAGCAATGCCAACAAGAAAGATCTTTAGTGGTGGATCCACTTGCCATCTGTACTCCAAGGCCGTCCCTTTATTCCTCTACAACCCCTAGCTACAGTGACAACAGATGCTTCACAGATAGGGTGGGGGGCATTTTCTCAGAAAGATGGTTCAAGGCACCTGGCAAGATGACGAGGCTCACTTGCATATAAATATCCTAGAGATGATAGCAGTACTTCTACCATTGCAAGCATTCCAGGACTCTCTTCCTATAGGAGCAATTGCAATCCAGATAGACAACATGTCTGTAGTTTGGTATATCAGCAAACAAGGGGGAACCAGATTGTACCCACTTTGTCGAGAAGCTGTCAGGGTCTGGCATTGGGTGGTAGTCTCCAACCACTTTCTAATGGCAACACACATTCCAGGGAAATCCAATATCATTGTGGACAAGCTGAGCAGAGCCATTCTGTGGCCACACAAGTGGTCCCTTAGTTGGAATGTAACAGAAGTGATCTTCTGCAAGTGGAGCCAGCTTTTCTGCCACCTTTTTACATTACCCAAAAAGCCAAATGAGCAACTACTTCACCCTGATCTCTCCAATGAGAGAGTCACCAAGAAATGTACTTGCTCTTGATTGGCCCCCCTGAGACTTCTTTATGCCTTTCCTCCAATTCCTCTGATTCCAAAGCTCCTACAGAAAGAGAGTTTGTTGGAGACAACCATTATCCTAATTGCTCCCTACTGGCCTCATCAAATCTGGTTTCCCTTCCTTCAGCCTCATCTCCGGGACAAACCCTGGATTCTGAACCCAGCTCCAGACCTTCTGACACACCCATCAGGGATCGTTCATCACAGCCTACACACCCTGAAATTGACAGATTGGCTGCTCTAGTTCCCTTAATTGCCAGGTTTCCATCCCTCTCCTCTCTGGTCAAGCATATTATTTTATCATCCCATAAAACTTCTACTCATAAGCCATACAGAAGCAAATGGAAGAAGTTTGTCATATGGGCAGACTGTAAAAAGATAGATCCCTTTATAGCACTTTTTCATTCCATGTTACAGTTTTTGTCTATGATCTTTAATGATGGAGTAGTGGCAGCCTCAGTTAAAGTTCAGCTAGCTGCAGTCTCTAATTTTCATATAGGAGAAAATGACCACCCTATCATGTCACATAGACTTTGCAAACAGGCACTGTTATGCTAAGGCCACCATACAAACACCAGATGACCCCTTGGGATCTAAATTTCATCTTATCCAACATTATTTTTCCCCCTTTTGAGCCCTCAACCACATGTGATATGCAGTATCTCTCATGGGAGCTCCTGTTCTTGGCAGCAATTACTTCAGCCAGAAGGGTGTCTGAGTTGCAGGCCTTGTCCATTAAACCTCCTTACCTAATCTTTCACAAAACTAGAGTGTTGTTGTGCACTAATTCATCCTTTCTACCTAAGGTTGTGTCGAAAATACCCTTAATCATTTTATAGA
The DNA here is from genome assembly GCF_019279795.1 of Protopterus annectens. Taxonomy (NCBI): domain Eukaryota; kingdom Metazoa; phylum Chordata; order Ceratodontiformes; family Protopteridae; genus Protopterus; species Protopterus annectens. The sequence goes on from NC_056737.1 coordinate 1,972,886,425, forward strand.
CCTCCCAGTTTTCTTTCCCAAATTTCAAAACAAAGGAGAGTATTCCTTGTATCTCCTAGTCATTCATAGACAATTATGTTTCTGTTTTACACAGAACTTCAGAATTCATGAAAGCAGACCAGCTTTTCATTTCATATTTTGATACAAGGAAAGGTCAGCCAGTTTCAAAAGTCACATTATCCAGATGGCTTTCATCATGCATATGCCATATTTAGAATTCTAAAAAGAAATTCCTTCCTAATGGTCAGTGTTACCCCCTACTCGACACTCATTAGACCCATTATAGAGTACAACGCCTCTTTTGGAATGTACCTCACAAGACATCTGCAGCAGCTGGAAAGGCCACAGAAGTACCTCACAAAGAAGATTACTGGCCTCAAACAAATGCCATACACTGACCGCCTCAAAGAACTCCAGCTTTACTCCATAGCATATCGCCTACTCCGAGGTGATCTCTGCCTAACATGTAAATCTATGTCAAACCCAGAACTGTTGGACATGCTACACCTAAAGAAATCCCAATCCCTCTGAGCTACACGCTCTAGGGACCTAAACCTTGTCAACACAATAAACAGGACATGCTGGAGGGATAGATTCCTGCCACAGAGACGTCCTATACTCTGGAACAAGCTACCCATCTATGTCAAGCAAAGTTCTTCATTAGCACTCTTCAAGAAAAATCTTGATGAGTAAATGGGAAATAGGAAATACACCCCGGGGATCACTTCTGTGTCTCTGCTCAACAGTGGCACAGGAAAATAACTTTCTTGGGTGGTGTAAGCCATGGAACCTTGTTGGCTAGGCTTATGTAGGCCCTTGGGTCAATAGCCTAGTACCTACCTATGAACCTATGTTTCTAAAACTCTCTTCCACTAGATCTCTGGCTACATCTGCTGCTTTTCATACTAGACTACCATTGGATAATATTTGTGCAGCGGCTACTTGAGCAAGACCTCATAGCTTTATTACTCATTACAAAGTGGATTTGGCCTCTATGAGTAGAGCTTCCTTTGGTTCTGTGGTTCTGAGGAATATTCTTACATGAGCCACCTAAGAGTTTACTTGCTTGGGACATACATGAGAATAAAGGCAAGATTGACAACAACACATAAAGAAGTTAGGTTCTTAACATAACATTCCATGTATATTGTCCATCTTGGCCTTTATTCTCACAACCGTCCCACCTCCCCCTGCCTAAACTCGTGGTAGACTTGTTCACAAACAGGTATTCAGCAGAGCCATATAGCCTCAGAGAATATACCCTTCTCAGTCTGCTTCTAATTTTATAACTATAGTTATATCCATTTTTGTGTATATTAGCAAATTGCTACCATGGGAACCCTTTTACGTGCTGCTGGAGGGCAAACTAGATCTGAGGTAACTAGGGGAATGCATTATGGGTGAAGAATGAAGCCCACAAGCTTTGCTGAAGACCTCAAGCTGAAGTATTGGCCAAGACTGATCTGACACATCGGATCTGACCCACTTGTGAGAATAAAGGATGAGATGGAAAACATTATGGTAAGAACATAATGCAGGCATCAAGTCTGTTGTGGCTAGAATGTTCTGACACATAATAAACAAGGCTGCCTTAAATTCCTTCTGTAATGCAATTTTGAGAAGCACTATTGCTGACTAAAATGCTAAAAACTTTCACTGACTGATTCTCAACCTTGTATCAGGCTCCTGATTCTTCTACAACATGAATGGGTTACTGTCTGTCTTGCTGCCCCCCCCCCACCCCCCCCCATATGCTTTTGTGACTGCCTGACTGGCTACTGAGGCTATTGAAGTCCTCAAATCTAACAATACTGGTGCTCATGCTGCATCATTGAAATCTCCTTGGAGGGTTGCTTAGTTGCTTAAAACAGTGTTCCCTAGACATTGTCAACCAGTCTGCTCGCTAAATTAATAGTTTGTCTTATGTTCCTACTAACATCTGCTTTTGTTGAATTCCTGCTCTTGCTTTCTCATTTAGTAGAACTTGCAGCTCTAACCGTCCTTGAATCATTGGCTGTACCCTGCTCTGTTATGCTACTTTCCAAAAAAAAGTATAGAAAATATACGCACACACGTATATCTATATCTGTCATACATACACACACACACACACACACACACACACACACACACACACACACACACACACACACACACACACGTTTATATTTATATATATATTGATATATATGTGCATACAGCTTATACAGGTATCATTAACATTTCATGACTGAAAATGAAAATGTATTGACAAAAGCAGTGCAGTTGAGAGGTGCACATTAGATTTATCTTAATCAGTAGGGCAGGCATCCTAAGTATGCACCAGGATGAGCATGGATATCACCCTCCTTGAAAATACAGAGCATTTTAGCTCATGGTTTCACAAAGTATAGCTCACAAGTCACTCAGTTAGTGGCTTGCTAATCTGCTACTTTACCTTTTTTTAAAAATGCCACTGCAAATAATCTGACTGTTTTGTTTTAGATCTGCTGCCTTTATATATGCTCCTTTTGAGTGCCTTTTCCTGTATTTAATACTAATAAATGAGTAACATAATACATATACAGTTAAGTAGTAAAGTAAACAAAACAGTAAGCACATCAGTTAAACCATTCGATACTGTCTCTGTGTGCAACTTATAAGTGGTACTGTGGGTTGCAGAGTGAAAGTCATGAATTTTGATCTAACTTGCAAAGAGAGGAAGCATATTAATTTTTGCAAACAACCAGTATTGTTGCACTTTACAGCTAATAAACTCTGCATGTTATTTTCTGGAGAGCAAGACAACTGTGCTAAAATGCTTAACTGTGTTGCCCTGTTTGGAAGTTCAAGACTCAGTTTTGTGAGTGTCAAAAAATTAAGTGCATTCCACACAAAGAAAAGCAAACTACATAAGTTGCTATCACCCCTTAAAAGTATGTTTTGCAGGCCACAGAACCCAGCTAACTCCCAGATCAGTGTATGTACATTGGAGAAAAGGGAATTCTCTGAGAATCACGGCATGAGAAAACACACATGGTAAGGGTGTAGTAAAAAGGCCCCGTTTACATTATGCAGTATTTTGCAATTCAGGGACGCATTAACCGCAATGAGAAGAGATCTCATTATTGGCTAATTTGTATGTCTCTGAATTGCAAAAAAACTACTGTGACTGCAGAGCAACACTTTTCTACAGTAGTTAACACTGTTGGGTGTTATCATGTTGACACAGGCACCCCCCCCCTTCACTCTCATACCTACCAACACACAGGTCCCTATACTGTCAGAATGTCCCTAGTGTTTTCTTTTTCCTGCCCTCGTAAATCACAGATGATTACAACTTGTACAAGGAATAACTGAAAGCCATTCCTATTGTGTTTCTTTGTCCCACCATTCATTTTGACTTTGTATACATATCTTGTGATATGAAGTTGAGAGCTTTAACTACCCTATCCCTTTCTCTTGTTACTCAGGAACTGTTGCAGGCATTGAAAAATTCCTTAGATTCTCATATGTTATAGAACTCCTTGCCACACAGACTTATCAGTTAGTGCAGAAGGTTAATGATGGTGTTTCCTGTGACAAGGGTGCTAATTTAATCAGGCAGTTCCAGAGGACAGCACATGGCTAGGTATCTTGTGCCTCATCTATGGAATGCCTTATTGGCAACTAGCATGGCTGCAGAGACAGCCCACCATGGTGCTGCATGTCTTCTTGCAAAAGCACTGACCATTGATTATGAAATATAGGGGAATGTTTCAAATTTACATACTTGTAATTTTTAAAAAAATGTATTTTATTCACTTGAAAATGTTATTAGTTATCCATATCCCCACAGAAATCTTCCTCTGTGACTCTTGGCTATTTTGTTCAGAAGAATGTGGTCCTCATTTTCTGTTTAGAGCAGGCCTGTTTTAGCCTATCTGTCAGTGCAGAATATTATCAGGCATATATGGAAAGCAGCTTTAGAGCATCAGCATCTTGAAGGATGTCTTGACTGTTCAAATGCAAGGCATTGCTACTGCATCACCAGTTTTATACAAGTTTGCAGATCATCCACCATGCATAGTTCAATGTATTTTAATATTCTAATAAGATCAGAAGTGTGTGGAATAATAACCCAGGTAAATTTCAGGACTGTGAACAGATGTCTATTGATAAATTCTTAATATTTAATTTACTTTGTGGGTGAATAATATTGATAACACAGGCAGTATGTTTTTCAGTTTTGCTTTAGTAATGCACTATTAAAGATACAAATGTCAAATCCTTGCTGCATGTATGTGTTTGCAATTTGGAAGTGGGGGTATTTTGCTTCTTTAATTTGAAGCTAAACAATATCTTGTATTGGTATGCACATATTAATTTTTTAAAGATAATGCAAAGTTTAGAGTGGTTATAGTACAAAACAAATAGTCATACTCAGAGCTGCTGTACTGACACAGAAATGTGGTGGTCTTAATTTCTTTCAGTATGCCAAAGTTGCAGTTATATAACAACAACACAGTGGTTCTTGTATACCGTCTTTAATCTCTGACAAGCAGAGATGAATCATGGTCAAATGGGACCCTAGGCAGGGTAATGAATGAGGGCCCACCCTGCAGCCATTCCACTGTCCCATCACTTGGCTGTCTCTCTCTAATTACCATAAACACTGATCTGATGTTGTCTTTTCTGTCTGGCTTCAACCTGTGAGGCTGTGGGTTATTGAACCTGACTTTTATCTGAAGCTATCCTTTTTCAGAGACTTCATCCTGGGAGCTCCACCTCCTCTACCTATAATACACTACTCTTCTGTGTCCACGTCAGATCTTGTTCGCCGTGTTTGGAGACTGCTTTGTGGCCCATGAGCTCTACTCTTGTATCCTTTGAGTGCTAGCTCATTGATCTGTTTGTTTCTTCTACCCTTATATTAGGTTTAGTTAGTATAGAAAAACAGTAACTACCCAAACCTTAAGTTAAGTAGCAGTTGGTGTCCTTCTGTCTATGATCTAAACCATAGAGGTAGGATGAACAGTGGCCTGTTGGCATAAGTCTTCAGGTCTTGCTTGCTATTGCAAAGGAATTGTAGATGTTAGCAGAAAAAAATTTCAGGAGACCATTTACCACTTCAGAAGATCTTATCCTACTTCAATGGTTTAACCACAGATGGGACGGACACTGACTGCTACTGATCTTAAGGTTTGAGTAGTTACTGTTTTTATATTAGCTTCTCTCACCCCTGGACCCCAAGGTGGCAAAATTGTCCTCTGTCAAGAACATCCTAAATCTGGGTAACTGTGGGTAACTCCATTAAATTATTTCCAGGTCTAGTTAACATAGCTGAGTAATAACTTTTTGATAGTATTGCTGTCTTGGTGTAATTTGTGTAGTTGGATATTGGGTGAGTTGTTTAGGTCTCTCTGTTTGGGTGTTCCCCTTCTTTTTTTTCTTATCTATCTCTTGGTTTAAAAAAAAGGTAGTGCTGTAATAGGTGCATTGGTTTTGTTGGTAACATCTAGGTCTTTAGGTTGTTAGGTAGCTAGCTGGGTAGATAGGTGTGCCTGCTTGATGTTTTTAGCTTTTTAGCTGCTTTGGTCTTTACTTCTGGGATGGAAAAGGAAGAAGGTGAAGGGTTTAAAAAATGTGTAGCTTGTGAACACAAGCTACCTCCTCAAGATGTCCATGACCACTGTGTCTACTGCCTTGACACAGCTCTCTTGGAACCAGAGTGTTTGGCCTTTGGGACCCGAGCACTTAACATACACCAGGTGAAGTTGGTAATTAAGGGCTCATTGCCACATTCAGCAACTTTTACTTCTTTTGCTTTCCCATTCCATTGTAAGAAGTCTGAGAAAGGGGATAAGGATTAGCCTAAGACAAGGACCGAAATTCCAATGCTAAGGACTGAAGAAACAGCAAGTGTTCTGCATTTTTGCTGTCTGATCAGCTGGACCTGAAGGTTCACTGAAATTTGCTGCCTCCAGTGTCTACTATGCTGGGCTAACTTTGCCCATTTGGACCCGCTATCGTACAATACCAGTGTGGGAGAAACCCATGCCTGTGCTTAGCATCCCTAGTCCATTTTTAGCCAAGGAGGTTGTTAGTGCAGGTAAGTTACATACCCCCTCTTCTCTGGTGACACTGGTAGAGTTTTTTCCTGAGTCATCTGCCTCTTCACTCTGAATCCACGTTTCTCTTGCTCAGATCTGGTCGTTGAATCCCAACTCTGTGAGGAGAACATCCCAACCTCGTTCTGTAGCCTTGTCTGTTTATTCCATCTAATCAGTTATGAGCATGAAACTATCAGACTTAGAGCAGTTGATGCAGTCCTTGCAAGCCTAGATCCACTTATGGATTCTACCAGCCACCTTGGCACCAGTGCCTCAGAACTCCGGGTTCAGGGCTGTGGCTCCTGGGTCAGGGTCTACACTCTGGGTTTTGGAGTCTTTCATTCCTCTTGATGCTTTTGCCCTTGACAGTTCAGCTCCAGTCCTGGTATCAGAGCAAATCGGGATGACAATGGGGGACTGGCGTCTTGCTTGAATCCTTGGACCAAGGAGTGCCAGATCTGGTTTTCCAGCTTTGGCCTCAGCTTTCAGTGCTGTGGAGAGAGGATCTTCTCTGTCAGAGACAGAGTGGTCAAAGGTGGCTGCAAATCCTCCCCCTTTATCTGGATATGGATCTGAGGATGCATGTCAACTCACTCCGGGGCAGCCCTCAGCACCTGGCCCCCAGGTGTCCTTGCTTTCAGGGCCTCATGCCTCTTCTAGGCCTTCCCCAGACTCTCAGGTCAGGGATGGGCATAGTAAAAGTCAATGCAAGAGGAAGCATATGGATAACTACCTCAATGAAGGGGAGAGCTTCCCTCCCTCCCTCCACTATGACATCTCCTGTGACAATTTTATGCAACTTTTAAGACAAAGCAGGGAGTGGACCACAGAAGTCTTTCCCAGAGGAGTCAGTGTTTCTGGATGCCTTTTGATGTGTGCCCATTTATTATTTTGATTGTACCCCTTCCAGACATGCTTATCAGCCTGGTGTCTTGGAGGACTTGGAGAGAACCTGACGTGGAACCAATCCTCAAGCTGGACAGGATCTTAGCCCCACCCAAAGACTGATCACACTGAAGTAAGGATCCTACAGTTGATGTGATACTGATGGTAGCAGCCACCAGAAAGGTATATCTCAGAAGAGAGTTTCTCTGGTCTTAGACTGTATGGAAAAGTGCACATATGCTTCAAAGACCTTTGTGTTGCAGACTGTCAAATATCTGGCTCATTTGACAAGGCGTCAGTGGAACTTGGTGTCAGAAATGTCAAATGTGGTAAAGACCCAGTAGTTCCAGGAGGTGCAAAAGACTCTGGAGGTACAGTTGTCAACCATGCAAATGATCACTAATGTGTCCATGTGGTTACTGTCTAATGCAGCCAAAGACACATGTTGTGGAGCAGGCACCAGCACTGCAATGTGTCGGCCTGCCTGGATGCATTTGTTCAATTTTGTGGACTGCTTTAAAGCATCCTTTTTCAATGCCCTATTCATTGGTTACTCTCTGTTTTGCCAAAAGGACAGATTGATGCTGACCTGGAGCAAGTAGCCTGGAAAGACTGTCTGCCATGTGAGTATGCTTTGCCACCCCTCAATGATCATTTTCCAGGAATTAGAGAGGGGGAGTGCCTGTTCTTTAAGTTGCTGCAGCCTTTCCATGATGCTCCTTGAGAAGGTTCCCCTCATGGTGGAGGGAGGCAAGCACAATAAATGTTATCCATGTGGCAGAGGCAGTTTGCAGAATCAAGACTTTCATAGGGTGTTCTCTGGCAGGCCTTTTCAGTGTATCTGAAAGGTTGTTCAACCGTTGTCCTCTGAAAGCAGTCAGGAGTCACTTGGATCAACACCCAAAAGCCTGAGATGCTATTACCTCAGATGCATGGCTGTTGAAAGTGATATCCAGTGGTCGTAGGATTCCATTTTTATTTGCTTCAAGAGAATCCCAAAAATCTCCCTCACCAGCATACCACCCCATCAGAGAAGAGAGACAGCAGCTGAGATTCAAAAACTTCTGGCCAGTTGGGGCATTCAAGAGGTCCCACCAGACAAGTCAGGATCTGGGTTATATTCCAGATTTTTTGTTGCCAAACAAGAACAAGGACCTCAAACCAATTCTGGATCTAAGCAGACTAAACTGTTTTGTCAAACAAAATAATTTCTGGATGGTCTCAGTGCAGTCAGTTGTACCTCTGTTGAGGAAGGGTGACTGGATTTGCTCAGTAGATCTCAGGGATGCTTAACATAATATAAAGATAGCAAATGTAGGAGCTTTGTGTGCTTTTGACTAAGCATGAAACAGACCTGAGTGTACATTGCAGAATAACATTACAGGAACTAGCCTCTCTGTCAATCTCTTTCCCATTCCACTGGCAGCCCCACCTGGTGAATAGTTCCTGGCAGGATTGTCCACACCTGGATTCTTCTCTGTAAACTCCCATTTTTCTCACCTGTCAGTGGCCCATCCAGAGAGATAGTACCTTATAGGAAAGGAGGTATAGCGGTAGTCAATGAGCAGACTGATGATCAGTTGCAGCCGGAACCACAGTATGTTTATGAAAGATAATGTTTTTAAAATGTATCTTACTAAATTCATCTAAACTGTATACCTGTCCACTTTCATTAAGATGATATTCACATAAGTAAGAGCTACAACACTCTACAAATCTGTTACTGATTTCTGATGTATGAAACTAAATGTCGGAAGATTGTGTTTCCAGAACTAACTCCAGCACATCAGGTTGGAACATGCCTAATGTCAGTGGATCACTGAGGCTGACAATGATAGCACCATGCACATGGCACATTCCATTCACTCAATGGCACCAACAGCTAGTGATAATAATGGGGGTTACACTCACACCACCCACAGATAAGATGATGTCAGAGGAGTGAGTTGAATGCCATAGCATCCCCTGTGTTCAGTGCAAGATGTCTTGCTCATATTAGGTCCACCCAAAGTGCACCGATATCAACAATGCAGATGGCATTAGAGGGTCACACTGCTTCCAAGGTGTGTGCTCTCAGGATAGGGGAAAGACTTGTAAGTGGCCCTTACCACCATGACTCTCAGACATTGCCAGATCTGGATATTAAATTTTACATCAATTAGCAGATGTGCAAGGGTCAATGATCCTGGCACAGACAGCCACTATTTGCATCATGTCAGAGATTTGAGTATGCTGACTGGTTTGTGTGAGGAATTGCAGATTTCAGGTACTGCAGGACACTCTGTAATTCATGCAGAATGACATGACATATGGGGGATCTGGAGCAGTCACAACCATAGAGAGTACTGGTGTCTCAGGTTGCAGCCATTGACACAGCCATGAGAATGCTGGCTACTAGCCACTGTGACCATGCTAGAGTACGGATGCATATTGAATGATCACATATTAGGCTTACACAAATAGAATGCATCATTCCTGAGACAGCTTCATTGTGCACTGTGCCACCATTTCTTGGTGAGGACACTGCTGTGGTAGTGGCTGATGTTCAACCACCTCCATTGTGGATACCTGTTACCAGGCAAACCAGTCAGAGTTCCATGATTCAATGCCATCACACTCCCCAGTAACTCTACCATGAGCAACATATACCTTTCAAGTCCTGAGGTCTTGGACATCAACATTCTAGTGTAGCACTTTATTTATTTCATTTTACAGTTTACCAAAAAGATGTATCTTTCCACAGCTTCTACATGAGTAATTAATTGATGGACATTTCTTTTTCCAGTGCTTATAGGGACACCTTACACAGCATCTGTCAAAACCTTATTGTGCTTTACATGCTTCTGTGAGCTCGTCATTACTCTCTTTTTCTCATTTTTAGCTCATTCATCTTGTAAGCCACATTACAACAATTCTTACTAATCTGTAAGTTATTTTAGCTAAAATAAAATAACTTTACTCATTATGCGCACATCAGTTTCTTTGCTTTAAAATCTAGTTCTCTATGTTCTGCCTTTTGTCTGAGAAAGTCATACATAATTATGCTTTGTAAAGAATCACATAGCTCACCAAATTCAATTTTTTTCTCTTTTCTTTAGGTGAGTAGCCTCACTACTTTGTGTGGGAACTTCTGCTCTTGTGAAGCACCAGCAGTAGATATACATCATGTTTTTCATCTGCTTATAGCAATTCTGAATCACCTATTTCATCTGTTGCTGTCGGTCAAAACTCCAGTGTATTATTTTCTCTTCTGCCTTGTAGAAGCATAATACACTGTACCATTTCAGGCTTCTTGAGTAGCTGATTTGCAGTAGGGAATACATGAAATTTGTGAGTCCACAATACAGTTCTCAGACAAACTGTCCTGCAGAGAGAATTTTCTGGAGGTAAATAAAAGACAACATGAGTTATTTGCAATGACACTGCATACATTTTGAAATGAAAATGTGACTAATAAAATGAGAAACTGCACAATGACTTACAGGAGACCAGATGATAATGAACATATGGAACAGATAAGAACAGGAGCATCATCTTATATAGTTTGCCCTTTTGTGGATGTTTTGTGTTTTAAGAAGTATAAATTGCTTTTGGCATGGGATTGCCTGTTATCCTCATGCAGGACGTGACACTCACCACTTGCTAATACATGGGCAAATGTTAATGTGTTGTTCTGTAGTGTACAGCTGAGCAGTGATACTGTACAGAATTATGAGAAGAAAAGCAATGCACAAAATGAGAAGAGTGAGACTTCTGGTACTGTGCAGCAAGCTACTCAAGTTGCAGTCTAAATGTGTCAATACTGAATACTGAGAGTGTCTGTGGGAGCAAGTCACCCCACTCACAGCTACATTATGTTTATATACCAAAAGAGGACCACAGCAACATGTACAACCATGCTGACTGTATTGGCAAGCATACAAAATATGTCACTTCTTCGGAGGTCTAATACAGGTAGTTGAAGGCTTTGTTATTCACATTATTCATATCACTGACTGATATCATCATTATATCACATCATTCATGTAATCCAAGAGCTAGGTAGTCTATAAAGTGATTTCCTAGGACATCAGGATCATGCAGCACATAATTACCTGTGAAGGGAAATGTAGCCTACTTAATGCATTCTTGTCAGTGATTTCACATTTAGATGTGCTGTATGTTTTGTGATCTCTTTTTCTCTTTACCTACATGTTTTAAAAAGCCCTGGCGTATAGAGGACACATATATATCCATAGTATTGCATTTCCTACAAATAAAAGGTGAAAGTACAACAAGACAGGACACTGGATTACCTATTGACATTCTACTCCAGACATTTTTGCCATATGTTGTGAGATGGTATTATTGTATTATAGATAGAAATCTAAAGGTAATCCATATCTGTCATTATAGTACACAGAAAAACGTACAGTGAGGGAACTGCATATACACCAACACATTAATTGCTTGCATTTGTTATACAGTAGCACAAACAGCATACGACTCTTAGTATTATATAATGTTGTAATGTGTCTTATAACTCATAGTATCTTAGCAGTACCATTAGTTAACCTCAGCACATTTTATCTTATCTTAGGTGATGAACCTGATGACCAAAATATGAATTAACCCTTACCAACCACTGAAATATACATTAATATGGAAGTGCATCAGTGCTAAACTTGCACTTTAGGCTCAGGCTGAATGAGACAGTCATTTTTAAAGTCCACACAAATAGCACTCTGTGTCACATATGTAGAATATATGCTGGTATTCATAATTGCTAACTGAATTGAACTGAGGCCCAGTTACATGTACTGCATAAATGACCTACAGTCCTGCTTCTTATATTGCAGCACATCTGTGCCTATAGGTGAAGTCTGAAATGTAATATGTATACATCTGGTGGCAGTAATCGCATGCTTTATAAAGATAAATACAGTGTCACAAGTCATGAGGTTAAAGGTAGCTATTCATATGTGTTTGGTAACACAAGGTCATATGGTGCATTTACAGCGGTTCAGTATCTTGTCCTCATGTGATAATGTGTGCTATGCATGGGTTGCCATCTATGCTGCATACTTCATGTTCTAGGATATACCACATTATAAAGCAGGTATGCATCCACACATGAGGACACAACAATCACATCCCTTTGAAATTTCCTACCTGACCGCCTTTGTTTCTGTGTCATTGCTTAACATTTAAAGTGGGAGTCTGATAGCCATAGCTATTGGCACTGGTGGTATATCCTTTTGTGCTATGTATAAGATATATGCATCGTAGCATACACACTTGTATATACCACCGCTGTGCTTTACTTACCAGTTGTTGAAATGATAACAATATAGTTGTCTTTATTATCTAGGAATCAGGGTATGTATGTCTGATCTATATCTCAGTGTAGCTTCATACATTCTATAATGGTAGAACCACTGGCATAAAGGAATAAAGTCCTGACCATGACCTTGGAAACTGGACTTTTGATTAGCAGATTAAATACCGGTTGGAGCTGGCATGGGGGAGTAAATGAATCAAGAGATGGAGCTTGTTTGCTTCTATCTCTCCACCTAAAGACAGGCATTTTGACAAGCACACCCTTCATGGTGCAACCACTGGTGTAAGCTTGGGGCATGTAGAGATGCACTCTGTAAGAGGAAAAGGCTTTTTTTTGTGTCAAATACTAAAACACGAATAATACAGTTTGAGACCACTACATATTTTACCTCAGGCTTTGGTGGGCATGTGCAGGTATGGTAGGGCTTACAGATAAAATCCTGCCCTCTACTACATGGATGATATATTCTGTTTCCAGTTAACCTGGTTCTTGCCTTGCAGAATCAATGTGCAATAGGGCTGCCACCCTGGTTAATGAATGGGTAGGGGTGACTGGGAGTAACAAGCTCAATGGTCAGTAGAAGGGGTTGAGACAAAAAAAATATTATCATTCTAAAATGACTACAGTACCACACTGCTTATATCATCCTGTCTTTGTTGCTTTGACATTATTCTGTGCTGTCTGTAATCTGCATACCTTCAGATATAGTATGCTTAAGTGATAACTATTGTGGGGCCAGCTCTGCACCCATCCCCATACAGTGGGCTTCACCTTGGCTTCATCTGCTGCACTCCCTTACTTAATTTTATCTGCGATCACTTTAAAGTATGTTGAATACTTTTGTTAAAAAGATCTGTGAGTTAAGTGGGAGTCATCTAAATGTAGTTAACCTATACACATATTTAACATTCTCTTGCAAACATGCAGACATACAGAATTCTTTCTCACGATGTATGTTTTTTCTGAAGAGATCCACAGACTTTTTGTGAATATTTGTGCATATTCATTGATTACTCTCTTTGATGCAAGTCTTAATGGTTCCTTATAAAATATTTCACACTGAATCATCTTACCTTTCATCATTTCCCCAGTTCATTGGGCTGTGTGTCATATTTACATACCCAGATGCTAACCTTTACAGGTTCCCCTTTCTCAGTACAGTTCTGTAAATAATTGTACAAATCACAAAACTGATGCTTGGTTTTCCAGGTTCATATTTTAGTGCATGTGATGATATGCTAAGCCATTTTAGCTGACCTTTTTTCAGTCTGAAGATCCATTCAACTCATTAAATTAAACAAGTACAATGCATTAGACCAATTATCCACAACAGATTATGGCTTCTGTGTCATAGCAGTCATCACTGGTTGAAGCAGATATCCATATTGGTTACACATGGAGAACACATATTCGTCATTGATAGTTGGATATGGCATCATATTGGAGTGGTACTTTGCTTATTTTAGAGCTTCATATAGTCAAATGATATCCTAGTTATTTGATTAGTACTTGATTGCATGTTGCATAATGACCTTTACAATGCACATGATTTCTCTGTAATGCTCTCTGTATTAACATTTCTGTGTTTCATATGAGTGAATGAATGTATTATAGTGTTGCATGGTGTGCAGTTACCTAGACCCAGTGCTTCTTTACAGCATGATTAACACAGAAAAACAGACCATGTGACACCCTAAACCTCATGTAAAAATGGGAAAACGGTTTGATGACAGTGATAATGACAAACCATGGATACTGCATGTCTTCAAACAATTGTTTAGATAGTGTCACCACTGCTTTAACAAACAAATATAACATTCAAACATGGCATTAAATATTTCAGCAATGTCGTCTCTCTAGGATGTAATAATATTTTCATGCATTTGTCTTACATTTTTAGTATCAAAACTAGTTATTACTCAGATACTTACTTTGTGTAAAACTTGTTTCCTGCATCATATCAGTACCTAACAATTTATATAGATTTTCCTCCTAGGACCTCTGTTAAATTGTATCACTCTTCATCTACAGTTTTGTTATTTTTACACATATAATCAATTGGATGTGACTGTTTTTGTTACATATTTTAATGCCAGTGTATTTTTAATTAACCAAGTTGCTATCTTAATTATTTCCCATATGTAAATACTGTTGTATTTGACTTAATGTAGTTCTAGAGCATTTCTCCTTGGCTCTGTGTTGTAAATAGGTCTTTTATGGCCCAGTCAAACTTTCCCAGTAAACAAATACAAGTAAGTATGAGTAAATAAATAAATAAATAAAATTAGCTCTGCAGGATTACATCTTGCTTGCAGTGCATAAACTAAGTGCTGTATGCATTTCTTCACTAATTAATACACATGTTGACAGGTATTGCATTACTGCAATATACCTCACATTTTAGTCTGGACATGTGAATCGTAGTACCCAACCTGTCACAACCTATAATACTCAGTATCTGACCCTGAATATAACAGGTGCAGTGCACTGTTATGTAGGTGTTCACTAGTGAGCTTTGAATAGGGAATACATCGATGTCTGAATGGCTCTGCAGAGATGACTTACCTGTAAGATATGCTGATCATGCATACTTCCTGGATTTCCCATAAATATGTTTGTAATCTGTTCTTCGACACTGCAAATGAACTGACAGTTAATTGAATAGTTGGCAGTTTTATCTAGGCCTGTCCATTTGTTCTTGGTGGTATTTTATAGTGCTTTGCATTGAAAATGCAGTGCAGTAGTTATCTCTGTTACAATGGAACCTTTGCTTTGTTTGTAGACTTTTCAAGGGTAGAGCAGAGGACTTAATCTACTGAGCTACATGTTCTGATTTGGCTAAGACCTGACCAAATACATGTGATGCTGAGGGTCATGACATGCCAAACTCTATTGTCTGAAGGATCTTGAAGGTGCCTGTGACTTGTGTGCTAAATGTTTATATTCTAATGGTATAGACCATCCACAGCATCATTGCACTACTGTGATATTATAGGACAGGCTTTAGGTCTCTTCTGTGGTGCTTCTAACCTCTTTACACCTATCAGGCAGCTGTCATCAGTTAGGTTCATAGAAGTCAGCCTTGTACAGTGCTGACAGATGGCTTGTGATTGTGAACTCCATTCGTCATTTTGCTTTTGGTATTGAACCTTTTATATTGTCTGGCAGCTATCACTCCATACTTTCATGTATTTTCTGTATTACTACTTAAAACATTCTCCTATAACACTCAACTGTACTGCACCTTGTTACTTAGTTTTCAATTCCCATGTAACATTAATACCATTTTTTTGCATTCCATCATGTTTTGCTTCTGCAAGGCATATTCTTCAGGCAATACACTGTATTGTCAAAACAAGTCTATGGGACTTTTGGTTGCATCAATGCCATTTAAAACTACACATCATACCTTATGTCATGAACTGTGCAAAGCACCTTTCTAAATCTAGGCCAATATCAGATGACCTGCAAGCCATAATATCCTGAGTTGCAAAAAGCATATTACTCTGAAATGTAAGACCCAAGCCACATTATTTGCCTGCCCAAATTAATACATTGCTTTGTTTAATCTTCTTCCAAATAGCTTGCCTTGCTAGTGCACTGCTGGGGGTGTAAAAACACTGTAACTACCTAGGATTGCCCTTAGTTCCATCTTGGGAGTATATGTTTACAAGGGTGTACCTTTGAAGAACGAAGGTTCACTACTTCGAACTTCAAGAGTACATCCACACTAACGTAAAAGTGCACTTTCACGAAAGTGCACTTTCGTAAACCCGCTAGACCGAACGGGTTAGCAGTCACAGACCTTAGGTTTAGGGCACAGGTCATGGTAAGGGGATAGCCCTACTAGCTATCCCCTTACCCTAACCCTTGCCCTAACCCTAAGGTTCGTGACTACTGCACGACAGTGGAAGACATTCCAAATCGGGCTATGTCCTCCACTGTGGTGCGATAGTCATGGACCTTAGGGTTAGGGCATGGGTTAGGGTAAGGGGATAGTTAGTAGGGCTATCCCCTTACCCTAACCCATGCCCTAACCCTAAGGTCCGTGACTATCGTACAACAGTGGAAGACATTCCAAATTGGGCTATGTCCTCCACTGTGGTGCAATAGTCACGGACCTTAGGGTTAGGGCACGGGTTAGGGTAAAGGGATAGTTAGTAGGGCTATCCCCTTACCTTGACCTGTGTCCTAACCCTAAAGTCCGTGACTGTCGCACCACAGTGGAGAACATAGCCAGTTTTTCAATGTCCTCCATTGTGGTGTGGTAGGTTCAGTCTAGTGAGCTTAAGAGAAAGTGCACTTTCATTAAAGTACACTTTCACTTAAGTGGGGATGTACTTTCCCATTTCAAAAAAGTGAATTTTCGTTGTAGGAAAGTACACCCATTTACAAATCTATGATGCTCACAGTCACAGATGGGTATGACATGTAGGATCAGGAACTATCCTTCCACTTTATTGTCACTTTTACTAGGCCTTTTGCTGTCTCTGTTCATGTACAGTACTGATGTATGATAATTCTTGCATTTAAGAGAATGTAAGGACCTGTACACAGTGACATTTGCTACTATCCCTTGCCGAGAAGACACTATTTCTATCTCATTCATCTATGACAAAAGTTAAAGTAGCTTCAACATCACCATATACTATAAATAGGCATTTATTTTGTTTGCTAATGGTAGCTTTAGAAATCTCACAAGATATCTCTAGTTAGGGTTATTCCTGACCATGCACACACAATGCCACAAAGTTCTTCAGTTGATAGTTGCTATTTTTTTTTAACTTTGCAAGATTGGCATTACTACTGACTTTCTGGTAAGACTGCTGCAGTGTTTTGCAGACATGCTACAGAGCAGTCTCCTTCCGTCATTCCCTTCTGTATCAGTTGCCTGAAATGTAGCCCTGGCTGTAACTTCACCCAATTGATATGGCATTGTTTCTTTCCTGGAACATAATAGGAAGGCTCATGGTTACTCCAGTAAACAACAAGGGTTAGGAACTAGAAACTAAATATAAATAAAGCTTTGAATGTAAGCCTGACAGTTTGTGCAGAAGATGTTTTAAGACAAAACAAAATTTCTGTGAAGGAAGTCAATCTGAAGTATATACTGAACTTTTGCTGCATGTATTTAATAATTTACTTTGTTTAAAAAATGGCTGAAGCTATTAACTTCACCAAGCTGCACCAAAAACTAAACTGTTCCTTATAAATTTGTTCTACATCATGATGCTCCATCATCAGAGTAGGCTATAATTAGTCTGACTTGCATGGAGAAAGTCTTTCCTCCACTTTACCTAGGAGCTGTTTTGTATTAGGGTCAGATTGGCAAATGCCCTTCTCTGAAACAGGGATTTGCTGAACTGTGTTCTGATGGTTCAAGTTGGGTCTGTTATAAACATATATATGGTAGCACACTGGAAAAAATGAATTCAGTATACATACACAGTGGAACACTATAAAAATGAATTCATTAATACTATTAAAGAAATAAAAAATACAGTTTGGGTTAACATGAATAAAAAGCAGATTTGCAAAGATTGAATACCCAGTGTAATCTCCGTACATAGACAAATAGTAATAGGTTCATAGGTAGGTACTAGGCTATCGGCCCTGGGGCCTATGCAAGCCCAGCCAAAAAGGTACCCTGGCTTTTGCCACCCAAGAAAATTATTTTTCTGTGCCACTGTCAAGCAGAGCCACATAGGTGATCCCCAGGGTGAATTTCCTATTTCCCATCCAATCATCAAGATTTTTCTTGAAGAGTGCTAATGAGGAGCTTGTTTGATATAGATAGGTAGTTTATTCCAGAGTATGGGAAGTCTCTGGACCAGGAATCTATCCCTCCGGCATGTTCTGTTTATTGTGGTGACAAGGTTTAGGTCCCTAGAGTATGTAGCTCAGAGGGATTGGGATTTCTCTAAGTGGAGCATGTCCAACAGCTCTGGGTTTGACATAACTTTGCATGTTAGGCAGAGATCACCTCTGAGTAGGCGATATGCAACGGAGTAAAGCTGGAGTTTTTTGAGACGGTCTGCATAGGGCATCTGTTTGAGGCTGGTAATACTCTTTGTGAGGTATTTCTGCTGCCTTTCCAGTTGTTGTAGATGTCTTGTGAGGTACATACCAAAAGGGGCATTGTACTCTATAATGGGTCTAATGAGTGATGAGTAGAGGGGAACAATGACCTCTTTTTTTCTGGATGAGAAACCTTTTGTGATGAGGTGTGCCACGTAGAAGGATTTCCTGACTACGGTGGCGATGTGATTATCAAAGGAGAGACTACTGTCCACCTGTGTCCCAAGGTCTCTTATCACACTTTCGGTGTTAAGTATACTACAACCTATGTTGTAGTTCATGGGTACAGAGTTTTTACCAAAGGGGATGACAATGCACTTTTTGGCATTGAGCTTGAGGCCATGGCTTTGACACCAGGCATCTGTCTCAGTGAGGCCCTTTTGTAGGATGTCCACATCGTTAGGAGTTTCGATGATGGCTCCTAGTTTGCAGCCATCTGTGAACTTCGTTATCCAAAGACCTTCTATGTTAGCCTGTACTTCAGAGAAGTAGATACCAAACAGGAGAGGACCCAGGACTGAACCCTGTGGTACTCCACTTGTCACTGGTCTGAAGTCGGATTTGGAGTCTGCTACTTTCACAGTGTGGGTTCTGTCAGTGAGCCAGTTGGCAACCCGTCTTGTGACATAGGGATTTATACCTAGTTTAGTGAGTTTATCTATAATTCCAGAGTGGGGGGGTGGTGGTGTCGAAAGCCTTGGCAAGATCTAGATAGGCTGTGTGAACCACCTTACCCTTGTCTACGGCTTTGGTGACTGCTTCAAAGAAGTCTATCAGGTTTAGGAGACATGATCTGCCTTTTACAAACCCGAACTGGGTGGGATCCAGAGTTTGGAGATTACCAATGTCTTTGTTTATAAGTTCCATGATGATATGTTCCATGGCCTTGCAGGCCAGGCTCATCAGGCTAATGGGGCGGTAGTTCCCGGGGTCCGTGGTGGCTCCCCCCTTGTGGAGTGGGATAACCGTTACTGGGCACCATTAAGCAGGCACAAAGCCTGAGGTGAGGCTATGACTGAACATGGTAATTAGGTGGGGTGCCAGTTCGTTCTGTAGTTCATGTAGAACGCAGCCTGGGATGTTGTCTAGTCCCATGGATGCTGTGTTCTTGGCTTTGGAGAGTGTGGTTTTTACCTGTGCAGCCATGATTACAGGAACTTTGCATTCTTCCGGTATAGAGATGGGCTCTTTAGGGGGTGAGAGGGGGGTAAAGTTAGCACTGTACCTATCTGCCAGGATGTTGGCAATATCAGTTGGGTCTGTATATTTAGTGCCATTGTGCTGTAACTCAGAGCAAATCTGAGTGTTGCCATTGAGATTCTTGACATAGCTATAGAATGCTTTGTGGTTGTCTTTAGAATCAGTGGCGATTTTGTTTTCATAACTAGCTTTGGAGGATTTTATCAGGGATCGCAGCTTCTTACTGAGGCTGACCAGGGGGCTCCTCCACTCATGGGATTTTACTCTCTTTTGCAAGAGTTTCTTCCTTCTGTTGTACAGTTTGTTTATGGTAGGGGATCACCAGGTTGGCTTCCTTTTTTTGGAGGATAGACTCTTGGTTCTGTTTGGTATAGCATGATCCATGCACTCATGTAAGTGCTTAGAAAGTGCAATTGTGTAGGATTCAGTAGTCGTAACTGTATTTTCCATCTCCATGAGTGTCATGAAGTTCACCACTTTTGTCTTAAGAAGCATGAAGTTGGCTTTGGAGAAATTTTTTACCATGGTTTCCTTAATGGGGGGTGGAGGCAGGATGTGGATATCAAGGGTAATTAGCTTATGGTCGGATCGGACCAATGAGGCATTGACTTCAGGTGTGGAACACCAGTCACTCATATTGGCAATGACTAGATCTAGGATATTTTTGCCCCTGGTGGGGGTGTGGATAAGTTGATCCAGGGCAATGGAGTTTATGAATTCCAGAAAGTGTTGAGTGAAGGAGTTGGTACATGAGTAGTTTTCCCAGTTAGTGGTGGGGTAGTTTAAATTGCCCTTTATCAGGTTGAACCCTAATATTTTCCAGTACATCAAGAAAAGAGGAGTGGGAATCCTGGGGCATGGTGGGTGATCTGTAGCAAGCTACAATTTGGATTGCAGTTTTGCCCAGAGTTAGTTGCACTTGGATAACCTTGGCTGCATTATGCTGAGCAACTAGCCTGGAGGTGTGGATATACTTAATGAATATGGACACACCTCTGCCTTTGGTGTTCCGGTGGATAACCTTGGCTGCATTATGCTGAGCAACTAGCCTGGAGATGTGGATATCCTTAATGAATATGGACACACCTCCGCCTTTGGTGTTCCGGTCCAGGTTACATGGCCGAAAAGTGTGGTATGAGTTATAGCCTGGTAGTGCAGGGGTGCTCTCTGGAGCCTTGAACCAGGTCTTAGTCACTGCACAGATATCGATGTTCTCCATTTTAAGGAGTGCCTCGAGTGAGTGCATTTTGAGATTTAGACTTCTAGCATTGAGTAGCATCACCCTCAGGTTTTTGCTTGCCTGTTCCTGTTACGGTGGTGAATTTCTCATTTGAACCTTGCCTAAAAAAGGCACTATGGGGGCGGCAAGAACCTTAGCCAGTATCCGGAATCCCATGGGTGACAGGTGCACTGTCACTGTTAATGATGACGTTTGGGGGAGTTGACTTGTATAATAAGGAACTAACTAATGATATCTTTCTCTTGGATGGAACCATGGCTTCAGGTAAATGACCAAAGACAAAGGTCAGAAACTGAAAAAAATAAAAATCAGTTCCACTTTAGACAACTACGTATCACTGCTGAACATCAAACTGGCCTTTACTATCATTATGCTTAATTGTTCCACTGTCATCCTTGTAAGATTTTTGCTCATACTAGTAAAACCTTGAAATATTTTTTTGGAACATTCAACAGATGAACTTGTTACAAACTGTGAGATGGAACACAGACAAATAAGTGTACTTACTGTGATATTTTGGTGCTGGTACTTTTTTATTTTTTTGAAAACTCTCTGTGATAAATTGAAGGACTTAAACTTCACAGTAGTAGTGGAGGTGAGGCATTATTGTACACAACTGTGGTGCAGATTAACTGTTATACCTGTTGGTATTGTATGTTGTAGTCCACTGCCAGTATTAAGGTTAAACATATGTTGATTCACTTTCCTTGTATTGTTTGCAAATGCATTTTTGTATGCCGTAAACTTTAAGCACATTTAAACATATTTGTGTAAACATATATTAGTTGAAGTATTAAAGCCATACAGCTGCTTGTAATTACACTGATGTTATACCTTGCTCCCTGCAAACTTGAATTGTATATAGTAAGTGCCAAAAATGGATGAATGAATGCACAGTGGTTCCAGACTCTAGGCCAGACTGAAACATCTGACTGGCTGGTTGGATGTCTTACTAAAGTACTTACAGTAAAGAAACTCAATTGCTAAACATATGACACAAATCCCTGCCCTAAATAAATGAACAGATGCCATATTACTTGTCCACTAGGCAGTATAACACAACTAGCAGGAGTAAATTGAACAAATGGTGGTGTTTAGAAAGTGATATCATCTTAAACAGTGTAACCTTGTCACACAGAAAGCACTAGCACCCTTCTGTGCATGTGTGCAGCAGAAGTGTCAAGGCTGTTCAAAAGATGTGTGATTAATTATTTCAGAAATAGATACTTCATTCCATTTTTATGGCTTGTCACTGCTCTGAAAAGGGTAGCATGCATCATTATGCTTCTTGCCTCTGAACTTACCACATCACCAAAGTCAAGAACATATTTTATCATTTTCAAAAATGTAGTGAAAATGCCTTCTTAAAGCTGCTTTTTTATTTATCACACTTCTGGCGCAGAGCTTAAAAAAATAATTACAGCATTTTTATAATAAGCAAGTGGGGAACAGTGGACGATGCTCTGTTGTAGAGTTTCACCATCAATTAAACAGGGTATCTGTAAAGATGTGAGGTATTGCTAGCTATGCCAGGAGAAGTGGGCAGTGGATGTGTAACATATGCCAACACAGCTAGCTGGAATTTTGTAAAGAATTTTATTTCATTTGTATATCAAATTGATTTGTACAGATGCTTGTGTTGAAAATGTATTTGTAAAACTACTTGTGTTAAAGATGTACCAACAGTGTTTCCTGCTGGACAGAAAAGAAATATACAGTTATATCAGACTGTACTGTTGTAAATCAGATACTAGAAGAGAAGAGGTTAATCTCAGGCCAACTAACTTTGAAAAATAGTAAGCAATTAAATTACTTAATTTAGGCCATAAAGATTGTATCTCACAGTTCTGACTGCAGCCAAAGATGCCTGTGCCAGAGAATGGCTTATTAGCTCCTGTAGGAAGAGTGGACATGTTTTATTGTTTTATAACTTTCAGAAGCTGCAGCAGATCTTAGCAAAGCTCTATGTGTGTGTGTATTATTGACACATATGTGCTAAATTCTGGCAGCTTCTAGCCAAGTGAGTAGTATGGGAACCAGAAGTCATATGACCAGATGTGTGTGATGTCATTCTGTGAGCCATCTCTGTAATGATATTTTAATACTAGATGAGACTGAAGTCATGGCAGTCTGTGTTTGGAACCTGACATAAGAGGATCACTCACCTGCTTCATCTTGCCTTGCTCTAGTAAGTGACCTGGGAATAGTAATTCTTCAGATCAGTCAGGAAAATATAGTGAGATTAGTTAAACACGGTTTTTCTGTATCTGTGTGAATCTGTTATGTGTTATTTTAATATTTCCTGTAATTGAAACTCTGGTGTTTATTGTAGATATATATTCCATATTTTCATTTTATTTTATTATTTATTATTAAATATATTAAAAGTTATCATTGTGGCTGGTCCTTTAGAGAATATTTTAACCTTTGAGAGTATTTGTATCTATTTGGTGGCTCTGTGGCCTCTCCTGAAAGCCTTACTGCATTGGTCAAACACTACTGTTTGTACTGATATTAATTTCACTCAGCATAACTGGGTACCTTGTGCCTTAGAGTAAGCTAGCTTTCATGTGTCTGGTGGCAGTAACTACCTTATAGTCTGGGCAGAAGGGGGAATAGCTAGTAAATCTTTATCAGCCTTACCCAGGTGTGTGTGTGTGTGTGTTTGTGTATGTGGGGTGTGTGTGTGTGGGTGTGTGTGTGTGTGGGTGTGTGTGTGGGTGTGTGTGTGGGTGTGTGTGTGTGTGTGTGTGTGTGTGTGTGTGGGGTGTGTGTGGGGTGTGTGTGTGTGTGTGTGTGTGTGTGTGTGTGTGTGTGTGTGGGTGTGTGTGGGGGTGTGTGTGAAAATCAAATCTCAAAGAGTGTGTGTCAGCTGCTTGGAGCAAGGAAACGAAGCACTGGATGTTCTTCGTCTCACATTGCTGCAGTCATAACCTGTGGGTAGTCCGCTGTCCTCGGTCAGCCCGAATACCAAAGAGTTAGGCTGGCGTCGGTCACGGGCGCCCGGAGCTGATGTCAGTACGTAGTAGTACTTAAGCGCATGACCGACGCCATATCCTCAGTTTTTCTTGCCGCGTGGTCTGAAGCAGAAGCAGCATTTGCAAGTGCCGTTCGGCGTTCTGAAATATTCAATTTTCGAGTTTCAGACCGAAGACCAAGTTGGGCTAAGTACCCCGTTGGGGAAAATTTTTGTCTTTTCTTGCCTCAGTTATCCGGATGTCAGAAAAAGTTAATAATTGTATTTCTTATGGGAAACAGATACCTCATAGGGACTATCATTCTCTCTGTATTCCTTGCTTAGGGCATGAACACGACGTAGTCGGGTGTCACTTTTGCGCTAGATTTAATAAGCGCACCATTAAACGCAGATTAGACTGTGCTAGGCTTGTTTTCGGTAAGTGGTGTAACTACAACATGCCGTCGGATCCTCCGACGCCTGCTACTGCAAAAAAGCGAAAAGATAAATCCTTAAGGTCTAAACCGGATGAGTCGTCTGTTGCGGACGCCGGTTCTATGGAATCTACGGTTGAATCTGTGGATCCAGCCGAGGCCTCGGCTGAATCCCAGGGGGAACCTTTACTTTTGCAGGAGTTGGCCTCTCCGGAGTCAGTTCAGGCCGAGGGTGCTTCTCAAGTTTCTGTGGTTCTATCCTTACAAAAGGTTATTAGGCCTTCTACTTCAGTCACAAAAGGCCCTGCTAAGGCTAGACCTAGTATTTCTGGTACGAGCCACAGCCCTGGTTCTTCGGGCTCTGTTCCTAAAAAGCATATGTTGAAAATGGCAGAGGATTTGATTACTTTGATTAGGGGTTCTATGCCCCCTCCAGAGAAGAGGCCTAGGGTGGAGACAGATTTAGAGGGAATGGAACATTCCTCAGATTTCTCTGAGTCCTCAGCTGAGGATGTTCAGGATTTTCCTCCCTATTCTGATTCGGATGCAGAGGATTCCTGTCCTTCTGCTTCCCCTCCAGAGGATTTTTCCTTTTCTGAAACCTTGCATTCCATGAGGGAGCATTTCAAGTGGGAAGGTCAGGATTTTTCAGATTCTCGTAAGAGGCTTAGGGAATTTTTGTTTTGCCACAACATAGACCTTTGGCTATTCCCCTGTTTTAGATGTTGTTCAGGATGTTTTTTCTGAAGCTTCCCTTAATCCTGATTCTTTACCCCCTGCCCCTGTCAAGCCAGACAGGTATTACAGAGTGCCAGAAGCACATAAATATTTGTATAAGAGCCCTAGAGCTGACCCGGAAACTATTAGTCAAGGGCCTAAGGGGGTCAGGGCTTCTGTGGTTAAGAATCCAGTTCCTTTGGATAAAGATTCTAGAGCGTTGGATAGGTGGGGTAAAAAAGTGTACACCTCTTCTACGTTAGCTATGAGGGCTTTAAATTGCCAATTCCATATGCTGCAGTATCAGAACTTTTTGTTAGGTCAATTGAAATCTAAGGTAGATGCTTTATCTGAGGGTATAGAGTGTAAAGAATTACAGGACCTGGTTCATGCTTCAGATCAAGTTGGTAAACATTCCTTGCAGTGTGGCTTCGATGCCCTTCAGGCCTCTTCCAGGGTAGCTGCTACTGGTTCAGTTATTCGTAGACTTGCCTGGCTTAAGGATCAAAATTTGTCAGAGCATGTTAAAGCTCGGATTTTGGATGCTCCCCTTCAATCTGAAGTTCTTTTTGGTTCCCCTGTGGAGTCAGTTTTGAAAAAAATGGAAGACAAAGCTAAGTCTATGCAGACAGTTAAGGAATTCTTGCAAGTGCAGCCCCCTAAGTTTAGCAGGAATTGGCCTGCAAGAGGATGGTCTTACCCTTCTTCAGATTTTCAGTCTAAGGGCAGGTCTAGACGTGGTAGGGGTAGGGCTCACGCTCAGGGTTCTTTTAGACCCAGGACTTGGAGTTCTCCTGCGCAATCTTCTAGTGAGGGCAGGGGTCAGCCTTTTCGTAAACAGACCCAATGACTTATATCTCCAGCTGCCAGATCCTTCCTTTCTGGCAGCTCCTCTGGGAGGAAAGTTGGCACTTTTCAAACAAAATTGGCATTTGGTCACCCAGGACAGATGGGTGTTGGACATAATAAATCAAGGCTACAAGTTTTATTTTCACACTTTTCTCCCTTTCAAAGGCATGCCAGATGTACCTCCTCAGCAAAGGCTGAAGGCTCAGGAACAAATTACTTTGCTTTTACAGATGGGGGCAATCCAGGTGGTACCTCCGTCAGAAGAAGGCCTAGGGTTTTATTCTCGACTATTCCTTGTGCCAAAGAAAGGAAATACTTGGAGGCCAATTCTGGATTTGTCCATTCTCAATACATACCTAGACATTCCGAAGTTCAAGATGTTAACTTTACAGCAACTTCTGCCCCTGATAGGCAAAGATCACTGGATGGTAACTTTGGATCTCAAAGAGGCTTATCTTCACATTCCTATCAGGCCCAGCTGCAGGAGATTCCTGCGTTTTCGGGCTGGCACTTCTCATTATCAGTTCTCTGCATTGCCCTTTGGTTTATCTACTGCACCCAGGGTGTTCACAAAGGTTCTGGCTCCTGTAATAGCTTTCTTAAGACTGAGGGGAATACAAATTTATCCTTATCTGGACGATTGCCTGATTCTAGCTCTGGACAGAGACAAGTTACTTCAACAGCTACAGTATGTAATGTCAGTTTTAAGGTGCCTAGGGTATTCTGTGAACGAAACAAAGTCCAGTCTAGTACCCTCTCAGGACATGTGCTTTCTGGGTGTGAGACTGAATACAGCCTCTCAGATGGCTTTTCTGACCCCGGACAAACAAAGAACTCTTCCTCTATACTTCCGGCGATTATCAGTACTGTCCAGGCTGACTGCAAGGACAGTCCTTCAAGCCTTGGGGTTCATGGCATCTTGCATTCTGGTACTTCCCAATGCCAAACTGCATATGAGGAAGCTACAATGGTATCTCAAAAGTGTATGGACTCAACACTGCCACGATTTGGACACTGTCATTCCGATAATACCTTGCATCCAGAAGGAATTCTTGTGGTGGGCACAGGAATGTCACCTAAACAAGGGACTCTCTGTGACTCGACCAGAGGCAAGTCAGATCTTAACGACGGATGCCTCGGACCTGGCTTGGGGAGCACACTTCAATGGGAAATGGATTCAAGACACGTGGCCTCCCAAACTACAGCATTTGCATATCAACATGAAGGAGATGTTAGCAGTCCAGTATGCCCTGATGGCTTTCAAGGGCCTACTTCAGCCAGGACAGGTGTTGATACAAACAGACAACACTACAGTCATGTGGTACATCAACAAGCAGGGGGGGACCCATTCTTATCCTCTTTGCAGACAAGCTATGATATTGTGGGAGACTGCTCTGGGTTTGCACATCACTCTTCAAGCGAGGTTTCTGCCAGGAGCACAGAACTCCCTAGCAGATGTATTGAGCAGACGAATTGTGGATCCCCACGAATGGAAATTGGATCCTCAGGTATTTCAACAGTTGACAGTGGCTTGGGGAACTCCAGACATAGATCTGTTCGCTTCTCCTCTGAATTTCCAACTGCCAAAATTTTGCACAAAGATGTTTCACCCAAAAGCTTGGAAAGTGGATGCTCTATCTTTCAGTTGGAACAACCTTCACGTCAATGCCTTTCCTCCTCTGCCTCTCCTTACCAAGGTTCTCTTGAAGGTCAGGCGGGACAAGCCTTGCATGATCTTAATAGCACCAGATTGGCCATGACAGCACTGGTATCCTCTGCTGAGGAGTTTAATTCAGGAGCCTCCTTGGCCTTTGCCACAGCTTCCTCACTTGTTGTCCCAGTCAAACAGTCATTTGCTCAATGTCAGGGTGCTGTCCCTGCATCTAAAGGCCTGGCGTATTCTGTTTTAGAACCTGTGGGTTCTCCACTTCCTCAACAGGTTTTAGAGGTCATTTTGGAAGCTAGGCGGCCCAGCACAAGAAAAGTTTATGCTGATAAATGGAAGAGATTTTTTCTTTGGAGCACAACAAAGGACTTTGATGTCTCGGTTCCTAATTTGAGTTTTACACTACAGTACCTTACTGAGTTACTAGACAAGGGTTTGTCTTTTTCCTCTGTGAAAGTTCATGCTGCAGCCATTTCTGCTCACTATGATTGTGACCCTCCTTTATTTTCTCACCCTTTGTTTAAGCAATTTTTTAGAGGGGCAAAAAATATAAGACCCCCACGTAGAGCTCCTACTCCTTCCTGGGATCTCAATTTTGTGTTGGAGAAGCTTACTTTGTCTCCTTTTGAACCTGCAGCTACGTCTGAATTGAAGTTTTTGTCTTGGCAGACTGCTTTTTTGTTCGCCATTACTTCTGCTAGAAGGGTATCTGAATTGCAGGCTCTCATGGCAGTTGAACCCTTTTTAATATTCCATAAGGATAGAGTTTCTTTGCGTACTAACCCTACATTCATGCCAAAAGTGATTTCTAATGTGGCCTTGAACCAGTCTATCCATTTGCCTACCTTTTTTGCTGATCCCCAAAATAAGGGGGAAAAAATATTGCATTCTTTGGATATACACAGGCAGTTACATTATTATTTGAGCAGAACTAAGGAGTTCAGGCAGACTCAACAGTTATTTGTTTCTTTTGCTTTGGGGTCACAAGGTAAAGCTGTTTCAAAGCAGACTATTTCAAAATGGATTGGTAATTGTATTGCTTTTTGTTATTCTCATCATGGGAAGGATGTTCCTGCTGGGATTAGACCTCATTCCACTAGGGCTACTGCCACTTCTACTGATTTTTTGAGGGGTGTAGCTACTAAGGATATTTTGGAAGCAGCTACTTGGAGTTCAGTTCATACTTTTACTAAACATTACCATATCCCTCTTTTCTCTAAGTCCAGGGCTGGGTTTGCCACTGCAGTCTTACAGGGCATGTTAGCAGCCCCTAATGCTTTTTAGTTTGCCAGCCTCCCTTTTCCTTTGCTTTGGGATTCTACCCACAGGTTATGACTGCAGCAATGTGAGACGAAGAACATAGTACAGTTTTGTACCTACCATAAATGTAGATGTTCGAGGATCCACATTGCTGCAGTCCTATTTTCCCTCCCTCCTTCCCCTCTTTGGTTTTGGGGTGTTGGTGTTGTTATTTGTTGTTATTGTTCCTTGGGGATAACTATTATTATTATTATTCTCCTTTTGTGGCTTTGGCCTTTTCTTTTTAAGGCCTTCTGACATCTGGGGCAAGAAAGACTGAGGATATGGCGTCGGTCATGCGCTTAAGTACTACTACGTACTGACATCAGCTCCGGGCGCCCGTGACCAACGCCAGCCTAACTCTTTGGTATTCGGGCCGACCGAGGACAGCGGACTACCCACAGGTTATGACTGCAGCAATGTGGATCCTCGAACATCTACATTTATGGTAGGTACAAAACTGTACTTTTCACAGAGAAGGTGCTGGAGGACTTAAAGTGGACACTTTGCTGAGGACTCAGTTTTACAGCTGTGACAGTGGGGAGTCTTATTGGGGACCTGGAGAGAGAGAAACCCAGACCCTGGACTGAGTGTGTTCCATGTGTGCTCTTAAGAGAAATTGTGCTTGATGCAGAGAGTTGCATCTGGAAATACTGTGTGTATCTATTTTTGTTCCAAGTGAACATCCCTGTCTAGTGTCAGTGGTGAGGATTAAGGCTCCTTGATTACTGGCCCAGAGAGGGGACATCACAGCATCTATATTTAGCTATATGTCTATATCTACCTGTTGTGTCTTTCTATACCTGTGTCTGTATGCATGTGTGTGTGTGTGTGTGTGTGTGTGTGTGTGTGTGTGTGTGTATGTATGTATGGGTCCACTACATAATCTCAAAATGTCACAATACCGACGCCCACAATATCGAGCCGAAATGACCGAATGCCCATATACCCGAGAATGCAGAATACCGATGCCCAGAATACCGAAAGCCCATAATCTCGAAAATAACGTCACAACAGCGTCAATGTGCAGACGAACATGTACACCAACAGAAAAACCAACTGTGCAATGTGCATAACACAACCCCATCACAACGTAAACCCAACAAACACAGCAGAAGCATCACGCCTCGTAAACACACATACACACTTAATGTCCCATCACCCGGATATAGTAATACATACTTCACATATAAACAATGCTGAAATGCAAACTGAAACTGTATACAATTAGCAACGACATTCCCGTCACTGAAATACAGCTGTAGTGTATCACATTTTCAACAGTCTTGCAATACACCTGACATACTCAACGGATGAGTAATCACTCCTATTAGCCATTAAGCATTGGAACTTCTCCTGGCGCTCTATAACACGCCTCCGTTTTGGGGAAGGTGCACAGCCAGCGGCTAATCGCTGACGAAGGCTATCTACCCTGTTCTGTTCTCTGCTAAGACATGACATCAACGCCGACAAATCTGTAGCTGTATCTCCAAGAAGACACTTTAATCGCCGGTGCGCCTCTACCGAGTTCTGCGTTCTCGGCAAAAACAATGTGTTCAATTGTGCTACATTCCAAAATGAGACGGGGAATAACGATGGAAACCTGCAAACCTTACTGGACCTGGTAGTGAACTTCCTAACTCTACCAAGCACGTACCAGTCTGTGAAATACCGGATCAATTCCCTACCTTCCTCAGGGAATGACCCCTTCAACTCCGTAAACGTAGCAATTACGTCCGACTCATCAAGAAATGCTAATCCAACCAATGACTTGACTGACAGCTGAAACTCCAAGCATCTATTATAAAGAGACCCTAACCCTAGTTGTTGAACTTTACGCCACACATTCATTCCGAAATGGAATAGACAACCCTTCACAGTCACATCAGTAAAGTTAAGCCTGATACTTTTAATCGCCGCTACCTCGTAGTCACAAAGGATAAATTGCAATGACAGTGTTAACTCCTGAGAGGAAAATAAATGTAGAACACAGTGCCATAACATATTATAAGCACGAAGAGACTTCTTGGACATCAGAGCATAAATGAGTGGCACTGATTTACTGTAGCAACACTTCAATAAACCATGAACGCTATACAATTGACATATAGCACCTTTGCAAAAGTACGTTCCGTCCTTCATCCAAATCGTTGCTACACTTAAATCGCTCAGGTTATTAGCAGTACTAAACACAACCACATGTGTATCTGAAGCACTATCAGTAGCCCGTTTAACAAGAAATTCACCATGCTTTATAGGGAACTTACTGACATCCAGTGTATCTAATGTTACATTTGGTAGGCGAACTACAGTAGAACCCTTACACCTGACCCGACGTATTTGCTGCAGCATAGCTTTCCTATTCGGAAGGCTAGGAACACAGGCTAGAGATGTAGATGCTGATGCATCCTCTACTAGTAAACAAGGCGTATCCCTAGCTACAGCTGCTCTGTCGCTGAGTGATCCACAAACGCTATAGCGTTCCACCTCTACTGGATCACCTGCATGGTTGTGGGGCATGGTTTTCTTCAGTAATTCACCTTCGGACAGTGATTCAGTTACCGTCTTACCCTTGCAACTTTCACTTCTCTTCAGTTTGCAACACCAGTAACGCTTGCTGCCAGCCTTACGTTCCAGATGATACACATAACCCTCGACTATAAGCACTTCCTTACATTTCTGAGATTTCAGCCTAGCATACAACACACCTACACAACCAGGCGCATCATATTGTATATTACTCATGTCTGCAACGTTATGCCGTTGAACAACTTGAAATCTTTCACTCACGATCTTATCACTTCCGTAACCTGACGTGCACATCACATTCTCATGCTGTTCGCGAATAGCATCTTCACTGCACTTGGCAATATTCACTTATTTACTTACTGGAAATTGCCAACAAGTCAGGCTGTCCGTTTGCACATTCTAGGTAACATCTACGGTATTCTGGGCATCGGTATTCTGAATTCTCGGGTATTTGGGCATTCGGTCATTTCGGCTCGGTATTGTGGGCGTCGGTATTGTGACATTTCGAGATTATGTAGTGGACCCGTATGTATATATATATATATATATATATATATATATATATATATATAGATAGATATGTGTGTGTGTGTGTGGTGTATGTGTAAAGATTCCTTTGAGTGAATTTTTTTCTGTATTGTGAAGTATTTAAATGAGAATTAGAATGGATTGGGTATTTACTCTAATGCAAGTGCTGCAAAGGTATGTTACTGCATATGTGTGTGTATTTTTGTTTGTGTCTGTGTATGCCTGTATGTGTGCAAGTGTCTTCAGATTTGGGTTAGTGTAAGGGTTGGGTATTTGGGAATAGGTTTAGCACTGTGCATGTTTAAATGTGTGTGTGAAGTGTGTGCACGCGTGTGTGTGTTTTTTGTACTGGTGCTGTTAAGGAACGTGTTTTTAGTAAGGCACAGTGCTGAGTTGGGGGTTATGAGCAGCAGCAGGGTTAAGGTTAGAGTTATCACAAATAAGTAAAGTAGTACAATGTTGCAAATTTCAGCCCCATCCATTCTTACTCATGTATGCTAACTGTAACTATAATATAATTACACACACACACATAAAGTACTGATTAAATACATCAGCACTTGTACAGACAGCACTGGAATTAGAACTAAAAAACACAAGCATTCACTATTAACAGATGCTCAAATGCAGACAATGTCCACAGATTAAAACAATGATATCAGAAGTTTCACAGTTAATGTCCAGGGTCTTTTAAACTTGTACAAGCAGAAAACTTTAAATTGATGTGTCAGCAGGGTGCCAGAAATTGTTGAGGTTGGTATTTCAGCAGTATGGGAAAGCTATGCTGTTCCTTCACGTTCTGTAACACTGTGAATAATCCCTACAACCTAAGGACTAAGACACTTGGCAGTCAGTTAGCTTGCTTGTGGTTGCTGAGGCTAGCAGGAACTGAGAAGCATGAGTAGGCAGGTTCTGAAAAGCTCAAGTAGGTAGGTCTCACGCACACACACACACACACACCCACACACACACACACACACACACACACACACACACACACACACACACACACACACACACACACAATGCAGTAGAATATTTTCCTGCCATGTTCTAGTATGCTGTTGCAACTATTAAAGTACGCTAGCCCCATGAATGCAAGTGGGTTAGACTTAGCAGTATACGCCATCCCCGATGCATAACATGGCAACGTTTCATCAGACCATTGTGATGTTGATTCTATAGAACAAATGTTAAAATTGATACAATTGAGCATTAGCACACACATTGAGTAATGTGTACAGTGCAGTTTATTATTTTTCTGAAAGGCATTGCTTCGTCTTGCAACAGTCAGAAGCACTTTACAAAACACTGTGTAGTAAGCACCAAGAAGGCTGCATGCAGGTAGTGCTGAAGTCTGCTCAGCTGGTCATCCCCACTATGCATATTTAGCACAAGGGTGTCATACTATAAATGTGTAGACGTGATCGTCACTGATGCATTATAGCATACATAGGTGAGGCAGCATGTGCTAATGAGGCAGGCTTCTGAATGAGTTTAGATAGGGATATCTGCAAACTATGCAGGTAATCTCAGTTGCTACATTGAGCACAGATGCTCCCCTCATATGACACAGCTGCATCTCCTGTGTGAGCAGTACTTTTCTGAAGAAGGTTATATCTGCCTTTTTGCATCAGGATACTACCTGCAGCCTGTATGTCTGTGTGAACACAGCTATGCAAGCGTATTGTACATTTTTTATTTTTTATATTTTTCCCCTAACAGACTTGTTTGCTTTTCAATTGAATTGTACAGGTTACAGGTCGCATTAAAGGTGGGAAATGTTTTGAAATAATTTATTGTGGTCTCATTTTTTATATCACAAAAACTTGGAATTTAACAGGGGTGAACATTTTTTATCCTGTATACATTCCCACGATGGTTGCCCACGTCTGTGTATTTTAATAATCCCTCTCTGTCATTCCCATGGCCTTGTATGTACTGTAGACCTCCCTTCAAGATGAGCAAGCTGGCAAATAGTTGCTTAATCCTGTTCCTCCTCCAGATGTATGTGCCATCAGTCAAGAGACCACATGAAATTTATTCTGAACAAGACAGAGATGACAACTATTTTAAAGTTATACATGTATAAACATCCCCATGCTTCAAAAGTTAAAGGTGCCCACTTTTATTGTAAGTTAGAATTCTATACATATTAAAGATATTTATTTTTTAGTTATTTTTATTTTTATTTAGTCTGTCATGGTATTGCACTAATCACAAGAGACCATTTGCAAGCACAGCCTAGGTGAAGAAATTCACCAAAAAAGAAATACACATTTACAAACATGGAGTAATTACAGAAGATAGAGAATTCCATTAACAGCTGAAACTGTAAATATTACAACAGAGTAGAAAAACATGTGAATCAATGTTAGTAGTAAATATGAGAGGGATGCAGCAGGTGAGGTCTTTGTGAGTAATTTTCTTAAAATAGAAAAAGGGAATAAAAGGAGGGGGTGAGTGAGCTGAGTGGATAAGTAGAGGTTGCAGTGCAAGGGAAGTGGTTGAATTGCTTGAGAAAACCAGAGGCTGACAGATGACCTCTTAAGAGGTCTAGATGGTGATAGGCAGGAGGGAGGACATGGGATCAGTGGATTTTCAGCCCCTGAGAAGTTTTACTTCCTGACATAAATATTTGGGGTTTGCCTAATAGGGCAGATTTTGTTTTTTTGAAATAGCTGGTTTTGTGCCTGTATATGACTTGTTTAGCTAGGTTACACAGAGAGGTAAAGGCAGTAAAAATTTCTGGTGAAGAGTTTTTTTTTCTCCAAGAAGACCATGCACTGTCCCTAAGTTTGAGCAGAGCTTTCAGTTCATTGATTAGCCAGGGGGGTTTGTTGTGTTTAAAAAAGTGCCACATGAGTGGGAAGAACTTGTCTTGAAGTTGAAGGAGGGTATGTGTATGAGCTGTGGCAGTTGAGCTGGGGTTCTGTAAGTTGCTAATGGGAGACCGGTTGAAAGTTGCTTGGTGGTTTTGCAGGTTTTCTATATTGATGATGGCTCTAGGTCTGAAGATAACTAGTTTGGGCGGGGCAGTTTTGGTGACTGGTGGATAATTTGTAAGGTCAATGGGGAATGGTCATTGAATGAGGGTGGAAGAACAGATGTATTGGAGATGATGGGAGGATTGTTATTGATTAGCAGTTCCAGGAGGGAGTGGTCATTGGTTTGGAGATTCGGACCAGTAGCATCACTGACTAACTGCATAAGGCTGATATTGGCTGGCTAGGAATTACGTAATGTAATTTCTCAGGAGACCTAGATAGTTCAGGTTAAAATCACCTAGAATAACTCAGTTTTTATAGTTGTGGGCGGTTGAGGTGACAGTAAGAATAAGGGATTTAAATTTGTTAAGAGAGGCTGGAGGAGGAAGGTAAGCAACTGCTATTAGAAGGTGACTTTTCTTCCAGAAGGGAAGATTTAGAAGGATCCATTTGGGTTCAGTATCTGAGGAGGCATTTTCTTGAAAAATGATAGTTGGGTTAAAGTTTTTTTTTTTTTTTTACAAAGAATGAGCACCCCCCCGCCCCATCTTGTCTATTTGCTAGGTTCACTGTTTTGGAGGTATTTGTAGAAGGGAAGCAAATGCTGAAAATTAGGGTTGCTTTGTTTTCTTTGAGCCTTGTCTCAGTAACAGCTGTGATATCAGGTGAGTGGGTTGTAAGGAAGGTGTTTATCTAGTCAAGTTTATTACAGGTGCTTTTGGCATTATTTAATGCACATGAATGGGTGGTGGACTCAGTGATGGCTCTGAGGAGGAGTTTGAGCAGGAATGGAATGAATTTATAGAGATGTATAGGAAGTCATAGATGGAGTTGTTAGGGTTTGTTAAGCTTGGAGGAGATGAGGTAAAGGGAGTGTGAAGATGAAGTTATGTGAGTGGAAGGTGGAGAACAGAGTGTGTAAAAGAATGGCGTAGGTCTTGGGGTTCAAACGAGTTACTGTGGGGCTTTGAGGTAGGATAGTAAAGGGTAGATTGAGAAATGGAAGAAGAGATGGGGTTACTGATGATATTTTGCAGTGGGTTAAAGGAAGGAGAAGTAAGATGGTAAGGTGGAGAAGTGTTATGGATGCTAGAGGTAGAAAGGGAGTTCTGTAAGTAAGTGGCCAGAGTCTGTGATGATGGGACAGAACCAGGTAGAGAGTATATGGGAAGGTGAATGGCTTAAGAATGATATGTTGCTTGTTAGTGGATTTATTTAAGGGTGGACGTTGATGAAGCTTGATGGAAGTTTAGAGTGAGAATATATCACATTAAGATGGTTGAGGCAGTGGGATGCAGGTTTAGTGAAACTGTGTGTATCTTTAATGGGTGGTTAGAAGTGGATGGGAGGAAGGTGGAGACAGTGATGTATTGGAAAAGCTGGGGGGAATGGCTGCAGAATTGGGGGTGGGAGGGGAGTGAAGTGGCACACACCTTCCCCAGCTGGAGTCAGTCTATAAAGAACTAAAACTAAAATCTCTTAATTTTGAAAGCTATGGGTATTCATCTTCAAGATCAGAAACAAGTGTGCAAGGTGAGTTTCTAATTAAACAAGCCAATGAGACTGAGTCCCCTTGCAGGCAATTGAGTAAAGGCAGCCTGTTTCTTTGGGTTGGGTAAGGAGGATGAGCTATTAAACTGCACATTGCCAAGATGAAGGGTAAGGAACATTTGTCTTTACTGCCTTATTTTAACAAATGGATTAGAGTTTCAGCAATAAATTTGAACAAGAGGACATATGCATTGACAGACTTGTGCTGGAAAGGCCAGAAATTGCTTTTACTTTCTTTCAAAGGTTGAATTGCTGGTAAAGTAAAAGAGGGGTCAGGACCAACTAGGGAGTCCCTCTGTGCAGCCAGCAAGTAAAACTAAAGTAAGTGCAGCTCTGTGAAGTGCAATGTAAAACAAATGGTGCCTTCTGTTCTACATTTAATAATGATACACTTTTGTATTTTCTGAATTGCTTTTCTGAGCATGACTGTAATAGAAAACATTCTCTCTCCAACTGGTAGTCTATTATGAACACATAGACTTCTATTAGTGTTGCTTGGTGAGCATAAGAGTAATAACTGGACAGCAAATATTTTCAAATTCAATGGTATTTCAATGTTTTTCCGTACTTTTTTGGGTTTGTTTCCTTTAGTAAACCAAAACACTTCAGTTGTACAGATGCAGCACATTTATGAACATGAAATTCAGTAACCACTTTTCAGTTCTCTTCTAATTTTCCATATCTGGAGTCAGAAGCATAGCTGGCTCAGCCAGCAACCAGTGCCAGTACCATGAACTAGCGCCCCACCCCTGCAGGTCTTCAAGTGAAGAGCAAAAAAAAAAAAAAAAAGGGATAATTACATTGTTCTTTTGCTATAGCTAAATTGTTGGTGATTAGCATAAATACATTAATGGAACTTTTTACACCCATATAATGTGGCAAACATTGCTCTTTCTACTCCATTTTTCTTTTCTTTTTTGAACATACGTGTTGTGGCATTCCAAAAAGGCTCTGGAGTCATATAAATGGTTTCCTTTCTTGAAGAATCATTGCACTAATGTTTTGGGGTGGTGAGCTTTACACACAATCGCAAAGCTTCAGTAGTTGTATACCTCCCAACTGCCAAATTTTTACAGAATAACCAGATTTTTGCTTCATGTTTTGGTCTGCACTTCATACAATTCGTGTTTTTTTTGGTAAATCATTGAGGATTGAAATAACTAAATAATGACAATCATACCTCTCAACTGTGCAGATTTTTGCAGAATGTCCATATTTTTGTCATATTTTTGGTCTGTTCCTTATAAAATGTGTGTTTTTCTGGCAAATCACTGAGGATTGAAGTCACCAAATATTGACGCACATTTGAGTTTCACACTTCATATCCTTCAGTAAATGTATGCTAACCTAAAATCAGTTATTCTGGCAACTTTCTAAGTTTATAAGAGCATTATATAAAATCTATCCCTATTTTTCATCCTTTGTCTCCATTATTTTATGATATGTCTAGATTTCTTGTGCTAAGAGGTTGAGATGTGCGAATAACATACATTTGCATTTCAGACTTCATATCCTTCAGAAAATGCATGCTAACATATGTCATGCTATTCTAGCAATTTTCTAAATTTCTAAGCATGACATTTTAAAATATGTCCCTATTGTTGGGCCTTTATCCCCATTATTCTAGGCTTTGTCTAGATTTCTTGGTCTAAGAGGTTGAGAGTTGTTTGTAGTTGCAAGCCATAATATCATTTTAAATGGTGACTGTACATGCATGTATAAACTACATATAAAGTAATAAAATGTGGCAAACATTGCTCTTTCTACTCTTTTTTTCTATTTTGAACATACCTGTTGTGGCATTCCAAAAAGGCCCTCAAGTCATACAAATGGTTTCCGTTCTTGAAGAATCATTGCGCTAATGTTTTGGGGTAGTGAGCTTTATACACAATCTCAAAGCTTCTGTAGTTGTATACCTCTCAACTGTCCAGATTTGCAGTTTCCCCTTCAAAGAAAGTTGTTGAATGATTGAAGAATGACTCATGTGGGAAGAAATAAAGAATTTAAGCCAGTCATGGAGTTATAGTTTATGTTTAGAGATACTTCTGTATTTTTGGAGGCAAATGGCATTACTTCAGGTATGCAGTGATATTGCCTATTGATTATTGGTATGGTGGCATCTTAAACCAGATTATTTTACAGCCTGATTCAGCAGCAAAATGTTTGGATAAAACCTGTGACAGATTGGTAAATGCTGAAGACACATTCGTTTTTGAGCCTAAACCACTGGCAACTGTTCTGATCTCTTAACTAGTATAACTGTATTGGGAAATTCAAAACAACACAGATGAGCATACCTCTCAACCTGGAAACATCAAAAATCTGAACAAAGGCCTATGAAAAGCAGGTACAACTGGCTAAAAATCAGGGCACTGATTAACATAAAATGTTCATGCATAATTATATAACCCCGCCTGCTTCAGTGGAATTGTAGGATACAATCAGCATACATTTTCTGCACAGTAAGTTGTGAATCTCTAATTTCTGGCACAACTAGGAGGCAAAATCAGGGGCAGATGACACAGAGCTATGCAGAAAATGTCTAGGAACAACAGACATCAATAAAGAGATATCCAAAATAATATAAAATAGGTCAATGTCAGTGTTTTTGCAGCTAGAATGCAAATGCCCCTTTAAGTAAAAGAATGAATTTGATTTCTGATTATTTTAGGAAGCAGTTGTAGGTCTGGTGTAATATTAAAAGTGGAGAAATATATAGGCTGCATGGAGCAAGCTGGATTTGTCT
This sequence comes from Protopterus annectens, assembly GCF_019279795.1. Classification (NCBI taxonomy): domain Eukaryota; kingdom Metazoa; phylum Chordata; order Ceratodontiformes; family Protopteridae; genus Protopterus; species Protopterus annectens. Next base: position 1,972,925,481 of record NC_056737.1, read on the forward strand.
GCAGTCATCCTATTTATTACAATGTGACAGAACAGTTAAGGAAATAAAGCTCTAATTACTGTTTTCCATTAAAGAGACAAGTTTTCTCATGGTTTTATGATGGTTAGAATTAATGTTGTGGAAGTAGCAGCATTAATTACAGCCTCAGTTTGGCTGTTCTAATTGCAGTACACTAAAACAAATTTGCACACCTCCAAAATTTAGCAGTGCTGCTGTCCAGGACCTTGCTCCATATTTAAAATGCAAACAAACTGTCAGGGCAGCTGCAGCAAGTCTGTAACAAAAGGACCAACACAATGCGTAAAGGGGTACACTGCAGAAAGTACACAGAAATCAGACTGTTTAGACTCCCATCCGATAAAACCGGACATGACACCAATCAGGGAGATGTTGCCAGCTGCAGTTATAACTCCCTACTACTATTACTCATACTTTATGAAATAAAAACAATGTTCTAAAAATGCCAGCTGTGCCACTTAATTTATAACAAACACATAAATAACTAGACGCGAGGACATACAAACACACTGACACAAATGCACACACTGCAGGTGCATCCGCAAAACCGGAGGGTATTCCCATGCAGCTAATGATAACATTAATAACATGCTTGCTGCATGTTACACCACTGTCCTAGGCCATTATAACACAAGCTGTTAAAAGTGAAAGCTTGAGAATTAGCAGGTCAAAGTTTGAATCTGATTAGCGTTAATATCCACTACTACTACAGCTTAGACAAGTGCGCTCCTTTACTGTGCTTAACAAAACCTACCTTAAAGTGTGATTTAACAAGTATTATCTTTATATGTCCTTGCCCCATCTTATACCTTCAAAATGTCACTCATATTTGTAAATCTCAAAATTCTTGCATAATGCGTACCACAGAGAGTAAAGCAATAGTCAAGCATGTAATTTTATCTTTAATATTAAAACTATAAATAGAAATACTATGCGTGTCATAAACGTAACACCAAACTCTTCCACTATTATGTTCTTCCTCTATCAACTGTATTTGAGACGGAGTCTGTGTTTAAAGTAATATAATCTGGTTAAAGAATGTTACAAGAGAAAAAAACTGTTTACTTTCTCAAGTTTAGTAATGCCCGAAAGCAGCACAAACCCAAATGCAAAAATGAATCTTCCAGAACTCACATATAGACTAGCGTCACTAACTCACATATACTAAGACTTAGCTTGAACCTGCTAACTTGTGAAACTCAGGCTCAAGGCACAAACACGCTCAGTCACGAATATAAACTATGTTCCTATCAAAAAAAAAACTTTTAGACAAGAAAATGTCACATAAATCTGTACCCACATTAAGGAATACCACAACCCACTATGCATTATTCCATGCATTAGAACAATAATTACAATTCATTTACAAACTATACTTATTTCAACACATTTGATTTAGCAGCAACAAGACAGCAGCAACAAAACTGACTTGCCTTATTAAGGCAAGCCACTACACACAAAGCAAAACTAAATGTCATAAACAGCAAAAACTATTTCAGTATTTAAATATTTTAAACTGTTTTCTGCAAAACTGAAGGCCACTCGGTGAACTATCAAATAATTATAATCATCAGAGTAAACAGTATTCCTGGGTCTGAAAAAACTCACCTTCTATGATGGAGTTGCAATATATATTAAAGACATACACACCTCCATGCTGGGAGACACTCCAGGTGCAGTTAACTATTGGCAAGACCCCTATACAAATCATAGCTAGCTGCCTGCCCTCAAATCTGACCCAAGATGCCCAAACTGCCTATCTAGACCTCTTCAAATCTATCCAGATTCAACCCTTTACCCTGATCCTGGGTGACTTTAACTACCCAAACATAGACTGGACGAACTACTCTTGCCAGAACACAAATGCCCAGAGATTCCTCGATTTTGTCAATGCAAATGCTTTGGAACAGCTAGTTGATACCCCAACAAGAGGTGAAAATATCTTGGACTTGGTATTAACCAACATGAGTAACCACTGCAACATCCCCGAAATATCATCCTCCCTTGTAAGATCCAACCACAAAGTAGTCACATTCGAAGTCACCATCTCCCCCGACCCCCTCTCTAGTTAGGGTCAATCAAAAAAACTTCTCCAAAGCTGATTACAGCCTCTGAGGGATGGTATAAACAGCTTCACAGTCACATCCCCCTTTCTAGGAACTGGCACCAGTATCCAAAACTATACCAAATTACAATATGAACATTTATATAGATGCATGGAATCAGGAATACCTGACAGGACTAAATCATCCTTCACAAGGAAGAGTAAACCTGTCTGGTGGACATCTGCAATAAATAAACTCTATAACAAAAGAAAAAAAAAATTCTGTTCAGGACCAAGAAGGAGAAGGTTCCCAACTGGAAGCAATCTCTCCTTAGCCTAAACAAGTAAATAAGAGCACTAGGAAATCCTCCAAATTGACCACATCTACTAGAGACAGTCATAAGGCCTTCTTCACATATGTCCATAATCTCAAAGGTAGCACCCAGATCTGTTCAGAACTGGTGGTCAAGGACACCACATATACAAATGCCATAGATATAGCAAACTTGCTGGCTGACAGATTCAGAGAAAATTTCACCCCTCTGTCTCCCCATCAGTAAATCAGGACATTTCCAGTACCTGCGCCCTTCCCCTTATTTCTAGGGATCAGGTCATCACTGCTCTCTCAAAGGCAAAAAAATACAGCCTCCATGGGACCCGATAACAACCCAGGGTGCATCCTACATGAACTAGGGCAGGAACTTGCAGCACCTTTAGGCGCCCTATTTAACCAAAGCCTGAGTACTGGTTTTGTCCCAGCTGAGTGGAGGACAGCCACTGTCATCCCTTTACACAAAGGTGGAGCATTCACTAATCTGAGAAATTATAAACTCATCAGCCTAGCTAGCCTGATCTGCAAGCCCATGGAACAGATTATCATGGATCACATTAACAAGGACATTGGCAACCTCCAGACACTCAATCCCATACAGTCTGGTTTTGTCAAGGGGAGGTCATGTCTGTTAAATTTGGTTGACTTTTTTGAGACAGTCACCAAAGCCATAGACAGTGCACATCACCTACCTTGACCTGGCCAAAGCCTTCGACACTATTCCCCACTCGGGCATAATAGATAAACTCTCTCAACTAGGCATCAATCCATATGTTACCAGATGGGTAGCCATCTGGCTCACTGATAGAATCCACTTAGTCAAAATAGAGGAAGCCACCTCAAGCAGTAGACCTGTATCAAGTGGCGTACCCTAGGGTTCAGTCTTTGGGCCTCTGTTATTTGGGATATACTTTTCTGAGGTGCGGGCCAAAACTAGAGGGATATGGCTGACCAAGTTTGCAGATGACTGCAAGTTGGGAGCAGACATCAATTCCCCTAGTGACATGGACATCCTCCAAGAGGGTCACACCCAAACAAATGACTGCTGCCAGAAACATGGCCTCAAGCTGAATACAAAAAAATGCATCATCATCCCCTTTGGGGAGAGAGATGTCCCCACAAATTATCACATTAATAACAATTCAAACGAACCAAAGCAACTCACTGAAACTATGAAAGAAAAAGCCGCTGGTAGTGTCAACAGTGAAGGATGGTTTATAGAAAAAATAATCCACTTCGTACAAAGCTGGCAACTTATTCAAAAGTTGATTAAACAACGTAGCGCACTTGTAGTAAACCTCTTTAATGGATGAAACAAATAAATGTGAAATGCTGCAAGCGTTTTTCGTTCTGAAAGTATCAGAACTTCTTCAGACAACAGCCAGTACAATTACAATTGATCATTAAAATACATTAATAACAATGTTCTAAACACGCAGTCAGTTGTGAGGGATTTGGGCACCCAGATTGAGAGCAGCTTGACTTTTGACCACCATGTTGCTTCTGTTGTACAGAAAGCTTTCTATTTGGCCCATCTCATAAGTAAGGGTATCTCATCCAGGGACAAGGAGGTCATAACATCCCTGTATTCTCCCCTTATAAGGCCCATTATTGAGTAGAATGCCGCATTCGGCATGTATCTCGCAAAGGACATGCAGCAGCTCGAGAGACCACAGAGGTTCCTCACCAGGAGAATCCAGGGCCTCAAAAATCTACCATACACAGATAGGCTAAAAGCCCTATCCCTCTACTCTGTTTCATACAGACTCCTCAGAGATGACCTCTGTCTGGCATACAAGATGATCTCGGACCCTGTCTTGATGGGATTGCTGCATATCCGTAAGTCAAGTTCCACGCGAGTAACCCACACACATGGCCTCAACCTGGTCTGTGACATCAATAGGACTTGTTGGTGGGACAGATTTGTGTCCCAGAGACTCCCCCATCTATGGAATAGACTCTCTCTCCACGTTAAACAGAGTACCTCTTTACCCCTTTTTAAGTGCAATCTGGATAACTGGATGAGAAATAGAAAATACATCCCTGAGATTGCACCCGTGTCCCTGCTGGACAGGGGCATCAGGTGCTGATTTGTCTATGCATGAGCTAAACTCTTGGCTAGGCTTTAAGGGTATCGGGGCCAATAGCTTAGTAACTTCCTATGATCCTATGCTTGGGTTTGGAAGGGAACACTGTAAGGCACTGACTCACAATGCCGATGTCATCACACATGTCTCTGCACATTAACGTCACCATTAACTAAAAATTGTAAATAGAGAAAAAAAATTGGGATTTCAATGGGCCACTTGGGAATTCATGGCACCCCATTATTTTAGCCTCAAAACCATGAAATTCCAAGGAATTTAGTATGGTTGAGAGGTATGCAGATGAGAGCTTGTCTGCATTTATTTGGTTGTCTGTGGTATGCTTTGATATTGCTTCTAGCCGTGGTAAAAAGGTGATGGACCAGCTTTGTCTTGAAGAAACTAGCTACAGAATCCTGTGTTAAACTGAAAACAGCTTAAGTGTGAGCCAGAATTGTCATATGACTTTAAATTAGTTTTGTAAGAAATTGAGAACACTGCAGGGTGTTAAAGCCATTATTTCAAGCCAGCTTCGATGGAGTAGAGGAATGAAACCTTGACTGGGACTCAGACAACTCAGTTTCGATTAGTGTCTAAAGTTCCTGTTGGAGCTGATATGGGGGAGGAAGGAAATGACAAGGTGTTACCTGCTTGTCTGTCCTCTGTTGGGGTTGGGGGGTACAAGGGCATGCTGGTAACACAGAGTTGAAGCACATGAGTACTAATACTGATACCAAAGCGAACAGAACTCATGGTGAAGCCCTGTTTTGAAATCAAATAACCAAATTATATAACTCTCTACCCCATACACACACCATAATCTACCTATGTCAAACAACTACTGTTTGGACATCTATCCAAGAACTGCCATTGCTCCTGCACCAAACCTGACTGACAAGATATCTGTAACTCTTTCATACTGTCCACTCCTTATCTCATTTCTCCTTCTCCTTGGTGTTACTACTGCTCATAAAAAAAACAAACAAATCTCATTTGTTCATAACTATTATTTAATATGTACACAGTACTAATTTTATTATTCTCATAGTGATCTTTACTGAAATGCTTGTGTGATTCTCTTTTTGAACCTGTATGTACTAGAAAACTGTACTGAATACTACTTTGTATAGACTAACTAGATGACGTGCATTCTACATCTTAATTTCTGTGGAAGTTTTCTTCCCGGGCCTCTGCTGAAAATGGGCTTCTGACCTGGTCGGACTTTCCTGGTAAGCAAATGTAATTAAATAAATAAAGCTATGCAATTTGTGTGTTTCTGTGTGTTGGGAAGGCAACATGAAGAACTACCTACAAAGGGCTCCTGTTAGCCAACAAGTTTGAATAATTTCAAAATCTGTCTTGGTCCAATAAAAGGTATTATATCACCTCTATGTACCAGTGGATTTGTTTGACCATACTGATTGGTAGAACTGTATTTTGTAAAATAGGCTTACTTGCTTTTCTACAAGTCATAGCATAATGGATGAACTTAATAAATCTGAATGTAGTTGTGTACTTGGACAACTTGCTGATTATTGCAAAGGAGCACCTCAGAGGAAACCACAACCCAAGCTGCGGAAGCCCTTACAAATGCCTTCTATGAACACCTCCAGGACTGCATGGATCAGGCAATCCCAAATAAAACCAAGACTCTTTCCACAAAGGGCAAACGTCCAGTCTGGTGGACCCCAGCCATTAACAAACTTTACAATAAGAGGAGAAAGCTATTACATGATAGAACAAAATCCATAAAAGGGAAGTCACCCCTGATCATTATTAGCAAAAAAATACGAGCACTCATAAAATCAACTAAGGCCAATTTTGAGAGAAAAATTGCCATGGATTCAAAGGACAATCATAAGGCCTTTTTCAGCTATGTTAGGAACCTGGGTGGAAACTCACAGATATGCTCAGAATTAGTCCAAAATGATACAAAAATCACTGAACCCACAGACATTGCCAACATACTGGCAGACAGGTTCAGTGCAAACTTCACCCCCCTCCCCCCCTAAAGGAGAGATAACTATCCCAGCCGAGTGTAGCCTCCCGGACATCTCAAACGCGCAGGTGAAAGCTGCTCTCTCTAAAGCTAAAAACACAGCATCAATGGGACCGGATGGTGTCCCCGGCTGTGTGCTACACGAGCTAAATGAGGAATTAAACCCGCACATAAGGCAGCTGTTTAATCTCAGCCTTACCACAGGATACGTGCCCAAGGAGTGGTGTACGGCAACTGTGGTCCCACTCCACAAAGGTGGCGCCTCACGGACCCTGGTAATTACCGCCCCATAAGCTTAACAAGTCTAGTCTGCAAAGCTATGGAGAGGATCATAATGGAGCTCATAAACAAAGATATAGGGGACTTGCAGACATTGGACCCGACCCAGTTTGGCTTTGTCAAGGGAAGATCATGCCTTTTGAACTTGGTCGACTTCTTGAAATAGTCACCAAGGCCATTGATGAGGAAAGGCAGTCCATACAGCCTACCTTGACCTTGCAAAGGCTTCGACACAATACCCCACTCGGGTATTGTAGAAAAACTTACCAGCTTAAATGTAAACCCATATGTCACAAGATGGGTTGCAAACTGGCTTAAGGACAGAACCCACAGGGTTAGAGTTGCTGGCGCTGTGTCAGACTCCAAGCCGGTCACAAGTGGTGTCCCACAGGGCTCGGTCCTTGGCCCCTATTGTTTGGCATCTACTTCTCAGAAGTACAGGCCAACATGGGAGGACTTTGGCTGACAAAGTTTGCAGATGACTGCAAACTGGGCGCCATAGTGGAAAGTGCATCGGACACTGATATCCTTCAGAAGGGACTCACGGAAACAGATAGCTGGTGCCAGAGCCATGGCCTGAAGTTAAACGCCAAAAATGTATAGTCATACCCTTCGGGAAAAACAAGGTAACCCCAAGCTACCATATAGGTGGCAATCCACTAAGCACAGAAGAGGTTATCAGGGACCTGGGGACCCAGGTTGACAGTGGCCTTTCTTTTGACACTCACATTGCTAAAGTGGTTAGAAAGACCTTCTACATTGCCCACCTGATCATGAAGGATTCACATCCAGATCTAGTGAGGTCATTGTTCCCTGTACTCTTCACTTATCAGACCAATGATCGAGTACAATGCCCCATTCGGGATGTATCTCACCCGACATCTGCAGCAATTGGAGAGACCCCAAAAGTTCCTCACCAAAAGGATAAAGGGACTCCAAAATCTGTCATATGCTGCCAGATTGAAGAAACTCCAGCTCTATTCAGTCGCATACCGTCTGCTCAGAGGTGACATGTGCCTGACATACAAGGCCATGTCCAACCCGAATTAATGGACATGCTCCACCTCAAAAATCCAAATCTACCAAAACCACTAGAGCAAGCGACTTAAACCTTAGCACGGATATAAATAGGACGTGCTGGAGGGATAGATTTATCACTCAGAGACTCCCTATGCTGTGGAATAAAATCCCGGTCCATGTGAGGCAGAGCACCTCGCTGACTCTGTTCAAGAGAAATCTAGACCTGTGGATGGGAGATCGTAGGTTTACCCCGGGAATCATCTCTGGGTCACTGCTGGACAGAGGCACAACAAACTAATGGGGACAGTATTTTTTCATATAAGGGGTGGCGTAAGCCACAATAATTTGGGCTAGGCTTATAAATGCCTTAGGGCAGATAGCCTAGTATAAACCTATGAACCTATGAACCTATTACCAACATATAAGTCTGTGTGCTTATAACAGACTACCAGTTGGGGTGAGTTCCACATAATCTGTTTTTCAAAGCATAATGGATGAACTTAATAAATCTGAATGTAGTTGTGTACTTGGACAACTTGCTGATTATTGCAAAGGAGCACCTCAGCACATTTTATTTTATTTTATTTATTTATTTTACATTTGTTGACCGGGATAGTCCGACTGGATGCATGTCCATTTTCAGCAGAGGCCCGGGGAGAAAAGCTCCAAGGGTAAGCAGATACAGCATTACATAATACCAGTATTACATATTACAAACAGATTATTTACAGAGATTACATAAGTAAGCAAGTTAAACAAGTTCCACAGGTTACAGTTAGTCCTGAGCACAAGTCAGGATTAAATTAAATTACACAGTAAACTGGTTAACAGATTTTTAAACATTCGAGTTAGCCAGGCTTGATACATTGACATAGCCAGTTAAGTGACAAATGTTGTTTGAGTCTAGTTTTAAATTGACCTAAGGTGGAAAGTAAGGTAATATCAGCTGGAAGTGAGTTCCAGGATCTACTTACAGAGTTTGCAAAGAGAGAATCACCGGCTGTTATTAATTTTGCTAGTCTGAATTAGTAGTTTGTTAGAGGATCAAAGCGGTCTAGGATTGTTATAGGGGGTGATAATATTTTTAAGTGCAGGAGTATTGTCCGGATTATAGAGGCCATAATCAGTTGGTTATACTGGATTAGGCTAGGTAGTGCAAGCCAACCAAGCTGATTTAGATTGATGCAATGATGTGTCCTAAAAGGCAGCCCAGTGGCAAACCTGGCAATGTGGTTGCAGCAAATTGAGAGTTTGTTAAGGACAGTCTTGTTCAAATTCGAGAGTAGAGGGGATGCATACAGAAGAGTTGAAAGAAGGTGAGAGTGAGCTATGGCAATTTTAGCTGGAGGGGTTAGGAAGGCTTTTATTCTGTAAAGTGACCCTAGTTTTTTATTGATGGTTTTGATAGTTTGGTTAACATGTAGGTCAAATTTGAGATTATTGTCTATCATTACATAAATATTGCAAGACAGCTAACTGGCATTAACAAAATCATAACACGAGTCTGACAAGTCACAGGTTGATTGGAGGGAAATGCCCTTGTATTAAGGTAAAAATCATTCATGGCACATACATCTCAACATATGTGAACTATTTGCACGTGCTTCTTTGTTTGATTAATTATTACAGAAAGGTAATTCCTAACTAAACTACCTTAGATGTATGGATTGCTAAAACATCAAGTGACTTAACAATAGAAATGAAAAAAAAATGCTTTGAGGAATTTTAAAGGAATGCTATCTTGGGATATGTTATTTGTACACTGTAACCAAGAGTTACCAGTATCATTTGTGATGCCTCTGTCTGTGACATATATGCAGTGACTGAACATGTCATGCCTTCACGGGGCTATTAGACTAGTAGGGTTTCTATCAAGAACACACTCTCCTTTGCTGAAAAGGTGTTCCTATCACTGCCTTTGAATTTTGTAGAGAAGAAATTCCATCAGTATCTGTATGTTAGAAAGTTCCAATTGCTTTTTGACCACAAACCATTATTAATGGTGCGTGGTGAGCATATGAGCATATTTTGCCTAGCAGTTAGTGTTCTGAGCTGCTTCTTGTAATCAAGTGTACAGGGTTTAATTCCTTTCAGCTCTGTTTGCCTACTGTGTGTTTCTAAGAAAGACATTTGAGCAAACAGTACTCCCAGTATGCCACTGAAAAGAGAAACCTGTGTCTAGTGGCCTTGCCCAATTAACAACTATATATAGTAATTAAAATACATATGGTGCCTGCAGTAAGAATCCAGAGATTAGCTATATTGTAAGACTATGACTATCAAAATATAGAACTTGAGTCATGCTAATGCATATGGACTTTGTAGATGTCTACTACCTGAAATTTCAGATAAAGCTTAAGACAGAATCATCATGTAAATGTTCAGAATTTGTAGGACATTCCTGAAAAGTTTATTGATAACATGTGCATCCCAAACTGACAGAAGACCTGTGTTTTCATAAAGTAAGTACATCCAGAAGTAGATGAGAATTTGAAAATATTCCAAAAAAGAAGGTTTGAACGCTTGATGGAAAAAGATTGCATCATCCAGGGAATGAGTCCTGTGGGGGACTTTAGTAATCATTCCATGGGACATGAGAACAGCTCTATTGGAAGAACTCTATACTGGTTATCTTCCTGTGGTAAAAATTAAAGAACTAGGTAAAGAATTTGTCTGGTTGTTGAAGTTTGAGGGAGAGTTTGAAAGTATGTGTAGAGTTTATGCCATGGCAACTGGAACAGAAAAAGCCGCAACAAGCCCCACATTTTTTAACATATTCATCAATGACGACCTCTACACCGCTACAAAAAATGCTTCCCAAGTTCAATATGCTAATGACTAGATCCTAATCCGCTCTGCCAAATTTCTCTCTCTTTCTGTCTAACCTCTTAAGACTTTACACAACAATCATTTGTATCCCTTGAAACATGGCTAAATAATTCACAACTGCTACTAAACACCCAAAAATAAATTCCTGCTCTTTAACACAAAACATATCTCCACCAAAAGTATTCAGTATCATCTCTGACAACAACATCATGATAGAACAAGTAAACTACTTAAAATTATGGGTGTCATCATAGATGACCAGTTGAAATTTGACCACTCTGTATTACATGTGATTAAAAATCTCAACAAAAATTAGGTGCCCTATGCAGTAAAACCTACCTTACTGACATAGGCAGATGTATAACTTCATCTTTCTTACTGCCATATGTCTTCTGTGCTGCCCCAGTCCTCACCAACATTCAAGACTCACTGCTATCCAAACTTTAGTAAGTTTGCAATAAACAAGAAACCATCAAGGCAGAAGCCAAAACTGGTAACAACTGTACTGCTACTAAGGAAAAGCAAAAACAGGTAATATAAAAGATTTAATGCACTATTTTGAACAACAAAACACAGTACAGGTTAAGTGCTTTTGTCTGTTAAATTTTAACAGACTGATTCAGAATCAGTCAATTAGTATGTACTGCTAGCTTAAAAAAAGTTGTCATGACTGTGACAATTGGGGAGAGATGGGCGAAGGCTGCCAGCCTAGTCAAATAGAATTTGATATATAATTCTGGCATTTGTAAATAAATGTAAAATACAGGCTTGTGTTTTTAAATGTAAGAAAACACTGTACAATGTGAACTTCAAGATTGTGTGCAACATTGCCATCTGCTGTAAGATAACCAAGCCAAGTATTTCAAATGTGTCCTTTCAAGTTGAAAAGATCTTATGAATCTCTTTAATGTTTTACAATTCGACTCCAGTGTGGCTGGATGAAGGTTTCATGCCCATATTTTTAAGGCTTAAGTTTAAGACCAGCATTTAGAAGTAGAAGGTGCTTTATTGCTCTAGTTTTTGCTAGAATGTATATGTAAAATGTCTTCTATTGTTGTATGTTTCTGTGCAGGTATTAGATTGCTAAATAATGAAGTTTGTGGCCTGAGAACTCAGAGCAGGTGTTAAGATGATGCAGTTTGTTTGCCTGGGAAAACATGTGTCAAAAATTATGTAATTTGGGGAGGGACCCAGCAAACATGTTTGTTAGTAATGTTTAAAATACTATTTCTCACAAGAGACTGAGAGCATTTTGATATCCAACTTACCAGCACTCTACCGTGTGCTCACATGTAAGTTTTAGCACTGTGATTTCTTGTAGGAATAGTTAAAGTCAGTAAAGATTAATTAGGTATTTTTCTTTGAAATCAGACCTGTCCTACTATATTATTTTAAGTTTCTGTGTGATCTCAGAACTCTTGGATAGCTCTGTGGTGTAGTAGTTTTGTCTTGTGTTTTAATTATTTATTATTAAATATTTTTAAAACCTTCTACCTGTGGCTGCTTTGTGTAGAGATAAGCTCTCGAGTACATTGTATATTTATGGAGGTTATTGTAATAGGCCACTCTGATAAGCCTTAGACTGCATAGTCACATTACCATTGGATAATAATATTGCACAGTAATAATTGGACACCCTTTTAAGGGCCTTTTACTAGCTGATATTATTTGGGTGGTGGCAGTAATTACTACCATATGGTCTGGGTAAAGGAGCACAGCTGGAAAATCTGTGTTAGCCTTTCCCAGGAGTGTCTGTGTGGTTGTATAACCTCTTCTCAAAGTGTGTCTGTGGTGTGTCAGCTACTTGGGCAGGGACACGAAGCACTGGCTGGACAGAGAGGGTACTGGAGGTTTTAGCTTTCCCAGTTAGGCTGAGACCTGGACCCTATAGCTGTACCAGTGGGGAGTCTTATTGGGGACCTGGTGAGCAAAGGAGCAACCAGCCCCAGACTGACTGTGATCTCTGTGTGCACTTAAGGGAAATTGTACTTTACTGTGTGTATTAGTTAACCTTTCCTCTTCTATGAGACAACCTCACTGGTGTTAGTGGTGAGGATTGAGGCTCCTTGATTGCTGGGCCTTGGCACGGTCATCACAACGACATCACTAAGAATATTAAAATTAAAACTTAAAAAGACCCATACCAGATGCTGCATTTTCCACTCGCATTATTTCTGTGGAAAGATGTCACAAACATCATAATAATGCTATATATATATATATATATATATATATATATATATATATATATATATAATAGAAAAAAATATGTAAAATATATGTTTAAAATTTTGTATAAATAACACTATTGTAATTCAAACTTAATAAACTCTGTAACATTCAGTATAAAATCAAAGGGAAATAGATTTTTCCAATATGACAAGATATATAAAAAAATGTATAAAAAGTATAAGTTATTAACCAGTTATAAAAATCTTCTGAATATAAATAATTGTCCAAAAACATCATTAAAATCATTACAAATTCATAGACCGTAACTTAAGAACAATGTATGTGCTAATATTAGGGTCTATATTAGATGCTCGACCTCTTAAATATTCAAATCTCTAAAGGTCAACCTTTAGAGATCGAACAGTTAAGCGATCGAAATTTTACAAAAATTAAAAAAAAAAAAACACAATAGAAAAAAATAAACTAAAAGGTTAAAGCAGGGGGCAAGCCCCCATGCACCCCCACACCCCCTACTTTAATATACCAACTCCAAGATCACGCTGCAGTGTACAGAATGGGAAATTTCCCATTTCCACACTGTAGTTCACTGAAGTGCGATCTCTGAGTTGGTATATTTAAGTAGCGGGGGAGTGGGGGGAGCAGCCCGTGCCTAAATCCTTTCTGCATGTTTGTTTTTTTTTTATATACTTTTTTACTATTTTGAACATTTAAGTGTTCGATCTGTAAAGGTCGATCTTTACAGATTCGAACATTTAAGCGTTCATTCTAGTAATATAGACCCCCCCTAATATTATCATTCAAGCCAAGGGGGTCTTGAGCATTTAATCTAAGCTGCCAATTCAATTCCTTGGACTCCAAAATAGTCTCCCAGGCTCCAACCCTGGGACTGACTTCCACTTTTTCCAGTATAGCAAATAAAAACTTTCTGTACGAAGGACAAACTGTTGCGATTGTTGAAGTTCTCTTTACCAATGTCATAACAGTGCCCATAAACCCCTTTTGTTGAGAGTCCTGTTCATCTTCCCCACATAAAATGCATTACAAGACTCACAAACAACAATACATACCACCCCTTTTGTTAAGCAGTTAGCACCATTAGCTAAATAAATCTTAGGGGATATCCTACAAAGATGGTATCAAGGATGTAGGGACACTGTTTACAGCAACCACATTTTTACACGCCTGTTTTAGTAGTAGAACATAGACCGTAAACTCTCTCAAAAATATTTTGTTTATTACTACTCCTTTTGTATAGAATAATGGGTTTCTCACTAATCTCATCTGCCATGTTCCAATTGATGTTAAAAATGTCCCAGTGCTTCTAAAGAATTTTGTTTACTTCAACATTTAATGTATGGTACCTAAGAATTAAACTTCTATTGATGTAGTCATGGGGACCTTTTCTACTAAGGTTTTTTGACCTAAAATAAGGCCAGACGTAATATGTCTTAAATCAACAATCTCCTTCTTAATATCACTTACAAATTGAGTTGGATAACCTTTGTCAAAAAAACATCCTGACAAGTTTTCCACAATCTTCTTCAAATACTGAATTGTTGGTGATAATTCTACTGATCCTGATGAACTGACCCTTCACTAAAGATTTTTTTTTTGTGACCAAGGGTGGGTACTTTGAAAATGTAAATAAGCATTTCAAAAAGTGGGTTTCCTGCGATGAAGGCTTAGTAAGGTATAAGCCGAAACAGGTTTGTCTGTATATTATATACTGATACTATGACTGTTTAAATATATAAGTTTATTGCTGCCACAGTCTGCTGGTCACTTTTTTGATTTCCTGTATATATTCAGTTCAGAATGATCATTCTTCTTATATACAGTTACATCCAAATAATTAAAATAATTCTCTGAAATAGTGGATGTAAAGTTGTGGAAGGACATAGTGGAATTAATGTATTCTACAAAATTGCCAAATTTAGCCCTGGTATCTCTCCACAGGATGAAAATATCATCTAAAACTCCACTGTATAACTGCCAACTGTTGCAGAATTAGGAACTGAAACTACAGGACCATTCCCAGGCCCACATGATTAAATTTTGAACAATGGTACACATACCGCACCCATAGCAACACCTTGTATTTCTTGTAGTACTTGCCTTCAAAATACATAACATTTTTATTAAGGACAATTCCATAAAATTCAGCAAAATTAAAAAAATATCACCAGATAAAGAATGGCATTTCAATATGGCTTCAGAGTACAATTCTAAACCTTCAGAAAATGTAATACATCCAAACAAATCCACCACATCGATATAAACAAAAAGAAAATCCCCACAATACAGGTCTTAAGAAAAACATCTCAAAAAATCCCATGAGTCTCATAAAATATAAGAAAAAGAGTAAACAACTTAACTTCCAGTCTATAAAGACTGATAGATGATATGTTTTGGAGCTCTTTGTTCACACTAAAGATTTTCAGGTGGGATTGTTTGCATCCTTATGGACTTTCAGTATGCAAAAAAAGACTGGAATGGGTTTATGCATGGTTAAAAATTATCACTGGAGACAGTAATAAAACTATTCAGGAAAAGCTCTTCTAAATATATTTTAATCTTCTAGTAGGCAATATTAATCTCATTTTTGACTTAGGTATATACTTTCTCACATCCAGTAACAACTCCAAATTTTTCTTTGAATAATCAAATGAGTTCATAAGAACCACACCAACCCCCTTGTCAGGTTTCATAATCCTAATTGTCATGTCCTTACTTAATTTAAAACAACTCACATTCATCACGATTCAGGTTTTGCCAGAAATGATGTTGGGATGTATGTGCCAATGCATATATATATCTTCCTTGCACAAGTTTTCAAATGTGTTAATGAAACACAAGGGGGGTTGTAGACACCTTTTTTCTTAAATACATTGGTGCTGGAATCCGTTTTATCATTGACATAACAAATAGTCAGATTTAACTTCCTTGCAAATATTTTTAGTTCCAAAAGACAGTTGGGTAGATCAGATTTGAAGGAGGGTACAAAGGTCCCCCTTTTCCAACAAGTCAACATATGAATCAGTGATATCAGTACCAGAGTAATTAAATATATTAAATCCGTGTCTAGAAACAACAAGTGACGTTAGGATTCAATGCCTCCTGGATCAACCCCAACCCTTTGAACCTCTGGATTTCCCTCTCTCGGGTAGGGGGGAATCCTTTATGTTGGGAGACTGAGGCCATTGTATGTCCAACTTGTCATATTGTCAGGGAGATGGAAAATCCAAAGTGTCGTAGTTGAAACTAACTTGTTCCCTTAGTTGTAGGCTACTGTTCAATGCCTTCACAAGTACTGACCCCTGACCAAGCATCAAATCTAGTTCAACAAAGTTTGACAAATTGTGACTCCTTAAGTTTGGGTATAGGATAAGCTGATTTATTTTTATAAGCCTTTCATCCCTCTCCAACTTGTTAAATTTTCTATATTTTGTGATATCAACTTGTCTGTCCAGAAAACTAAAACCATGACATAGCCTTCAGCATATGTTTCAAGCAGCATATCTGACTTAATACTAATGTCCAAACTCTGAATATGTTGGGACAAAAATTTTATTTTATATACTTTTTTATATATCAGTACAAAGAAAAGCACACCAACACTCCACAAGGTAAATGTCATGCTGCTGAATGAAACAAGTAAAACAGCAGTCAAAATGGTAGCAGCAGCAACAACCATGCGGTTCTTTCCAAAGGATAACTCAGCACAAGTAGAACACAGTACAAAAAATCCAAATGGTATCAGCAGCAACAACCATGCGGTTCTTTCCAAAACACAGCTCAGCACAAGTAGAACACAGTAGATAAAATCCAAAAATCAGGTTTAATGAGTGCACACAGTAGGCATTGTTAGACCTTACTGAATCTATCAATCAATTTATATTCAAATACAAAAATATACGTATACACACACACACACACATATATATGTATATATATATATATATATATATATATATATATATATATATATATATATATATATATATATATATATATATACTTATATATATGTGTGTGTATATATATATATATATATATATATATATATATACACACGCACACACACACACACACAAATATGTACATACAAATACCCCACACAGAGCACAGTGCAGCATTACATAAGAGAAATACTACACTGGCTAGAATTACTGCATTACTTAACTTACTCCCATTCAGTCGTTGCCTGCAAACTTATCTACATGCCACAATAATATCAGCACTACAAAATGTGCTGTAATTATACTCAGGCAGCAGAGACCTAAGATCATCTAGTAAATTCCTTTTGCTAGTCACTAAGTCCCAGAATACTGCTGGTGGCTCCCTCTTCTCTAACTAAATCTCTAAAATCTGGACCACAATTCCTCACCCAGTCAAAATAAGACAATCTACCTTCAAAACACAACTCAAAACATCACCTAAGTAATATTTAGCAGTGCTATTGTTCTACACCTGGATAATCTCATCTGTTTCCCACTCAGTAATCTAAAAGTAGTTTTTGAACTCCCCTCCCTCTCTCGCCTGTTAAATCCTATTCCTCTGTCTCCCTCACTATACACTGTTCTCACCTCTATCCCACTTTACACCTATATAGCATTCATCACATTAGATCCATCTGTGGTTTTCCTGCGAAGTGAAGGATTTAGTCTAGAAAATCCAACTCTGGTAACATCACAGCATGATAGAATAATGAGTCTCCAAATTAAGGAGAAACAGGACACATCTGATCAGTTACCCTATAAAGATACTCGGGAGCCTTCAGAAGGAAACCAGTAAAAAAGTTCAGCTGGAGTTGTACAACAAGGGAAGGAGCAAGAAACAGTGGCAACTATGACTCCGTCAATGTCGTGAAGTGATAGGCCAATTAGTTCTCATATGAAAGAGGAACAGATGATGGAGGATGCAGTTCAAGAGACTATGCCACAGGAAGATGTTCTGGAACTTTCTGTAGAATATTTCAGGAAAAGGAAAACAAAGAACGTGCTCTCACTTTAGAAGAAAAGTTCTAAAAGAGGAAGAGTTTGATTGAATAGAGATGGATAGACATATTAAGGTTGATGAAAGACGTGGATTACAAAAAGTAAGACCCAGAATGTTAGACGTCTGATAAAACAAATGAACACAGTAATCGACTGTTAACAGAAATTCATGTGATATAACAGAAATAAATATGATTTATTACTGTGCAGCTAAATTAATAACAGATAAAGTCTTAGCACAAAAATACAGGGCAGTAAGGATAAGGAAGGGAAGAAATCAAATTCCATCATGGAAAAATCAAACAGAAAACTATAAAGGAATTAAGACAAGAAGTGTCACTGTTGGAAGAGTATACAAGACGGAACAGATCCACAAAAATTATTACAAAGATACACATGATAAAAGCAGTGAACAGTATTATAAATGACTAAGATCTTTTATATATTATTGCAAATAACAAACTAAAGATATCAGCACAGGTAGAAAAAAAAGTAGAATATATGCAGATAAATATAAATGAAAAGTACAAAATAGGCAATTCATCGATGACCCCAAAAGTTTTATATGGGATTGGCAAGCAAAGCAAAAGGAATAGATGCATTTTGGAGAAATATCTTTGAAGACCCTGAAGAACATAACAAAGATGCTGAATGGATAAAAGAATTAAAAGAAACAGTAAGAAGTTCAAATGTATAGGATATGACATGGAATGAACTAACAGCCAGAGAAAAGGAAGCAAAATTAAGAAAAGCTTTTAAATGGAAAAATCCTATGTCCAGATGCAGTACCTAACTTCTGGCTAAAATATTAACATATTTACATGAATATTAAGTCCTGAGTGAGAACTTTTTATATACGGACCCCTAACAGATACCAACCTGGTTAATAACAGGAAAAATGATACTCCTCAAGAGTAACCTGCAAGCTATCCTAAAAGCTATAGACCAGTAACTTGTCTTCTGATGATGTATATATTATAAACTGGAATTGATGCTGATAGAGTTTATAGTCATTTAGAAGAAAACTCAATCATGGCAGTAGAACAAAAAGGTAACAAAAGAAAGACATATGGAAAAAAAGGATCATTTGTTGTTAAATAAAGTCATAATGAAGAATTGTAAAAAGGGGAAGAATCCAAGTATGGCATGGGTAGAGTACAATAAAGTGTTTGACAGCATCCCACATTCATGGATAAAGAAGTGCTTACAGATACGTAAAATACACCCTACATTGATCAATTACATTAAAGTGACCATGGAACAGTGGCAAACCACTTTGCAGCTAATCTATGCTAAAGGTGAAATTATTATCCCAGGAATAAATATCCAAAGGGGGTTATTCCAGATTATACAACTCCCCCCATTAATATTCAAAAACGTGCACGCTGATTGGTCAACATGCACGTTGTAAATCAGTTATAGTAATGGAAAAAGGTCCGGTCGCCCGGACTTTTTCCATTACTATAACTCTTTTTTTCTCACTGTTTCGCTATGTTAAATGAGTTTAACATAGCGAGACAGCTTTAAAAAAAGCAACGGAGATTCTCCGTTGCCTTTTTTAAAGCTGTCTCGCTATGTTAAACCCATTTAACATAGTGAAACAGTTTATAAAAAGCAACGGAGATCTTGCTTTCTCCATTGCTTTTGCCCACAGTTCTGATGTACTGCGTAGGCATACGCATGCGCAGTACATCAGAACTGCCGCAGAATACCAGACAGCTACAGAAGGGCAGCAAGGAGGCATTATACAATGCTATTATTTAAGAAAAGTAATTATTTTTTTTCTTAAATGTCATTGTATAATAGCAATAACCCACTTCTGGGTGTGGGTAATGCTGGATTTACCCACAGTTGGCTTTGTTTGGCCACTTGGGCTTCGTCCTCATGACCAAACCACGCCAGCCATGGGTAAATCCAGCATTACCCACACCCAGGCATGGGTTATTGCTATAGTGACTGTTGCTGCTGCTCTTTTGTTTGCTGTATCTGATTACTTACTATCTAAAGGTTATTTTGTGCTGCTACATTTGTCTTTCACAAGCATCTAATTTTAAATGCTGCTTCTACATTGCTATAGTCCTTGAATACCTTGGCTGCATGTCGCAGTATGACTGTAGTATAAATGATTGTTAGGATTGCATTGCCTACTCAACCCTTATTCGGGCTTGTACTGTAGTTGGAATTACATATATTGCATTTAGTTAATACTATGTAGTGCATCTTGCCTCTTTATTTCTTTTGTCTTCCCTCTCATTTATCCTCCTCTTTCACTCTGTTTTTAGTCTCAAAGTCCCTACCACTTTCTTGAACAGTCCCCTGTCCCAGTGGAAAGTCTTTTTGCTCCCAGCAACAATTTTGCAGGTTGGATAACCTGAAAAGTGATATTAGATACACTCCTTAAGAAAAGAATTATATGTTCACTATTTTAGCATTATATGTACCCCATTCTTTTAATAATGTAGCTGTGGTTAGAAAATTAGTGCATTGGTTGCACGCCTCGCTAGGGATGGCAGCTGTGTGGTTTACACTCTTTTTTGTGTTTGGCTTAGGCTCTCCCCCTTCCCACATAGACACTCAAAGGCTCTACTTCTAATGGTTTATCTTTCCAAGTAATATCAGAGTGAATAAATATTTTTTGCACTATGGGAAATACATCTTGTACTAACGCTCTTACCTTAAATGAATTTTCTGATTATTTCTTTTTTCCAGGTTTCAACCCACTCCATTTGCCCTCACTACACTTGGGCTCACTCTGCTTCCCTACCTCCATTCCCACACACCCCCTCTTTCCCCAGACTTATACTATATAGGCCACTCCCCCTCCACTACTGTAACCAATTACACTACACCACACCCATCCTAGTCATCCATCCAACCAGATCACTCCACTATAACTAAATCATACACCACTCCCACACCAACCCTCATTGCAATCATTTCACAGCTCACCCAAACAACATTAAAGGACAGTAACATTACCAGTAGCCACTCCTAAACCCTCTGTTATTAAGCCAGTACTAACAGATACTGATCCCTAACCAACATCTACTTAAGCATTTCGTATTGTAAATGACATCTATACCTACTTCATCACTTAAAATGGCCTACTTACATTACTCTGCTTCTAAAGGTCCTCATATTACTTTCACATTTTACCTCTTATCATAGCATTCTACCCAACTCATTACCTCACCATGCAACTTCTACCTTCTACTGTACAATGTCTACACTTCACACCCTCTCCATCACCATAACTATTCTACATCTACACATCATTCCTCATACCCCTAAACCTATTCTATCTCCTACCATACCAGTAAAATATCCACTAAATACTACAAGTACATAGCTAACTGCATCAGATCCCAAGCTAACATAGCAGCCAGGCTGTCAGTCAGTGGACACATGCATCCAAATCCTGGTCCATCTGATAAAAAACATCCATCTATGTAACAGTAATTTATCCGTTAACAAACTCCAATTTCCTAGAAAAGCTAATGACCTGGTGATACTAAACATGAATGTCAGGAGCATTACAAATAAAGTCCATGATCTTCACACTAATCTTTCCCTATATTACCATGACCTCATATTGCTAACTGAAACATGTCTTAAACCCGACATCTCCAGTAATAAAATTCTAGCTCCAGGCTATAACATCCTGCGTAATGATTGGACATCTAAAAGAAGGAGGTGGTGTAGCATTACTATTTAAAAGTCAACTAAATGTAGAAAAATTGGATATTTGTACACCAAGCTTATCTAATGCAGAAATTCTACTTGCAAAACTAAAAATTAACTCAAGAAAAACTGTTGCTATAATCGGTTGGTCTATACCATCAGGCAACAACATACCCACTCTGGAGTCCCTGCTGGAATGGGCCTCTGAGTTCCTCCAACATGAAACCATCATCTTAGGGGACTTCAGCATTGACTGGTTAACTTATTATTAACCTAATACAGAATATAGGTCAGGATCTATAAACTTTTAATCTACTAGACAAGTAATTTTATCTTTTGATTATCGTGCATCTCTCCATTTTTTTAATGCTCTCTGTATTTCTGATATTGTTGTATCCAACTGTGAACTAGTTCTTACAAAACAGCTATCTCTCAGCATATTCAAAGTGAATCTGTCTACTTTTAACACTTGTTTTTTGTTTCTGTATTTTTGATATTGTTGTTTTTAATTGTGGAGCTTTTCTCCTTGGGCCCCCACTGAAAATGGACCTAGTCCAGTTGGATTAGCCCGATTAACAAATGTAAAATAAAAAATAAATAAATAAAATTGTAACTCCAGTTCTCCCACTAACTTCACCAACCTCCATGGATTTTCCCAGCTCATCCAAGCTCCCACCAGGATTGACAAATCAACCAAGAGACAGTCAATACTTGACTGGATTCTGACTAACAGACCAACTCTTTTCTGTCAATCAGGCTGCTTCCCTGAAAGCCTGAGTGACCATTTACCCACATTAGTAATAAGACATCACACATATCAGGAAAAGCCCACCAATTTACAGACAATCAGAAGCAAAAAAATTGAATCCAACTGGCTTTATTAATACTCTCAAAGCCTGTGACTGGAATCCTCTCAAGTACCTTAAACTAGATGAAGCCGTTCAATACTTCAACTCTAATTTCTTAGATGTCCTAAACTCCCAGGCCCCCCTTGAGCCCTCAGAATCAAATCTAACTATGCCCCCTGGATGTGTAAAGACACTAGATCTCTGCTGACATCTAGAGATAAAGCCCTTTGGCACAAAACTGGATCACTTGCAGACAAGCAAGCATTTCTTGAACTTTGTAAAAAAGCAAAGAAATGTGTCAAAACAGATCAAATTAGCTATTACTACAGTATGCAAAGCAGATACCAAAACAATCCCAAAAAAATATTTAACAGCATTCTCTACCCTAGAAAATCAGGTACTCTCCTCCCAACCATAGCAGATACCTCACTTAATGTTTCTACTCATTTTTAACAAATTCTTCACTGAATACATTCTTGCACTTGCTAACTCTCAAAGCTGTCCATCCTCCAATCTACCACTTGGTTTCCATGTTAAAAGCAATGACTTTACCTTCCATCCTGTCCCTACTGATAAGATTAAAAAACTTCTTAAGAAACTAAAACCTACCACCATAGCCGCTGACAAACTGCCAGCCAAATTTTTGAAAATAGCCGCCGATGCCACTGCATACCCTGTATCCATTTTCATCAACCATTCAATATCAGAAAACCTAGTCCCAGAGATCTGGAAAGTTTCTCACATTATCCCACTCCACAAAGGGGGGTAACTCAAAAGAGTTAACCAACTTTTAGACTATAGCAATACTCTCACCTCTGTCCATAATATTGAAGAGGTGTGTTTACGCACAAATTATGGATCACCTCAGTACCCACAACCTTACTAATACTCAACATGGCTTCAGGCCCTACCATAGTATCACGACAGCCATAATGTCATTTACTCATACAGTGAACAACCACAGAAATAATGGCAACTTTGTCCCTGCTATATTTCCTGACCTCTCTAAGGCATTTGATATGGTCAACCACAATAAATCCCTCTCAGAACTAAATCTTAGCAAAGCCGCCCTTACCTGGTTTCAAAGTTATTTAACAAATAGGCAGGAGGCAGTGCAGTGGAGGCAATAACTATCTCCTCTATCACCAGTGTTACTAGGTGTTCCCCAAGGCTCTATACTTGGTCCTCTACTTTTTTCTATCTTCACTAACAACCTCCACACCTCTACTCTACATGCTTCAGTCATCCAATACACAGTTGACTCAACACTAATCTGTTTCACACCCTCACTCCGTGAACTGCACCTAAAAACACTGGCCTCTTTTCTTTCTGTAGAAGAATGGCTTACTAACTCTTAACTAATATTAAACTCTAATAAAACCAAACTTCTCATATTCCAACCGACTAATATCACCACGACTTCATCATCATTTGCAATAACAACTAACATTAACACTACTGTCTCCCCTGTCCCTCACACCAAACTCCTTGGAGTTGAGATTGACTGCAATATGAAATTTGGCACTCACATTTCACTCACCATTAAGAAAGTACATAAAAAAAACTAGGGGGACTATATAGAAATAAACAATTCCTCACAAACAACACCAGGGCCTAAATAGCACAAACACATCTTCTATCCACACTTCTATATGCCTCCCCTATCCTCACCAATCTTAGAAAATAAGGCATAACCAAACTTGACACCTCTTATAACAAAATAGCAAAGTTCACTACCAGTAGCTTGAACCTCACACACCACTGCTCAATCCTTAAAAAACTCAACTGGCTAGAACTTCTACATCTTCCCTTCCACAACCAGCTTATACTAAGCCATAAAATACTTTATCACCCCCCAAAAACCCAGCATTACAAAACCTAATACACCCTTACACCAGTATGAGGGTCCTACGTTCCAATAACCAACCTCTCCTTGAATTCACTAAACCCAGCAACTCTGCCGGAGCTTCCCTCTATTCTAATTTTATAGCTAAAAAATGGAACACTCTGCCCATTAATATAACGGCCACTACTTCCTTAACCCAGTTTAAAAAATCTCTAAAAACACACCTACAAGCAAATTGGATTTGTAACTGTGACTCACCAAGCTAGTCTACCTCCATCTTGTTCCTGCTTACTCAGGGTATCCTCCCTTCCCCTACTGTCAGGTAGTACACCTTTCATCAACTTGCAATTCTCCTTCCTCATACCTCTGTTCCTTGTTCTAAGTATAAACACTTGGACTATACCTTATTTGATTAAAATACTATTTCTTATTAGATGCTGTTTAGCTGTATTGCCCTATGTGATTCATCCTTCTACCTGTAGAGTATATCTGATTTCATCTTAAACATAGGTGTCTTGTTTTTAAGTTAAAATATTATTATCTTATTGCATTTGATGTTAAATGTAAAGTCTCATGCTTCTGTACCCGTGAAACTGTACATGTGAAGTTGTTAAATCTCGCCGTTTATTCTCACTGATGGGTTCGGAGCCGATCCTCGGCTCCGAAACGGCTGATAAAAAAGCTCAAGGTTTGCCAGTAGCTCGAGACCAAGCCCCTTATCCCACAGTGCACTGCTGGAATTACCTCAGATCTAGTTTGCCGTGGCAAGAGAGATCTTGGTGATCCAGCTAGCCTGGACCATTTGTGATAGAAAAAACAGCAAGTTCTTATAAAAAAAATCTTTCTTTTTGTTTTAGAGGATAGTTGTGTATTAGTGTTTAAAATTTGATAATAGTTTCTATAGTTTTGGATAGATAGTGCCCTGTTGGCTAGTTGTTTTGTGTGGGCCTTTAGCCCTATTAGACTTATTAATCTTTCTTATAGTTAGGGTTTTTCTCTGTAGGCTTCTTAGCCCTGTATTTGTAAACTATAGTTGTTATAGATAGTGCCCGGATTGGGCTTAGTTACTTTGTGGGTCTTTACAAGTAAAGTAAAGATTTTACTGTCTTAAGTTTTTTGCAGTATACTAGTTTGTTTTACCTTAACTATGTCGGATGACAAGAAAAATCCCATCCTAAATCGGGACTCAAGAAATGCCCAGATTGTGGGCAGAAAATATCCATCACTGAAGGACAGATTCAATGTGTCTACTGTCTGGGGACTAAACACCTCCAAGACTTTTGCAGCATTTGCCACTCCTTTTCTTCAAGAGTCCTCTTGGAGAGAAGGAGGAAGCTAATAGACAGGGGATTGCTACAGCAATCTTTTTCTGAGGTGTTGAGTAGCCATGAGGGTACTAGCACATGCTCCAAATCCTCAAAATCCAAATATTCAGACAAAGTGGCAGACCACGGAACCGAGTGTACCTTTGATTCTGAGCCAGCTGTCAGTATTGGAGCCGGTCTCTGAAGTTCCTTCTTCTCCTCTGCTCCAGTCAGCAACTTCGGTGCATTCTGTTAAGTCCTCAGTCAGCCTTTCAGATTTGGACATGGATCGGCTAGTGCAGAAGCTTGGAACCGATGATTGTTGAACCCTTGGAGCCGATAACTGCACCGGTGTTATCGGCTCCATCTACACGGATGTCCTCGGCGATGACCAAGGACTCTAGGAGCCGACGCTCTCCCATCGGGTCCGGGGAGGATAGTCGAACCGATTTGTCGGTGCCAACTCTTCCTCTCGGGGCTTTGGCTCGGATGAGTTTGGCTCCTACCACAGGCTCGGAGCCCAGGTTTTTGGTGTGGGAGGTTCGGATGGTACTCTCAGGTCCATCCACTCTTTCTCGTCTGAGCCATGGTGCCTTTGATGCTATGAGGAGAGTTTTGTCTCCAAAGACAACATCAGCATCTGTTCAGCCTTCCCTCTCCCCTCAAGCTCCTGTATCTGCTTCTTCATCTACCGGTCCCTCTAAGCATAGAGACCCCGAGCCTCGAGTACCCCCACAGGTCATCCCCTGCTCTTTTGAGACCTCCCCAGATCCCTCCACTGAGGAGGTGCCCAGGAAGAGAGTGTGCAAGAGGAGGCACTTAGACTCCCCACAGGAGTCTTTGACATCTGACATGGATTTGGATGAGCCAGAAGGGTCCCCTCGATCCCCCTCTGAGGATATCTCCTTTGCAGAGATACTAGAGATCCTTAGTCAGAGGGGCAATTGACAGTCCAAGACCCCTACTGAGGATGAGTCTGTGCTCTTGAAGGCTTTTGGGTCTCAACCTTCCACTTCTTGAGTGTCTCTGCCTTATGACGAGCTCATGGAACTGATTTATCGTAAGGCGTGGGAGTTCCTCGAAAGCCCAATAAATTCATGTCTGCCCCAGTGGACAAGCCATTTTTGACAAAGGGACTGCCTGCTGATGCCATGGTGGTAGCTGCAGCCACAAAAAAGGAAGTGTCTGAGACATCCACATCTATGCATCCTCCTAACAGAGAT
Source organism: Protopterus annectens (assembly GCF_019279795.1). NCBI lineage: Eukaryota > Metazoa > Chordata > Ceratodontiformes > Protopteridae > Protopterus > Protopterus annectens. Next base: position 1,972,952,177 of record NC_056737.1, read on the forward strand.
TTTAGGGTCATGGATAGATATGGGAAACGTTTAGTTCAGCAACTTTTTCTCTGCAATCACTGAACTACTTAACCCACTTCATGAGATGACAAAGAGATCTCCTGAAAGAGCTAGAAGATACTCTCCAGGGTACGGTAGCTGCAGGGGGTGGCCAACAAAGTCAATGCTCATCTCGCTACCCTAAACTCAGTGGTAAACTCGTCCATGCTTCTCATATCCTATGCAGCTGATGGTTCGAGTAGAGCCACTAGTTCGGGCATTGCTCTTCGAAGACAAGCCTGGATGTGTCTCTGTTCCTTTGCGGAACCTTTTAAGTCTTCCTTTATTAATACCCCATTCGATGGCTCATCACTGTTTGGACCCAAAGTAAAGGAAACTTTAACCAGGTGTGAGCAGGAAGGCAAGACCTTATCTAACTTTGGAGTCTGTTTTTCTACTCCTACTCGGCCCTACCCCAAGGACCCTAGGGGAGGGAAAATGTGGTTCTGAAAAGTACAGGGAGCCTTTCAGGACACATGTGGAGAAACCCCCTCTAGAGGCAGAGGGGGGGGGTTATAATGGCAGATGCCACCCCCGCAGTAGAGGGGGTCCGCAGCAACAGGGTAACAGGGGTCAGTTCTCCGGTCAACCCTACCAGCACACCTGAAAGGGGGCCCGACTGTTCAGCTCTGGAGGCAGTCAGGGGTCACTTGTCTTTGTAGCCAGAAGCCTGGCTAAACATAACATCAGATACATGGGTACAAAGCATCATTTCCAGAGGATATTTCATACCGTTCTCTTCCCCTCCCATTCCTGTAAACAGAATCCCAGATGTTCCACCCAGTCTCAGGGAACAAGCAATCGTAGATGTCCACAGTTTGCTAGAAAAAAGTCATCCAACCAATCCCAGCAGACCAAGTTGGATTCGGAACTTACTCAAGATTCTTTTTAGTATCAAAGAAAACAGGGGACTGGAGACCCAGGGAGGATAGTCGAACCGATTTGCTGGTATCTTGGACCTCAGCAGACTCAACCAGTTCGTAAAGAAAGAGAAGTTCAGAATGGTCATGCTTCAGTCCATTCTTCCCTTTCTAGGGAAAGAAGATTGGATGTGCTCCATAGATCTCAAGGACGCGTACTATCACATAAAGATGAACAGATGCTCCAGAGATCATCTGCATTTCTGGCTGGGAGTCAATCATTACCAGTTTCGAGCCCTGCCCTTTGGTCTCACTACAGGCCCCAGAGTGTTCACCAAATGCATGGCAGTGGTCACGGCTCACCTGAGACGTCTAGGATTCCAGGTGTTTCCATACCTAGACGATTGGCTCCTCACCACTACCACCAAACATCAATTGACTCAGGCAACACAATACACTCTGACACTCTGCCATCAATTAGGCATTACAAACGACTTTGAAAAGTCTGCCTTATCGCCATCGCAGCATACCGTTTTTATAGGAGCAGAGTTAGATACCTCAACTACCACGCTACTTCTTCCTGTCGAAAGAGTCTCACTTCTCTGCCAACACATCAGCTCAACTTTGAAAAGTCTGCCTTATCGCCATCGCAGCATACCATTTTTATAGGAGCAGAGTTAGATACCTCAACTACCACTCTACGTCTTCCTGTCGAAAGAGTCTCACTTCTCTGCCAACACGTCAGCTCACTGGTCTCAAAGAACAAAGCTACAGCAGCAGAGGTATTGAAGGTGCTAGGTTTGATGTCAGCAGCAATCCTGGCTATACCACTCGCAAGGATGTATATGCGAATTCTTCAGTGGCTCCTCTTTGCTCAGTGGTCGTACCAGAAATTACTGATGCACCACATGATTCTAAACACGGATTCTTACAAGAGAGACCTTTGGTGGTGGTTGACGTCTCTTCATGTCACAATCGGAAGACCCTTTGTTCTCTCCCCCCCAGTAGCCACTGTGACCACGGACGCTTCCCTGATAGGGTGGGGGGGGGCATTTTCAGGGAAAGACTGCCCAAAGCACATAGACAGATCAAGATTCACATCTACACATCAGTGTTCTAGAGTTGAGAGCGGTACTTCTGGTGTTGCAGTACTTTCAGGACTCTCTTCCTCTAGGAACTATTGCAATTCAGACAGACAACATGTCAGTAGTCTGGTACTTGAACAAGCAAGGTGGAACCAAGTCTTACTCCCTTTGTCAAGGAGCCCTCAGGGTCTGGCAATGTCTGGCAATGGACTGTGTCATCCCAGCATTTTCTGTTAGCAATGCACATCCCGGGGAAATCCAACATGATAGTGGACAAGCTAAGCAGGGTGCTATTGCTCCCTCATGAGTGGTCTCTCAAACAACAGGTTGCGGAGTTGATTTTCCACAAATGGAGCCAGCCTTGCTGTGGCCTCTTTGCCAGCCACATCAATTCAAAATGCAGAAGCTACTTTGCCCTAATACCACCTCCCGGTCATTCCCCGAGAGATGCACTTTTACACGATTGGCCCCTGGGTCTCCTTTATGCATTTCCACCCTTCCCATTGATACCCAGATTTTTACTGAAAGCAAAATCGCTGGGAAGAACTGTTATTCTTATAGCCCCCTACAGGCCTCGACAGATTTGGTTCCCGATTATCCACCAGTTCCAGACCTTCTGACGCACCCGTCAGGGGACCTCCATTCTTCACTGCAGTCCCTGAAACTGACTGCTTGGCTAATCCACTTCCCCTAATTGCCAGGCTTCATTCAATTTCAGAAGATACAAGACAAATTCTCTTCTCTTCTCACAAGCCATCTACCAGGAAATTATATGGCAGTAAATGGAAAAGGTTCTCAATTTCGGCCAACACGCAGAAAATTGACCCTTTCCGAGCTCCGCTATCATCTATTTTAGAATTCTTGACAAAGATTTTTAAGGAAGGGGCAGCAGCTGCTACAGTTTGAGTCCAGTTAGCTGCCATCTCAAATTTTCACCTTGGGTTTGATGGCTCAAATGTTATGGCCCATAAATTATCTAAGACTTTTCTCAAAGGCATTCTTCACATGAGGCCTCCTATCAAAATTCCCTATTCTCCCTGGAATTTAAACTTTATGCTGTCTCAAATTATTCTTCCCCCTTTTGAACCAGCATCTTCTTGTGATCTCAGATATTTATCCTAGAAAACTATTTTTCTTGTGGCTATTACTTCTGCCCGCAGAGTGTCAGAACTTCAAGCATTATCTGTCAGACCACCTTATATGATTTTCCATGCTGATAGTGTATCTCTCAGAACAAACCCCTCATTTTTACCTAAAGTCTGTTCTGAATCAAATATCAATCAGGTCATTGAGCTGCCAGTCTTTTTTCCCAACCACTCTAGCAAATTGGAATACACGCTGCACAAACTTGATGTACACAGACAGCTCAGATTTTATCTTTACAGAACTAAGGATATTAGAAAATCAGATCAACTCTTTGTATCCTTCTCAGAGGCCAGAAAAGGCAATCCAGTGGCTAAACAATCTTATCTAGATGGTTATCCGATTGTATATCTTTTGTTTATGAGAATGCAAGCATGCCATTAACACACAAACCTAAGGCTCATCTTCTGGTTTTCAAGCTAAATTGCCCCTTGGCAATATTTGTGCTGCAGCCACTTGGACTAAGCCTCTTACCTTTATCACGCATTACAAAGTAGATAAGGCTTCAAGGGACAGGTCCTCCTTTGGTTCCACGGTACTGAAGAACATACTTCCATGACCCACCCAAGATTGAGGGTGCTAGGGACGCTCTCCATCAGTGAGAATAAACGGCGGGATTTAACAACTTCACATAAAGAAGTTATGTACTTACCATAATGTTCCATGTGAGTTGTTTATCTCGCCTTTATTCTCACGTCCCTCCCTCCTTCAACCTCCTGGCTGACTGTTAACTTAGAGGCTAGTACCATCCTGGTTATTCAGTATTTCTTCTTCCCCTTCAGGAAGTGTCCTTGGTAGAAATAAATAAAAGGGTACATATATATATATATATATATATATATATATATATATATATATATATATATATATTACTCTCAGCAAACAAGATCTGAGGTAATTCCAGCAGTGCATTGTGGGACAAGGGACTTGGTCTCGAGCTACTGGTAAACCTTGAGCTTTGCTATCAGCCGTGTCGGAGCCGAGGATCAGCTCCAAACCCATCAGTGAGAATAAAGGCGAGATAAACAACTCACATGGAATGTTATGGTAAGTACATAACTTCTTTTTTAGTAACTTTCTTATATGTGCAGCATTTCTCCCCAGGCCTCCACTGAAAAAGAACTTGTGTCCAGTCAGACTTTCCTGGTAACCAAATGTAAAATAAATAAATAATAATGTTTGTCTTGCCCTTAACCCATAAACTGTCTACTGAACAGATTAGATAATGGTTACAATTTGGCTCCCAGACAACAACAAAGTGTAAAGATTTCTCATCTTCGTTTTATGGATAATTTAAAACTGTATAGTTCATCAGATGAGGAGCTGAAAGCAGAGCTGGAAGTGGTCAAAATTTTCTCAGATCATAAAACAAAATGTCATTTGGTCTTAACAAATATACAAAAGCAGCATTTAAAGCAGGAAAGGTGCAGCACCAAGAAAATATCCAGTCTGCTTCGGGAATGTAAAAACAGGAATCCAGGTATCATCAGAGTCAAATAAAAATTCAATAAAAATGCACAACAGTTACATTAATAGGGAAAACAGACTGACATAATTTCCTGTAACGTCATGCATTCATGAATAATGTACTAGTTTGTGAATGACATCTATGTTATTAGAATTACTGCAATTACAGAAAAAATACTAAGTAATAAAACCATATATATATATATATATATATATATATATATATATATATATATATGTTGTTAAAAATTGTTTAAGAATATGATTAAAAAATTGTATTTACTAATAACTGCTATCATTCACTCAGGCTTGAAGGAGCCTGTATTTAAACCTGTTTTGCTCTTTTTTTCAAGGTACTCGAGATGGAAATTGTGTCATTAATTCCAGGTTTCACTCTGGCATTGAGTCTTAATTGCCATTCAGTTTCCTTGATCTGCAGATCAAGGTCAACGTCACCCCCTCTTGTACTGGCCAAAACTCTGTCAATAACAAAAAATAGGAACTTAAAAATAATTTTTTGGTATTCTAAGGTGAATTTTTCTGGCAAAAATCAGGTGTGGATTTGGGGGCAAAATGTGCCTCAATTTTTGCCAACCTGTTCTTGGCTGAATGGGAAAAGAGGTATGTATTTTCTTCTCCCTTTACATCCAGGGTACACGTGTATTATAGATTTTTGGATGATATACTTGTAGTTTGGAGTGGAACAACTTCTGAAGTGGCAGAATTTTTGAATTACATGAACAACCCCCCACACAATACCTAAAGTTCACCTATAGGGTACACCAAAATTAAATCAATTATTTAGATATTCTTCTCACAAAGATAATTACACAGGAGAACTATCATCTAACATATTTAGGAAACAGACCTATGCTAATACATTATTGCATTTTGACAGCTGTCATCCTGGACACCAGTCTAGGAGCTTAGTCAAGGGACAGATGGTCAGGATGTCCAGGTTAATCAGTGATGACAAGAAGTTTTCTGAAGAATTGTTTAAGTTGATTGGGATTGTTCAAGGACAGGGGGTACCCTATTAAGCTTTTACTGTCAACTAAGAAAGAGGTAACCAGGAACCATGCGATTAGGTTCCTACCCATCCCTAAGAGGGGGTCACAGTAATATTAACGTAAGTCATGATGATGGCTCCAGAAATTATGTTATGATTTTACCATTTAATCAAGATGCCTCACATTTAAAGGGAAGCATGAAGAAAATTTGGGGAGCCTTATTAGATGATGGCCTGAAAAACAAATTAGGGTCAGAGCCTAAGATTGTTTTCAGTAGAGGAAAAAATATTAAGTTTGGAGAGGGACATGGATACTAAAAATAACAATTATGTCTCTGGGATGCACAAATGTGGCCTGTTCAAGCTGCAGATTTATTAATGATGGACCCTATGTCCAGATTGACTCTTGTGGTTGAAACTTAGTGTCCAGGGCACTGTAACTGTAACACAAAAAATGTTGTCTATATTGCTACCTGCATTTCCTGCCCTGCATTTTATATAGGCAAGACCACCAGGAAACTGCACGACAGGATTATAGAACACAACAGGGATATTAGAAATGCAATGTGTGCCAGCGCCCTTTACACACACAGTTCAGAGTGTACAAATTTCAAAAAGTTCTTATTTTTTGTTCTTGACAGAGTTTTGGCCAGTACAAGAGGGGGTGACATTGACCTTGATCTGCAGATCAAGAAAACTGAATGGCAATTAAGACTCAATGCCAGGGTGAAACCTGGAATTAATGACATAATTTCCATCTCGAGTACCTTAAAAAAAGAGCAAAACAGGTTTCCCTTCAAGCCTGATTGAATGCTAGCAGTTTTTAGTAATTTTTTTTTTAAATAATATTTTTAAACAATTTTTAACAACTATTAACAAGATATATATGGTTTTATTACTTAGTATTTTATTGTGTAATTGCAGTAATTCTAATAACATGGATGTCATTCGTAAATTAGTACATTATTCATGAATGCATGATGTTACAGGAAATTATGCCAGTCTGTTTTTCCTATTAATGTGACTGTTGTGAATTTTTATTTGACTCTGATGATGCCTGGATTATAAAAGGTGAAAGCACTAAGTCCATGGTGATTTTATCATATTAAAGTGACCGCTTCTTGTGCAAGAACACATTGGTTTGCCTGTTTACTTTATTACTGTATTTACCACACTGCTTCTGCATTTGTGGCTGTAATCCATTTCGGGGTCATTAAAGGGTCAGAGTTCCATAATCACCTGATTCAATTGTTTGACAAAACTGTGTTTGAGTTAATCCATCTTATGATTAAACATAATGAGACTGAGACTGAGAAGCTGTCAGCGGAGATAGATGTACTTAATACTTCTATCCTTAATGATCTTCTTTTTGAACATTATACCATAAACTATAATAACATTTTCAGTTGGTTAGACAAAATGTGTGATGTGATTTTAAGGAGGAAAATCACAAAATTTAATGGAGACTATGAAAGTTATCAGAAGCAAAGAGTGTATCCCGATCCCTCGCAGGGGTTTGGTAATAGAGGTTATGACCAGTATAGTGCTACAATTGAGAATAATGAGGTGACCTCATTGATAGAAGTTACAAATGATGTTCATGACAGACCAGCCCTTTCAGAGAACAATGCGGAGAGGATGTCCGAGAGAATTCTGAACATATAGAGGAGTGAGTACAATTCCAAAGCAATTCCGGCCAACGAGAATTTTTACAGTTAACAAGGAGTGAAGCCAAAACAGTTTCAACCCAAGAGGAACAACTGGAGGACTCAATGGACAATTCAGATGATGGAAGTGGGCATTTAACTTTATCATTAATTTACAATAATGCTTAAGATTTTACCATTTATAGCTTTTTGGACAAAATTGTTAATTGAAGACATGCAGAAATTCTTTCGAAGGGTTTATCATTTGTGCCAACTAGGAGGGCCAACCTGGCTGATACCTTAATTCACTTAAAAATCTATACTTGTAAACTGAACTTGTCCTTTTGGTTTAATGGTGACTTTAAAGGGCAGAACACATCCTGTTTAAAAAGACCAAGTGTTTTTAACCACCCGCCTAATACTTATATGCATGTGTTTGAGAAAATGTGTGTATTTGAATTTAGGTTGATTCTTGCTAATAAGAGAAGACTGTGGTCTGGCAATTTGACACAGGATAACATTTGGGCTTTTAATAATTTAATTTCTGATCCAGCTGTCCACGTAATGAAACCAGACAAGGGGTGAGGAATGGTGATTATGGGGTGTCATGATTATAGTAATCATATGAATGTGATATTGATGGATGATGCCTACATGGAAAATTCTGGGAATAAAGTTAATATAGGTCATTGTAGCAACCATTTTTCATATTCCTAATTTGCATAAATGCCTTAATGATCCTCTGATAAGGTCTATTGCGGATGCTACAAGATCCAAACTGTTTCTATTATAGCCAAATATTTGGATATGGCATTAAAACAAAGTATATGTAGCCTCAAACACGTGTAGAGACTCATGGCAATTTCTTACCAATTTTAATTCTTTAACATTTAACGAGCATTTTATTTTTGTTACAATTGATGTGCAAAATTTGTATTCAGTTATTCTGCATAGAATGGATTTGAATTGGTTTGAGTAACAATTGGTGAGTTTTGGGAGGGTTGGAACAAGACAAAATTAATGTAATTATTACATTAATGGAAGCTGTATTGAAAAATAATTTAATTTATTTTGATGGACAGATTTTTAAACAGATGACAGGAGTTCCTATGGGTGTGACATGCACCCCCTCCTTTGCAAACTTGGTAATGGCTTAGTGGGAGGAACATTATGTGTTTAATAGTGAGTTTAAAGACTCATGGGAATTTTACACCCACTATCAAGATGTCTTTATTTTGTGGACTGATACGATTGATAAATTGGATGAATTTGTCAGTTATATTAATAATACAATTGAATTTTTAAAACTCACCCACTCTTTTAGCATGGATAAGATATTATATTTAGATGTTGAAATAACTAAAGATGTGGATGAGGGGAAATACACCTCCAATATTCATAGGAAACCCACTTTTTTGAATTCATATTTATACTGCCATTTATCCCCTACACCAGAAAAAAAAGCTGTAGTTAAGGACCAACTTGTTAGACTGGCCAGAATGTTTCTGATTTTGAGGCCTTTACTAGAGAATGTGACATGTTATTGGGCATGTTTCTACACAGAGGTTATTCAGTAAATTTATTGAATGAAATTAAAAATGAAGTGTGGAATAAAAGGGCTACAGGTTTTTATAGCCCACTTCTGAGTAGTGTAATGAACGATAACATAGGATTTAATACTGATCATTTGCCTTCAGGCTATAATAGTGTATTAATAATTTCAAGAATAATAATAAAAATGTATTGCTACTTATAGTTTGGATAGTAAAGCTTTAATATCAAGCCTATGTAAAAACTGGAACGTGTTTAGAATAGATAAAGCCCTGAAAATAAAGTAGGGGAGAGTCCACTAATAGTTTACAAAAAAGATAATTCGTTTAAGGAATTATTGGAAGCCAAAAGAATACTAATCAAAGTGCTTAATGATTATGGTTTTATTAGTTCCAATAAAGTGAACATGTTTAAATGTGGGAGCTGTGCACAATGTCCTCGTGTCGTGAAAACAGAGCATGCCATTATACATAATCAAAACTATTATATTAGGGGTCATTTTAATTGCAATTCGAAACAAGTTGTATATGTTGCTAATTGTGTCCACTGTTCAGTGTATTACATTGGGAAAATGCTGAGGAAATTGAGGTAAGGGATCTGCGAGCATTTATTGGACATCAGAAAAAGGAAGCCATCTAATGCGCTTAGTAGACATATTACTGCAAATGTAGACCATAAGTTTATGTTGTTATAGAATTCTATTGGACAATGGAAATGTGAGGGAACATCTAGAGGTTAGTGAATTAAAATGGCAATTAAGATGGAATGCCTCTAGTCCCCCAGAACTAAATGAATGCTGCTGTGTAAGTTCAGTTTTAAAAATGAAGCATTATAATGGCAAAAGGTTCTAAGGTTGATTGTTAGGTTCTTAAAGGTTTTTATTTGTTTTTAATGTATTTATTGCCTAGTTTTTTATACTTTTGTATACTTTTTAACAACACATCAATAAGGTTTATGTATAGAGATTTATAATATGCCAATTTCTTCACCTGTGATTCATTTTAATGTAAGTTTGCTGGTATTAGTAGTAATATTATTACTATTTTTATCACTATTATTTATTATTTTTAGTAGTATTTTTGATTTTTACAATGCATTTTAATTCATGACTCAGTGATTGGTCAGTTTATAGTCATTTGTAGAGTTTTAACAGTATTTAATTGGATTAGGGGTTAATGGTTTTAGTTCTGATGAAGTTCCTTTGGTAATGTGAAGTGAAAGTGCTAAACTACAATAACGTTTTTTGTTTGAGTGTTCAGTGGCTGGTGCTCCTGTTTCTGTGGTTACCTACTATCCAATTATTACCCAGTGAACATGGATTTTGGTTGAAAGGGTATTAACCAATTGCACTACAATTCAAAGACACTTGAAGTGCTCTGCTCCTTCCCCACTGCATCCATGGAATATTTAGATAAACCATGGAAATGACTTCACACTGATTCAGCTGATTTGTCTCTTAGAAAAGTACTTTGGTCATTATGTATGCTTATTTAATGTGGATACATTTATCCTCTACAGTAATAATTAATTATAGTACAGACTCATAAATCGTTGCATCAGAGAATGCAGCAGCCTGTGCATATAAGGAATATGTAAGGAAGAATGTAAAAAAATGGAATTATTCACATTCATTTTATAGTACTAAGTTTATCCTTTTCAGAGCTGTGAGGGAGTCACAACCTCAACAGACAAACTCTTATAAAGTATGGATCAAGACCTGAATGGGATGTCAGGTTATCACTTGACATATACACACAGACACACACCCAAAACTGTAGGCAATTTGGAGGATTTCCAGTTCAACCTATTAACATCTTATGAAGAGGTGGTTGCAAATTAAATCCCCTGGTGAAACCCCCACATAGAATACAGGGAGGACATGCAAACTGTACATAGAAGGCACCCAAACCAAGTAGTGAACTGAAGAAGTAAGTGCTGTAAGGCAGTATTGCAAACTACCACACATTTGTATTGGTGCGCTTCGGATTATTAGTATTATTCTTTGGCAAATTAATTGGCGAAAAGGCAACACAAACATTCAGAAAAATAATTGGAAATGTGACTAGAGGGTCTCTTTAAAACAAGTGCAACTAACTGTTTGTGTACTTACCTTAATTATATCACAAACGACTGCTTTATCTCACATACTGACATATTAATAGGCTGAAAACTGAAATTTCCTCTGGAGTTACTGCATCATAATTTTCATAAGGAAAGTTTATGCGAAACAAATCATCATGCAGAACAGTCATGAAATAGAAACAATATAATTGTACATAAAATTGTACACTTTGAGACAACTGGCTTGTTAAATGTCAGACATTTTACAAAGAAGTTAAAATGGATCTCTTGAAAACTAATGTATATGACTGGTCCTACATCTTATGCTGTTGACCATGGAAATTAGAAGATTCTGAGAAGAGGTTAACCAGAAATCCGAAGAAGAATTTGATGAAACTGTATAAAATAAATCTGTGACTTCAGGAAAGGGGTGAGTGGCAGTTTTTAGATCTCTAACAGCACATTCCAAACAAGATTGTGATAGAAACAGTTTTAGCTAGTTTACATTGCTTGCTTCTTAACCTGAAAGTCAAGAGGTCTACCAAAGTCAGACGACCATTCATATACATTGGTCTGGCATTTTAATGCAAAGGATTAAAGCAATGAGTAGCTAATAAACTTCATCCCTTTAGTCCAGGACTTGATTCCCTCAGTGTCTATTTGCCTACTGTTCGACTTGAGCAAGTCAGATAACCAGACAGTGCTCACAGGATTCCAACAACAATGGGTCTCAACCTAAATGGATAACCTGGCTAATAAATCATTCAACTAAAAAAAAAAAAAAAAAAACACATTTTAAAGGCTATAATATTTATATTTTTCTAGCAAGAGCTGAGAAATTTAGCATTTTAATTGTGTGCTATAGTGTTCCAGTCTGGCGGGAGGGTGGCAAAGGTAACAGTGTCTAATACAAGAAGAATGTGGAGCTTCTTTGTGTTTTGTCCCCTGTCTAGTTCTTTTGTAGATATGTGTACATCTTACGGTGGTGTTAGTGGCTGAGCTGATTCTACTTTTGCATGGTGTTTTTAGCAGACTGATGTCAATTCCATAGTAAGGATGGGATGAAAAAGATAACCTGTCATAGATGTCAGCTTGCAGGGGAGCCAAACACAGTGATATTGGCTGGGCCATATTGCTGATGAGTACAAGGATTTAGGTTTGGGCAGCTTTTCTTTGAGAGTAAATGTCACTTTTTGAGGAAAAATATTTATTTATCCATTCAGTACAAGTAACTTGGCTTCTACAGTAGATTTAAGGAACATGGTTTATACAGTTAGTATAATAATAATTATTTATCCATTCAGTACAAGTAACTTGGCTTCTACAGTAGATTTAATGAACATGGTTTATACAGTTAGTATAATAATTTGTCATAGTTGAGGCACCAATAATACAGTAACAATATTGATACAATCAGTAAGAAGAATAGGTGATTAATTGCAATAAGCCTGTATTTTTCCTGCCTTCATGACACATTTAAAAGTATTGGTGGTTCCACATGGAGCAGCATGGACCAGGCTCTGTCAAATTTTTAAAACAAGTAGCTAGCCCCCATATTATCCCATCTAAGGTGCGGATTGACCAACTTGAAAAAAACTTGCCTATGAATTTTACTGCTTTTTATAGTGAAGTCACATCTTAGTTACAGTTGCAAAATGGTCATCATGCACCAAGTCAGCAGTAATGCAGGTCTAGTTGTGGATGGATCTTTCATTTGAAAATGCCACAGTGTGTGGTCTGCATGTCCCAGCTGATGGACTCAAATGTAAATTTGGCTTCCTGGGTATAGCATGTTAACACAGTATCCGTGGCTCAAGGTATGATTTTGCCCCCTGTGTAAAGAGAATACTCTGGCTGTGATCTACCTCCCCTAACACTGCTACTGAGGATTCATGAATAAGTAATGCATTTATCTCCTTCTGCTTCTATACCTTTGGATGAGTCCTAGACACCAGCATATCTTATAAACTTCTAAAGGTAGTAGTAGAGGAAAAAAGACAGGGTGAGTGCAGGAGGTGACATCATAAATGCACCCCCCGACAAATGAGGCATATGAATTAGGTCTGATAAAACTAAAGGCAGAACAGTAAGGGGCAAAAATGGAAATGACAAAGCTGTTTAAGTTATTTTTGGACTAAGGACAATAATAAGTCAGACAACTAGTAGAAACAATAAAATAATTGGTGGACAGTTTTTTATAAAAACTAATAGAATTTGCAACATCAGCTAAAACAGCTTTCAGCATAAGGAGTACTGTAATTGAATATTAGGTGGTATAAAACTAATCAATAACATTTCTAATGTGATAGAAGCAGACTGGGTATAACAAGATCAGCATCCAAGATGAAATGTAAAGCAGTAAAAGGATGTAGGGGAGTATGAGATTAATATATAAAGATGTACTCAGTTTATGGTCCCAGTAGAAGCTTCTGGACAGAGTAATTCAGGCTCCACAGGCAAAAACATGCCTCTGAAAAATCAACAAGTGATATCCATAGAAAGCTTAGCATTTCTCCCCGGGCCCCTTCTGAAAATGGGCTATGTCCTATTTGGACTTTCCCAGTAAACAAATGATAAATAAATAAAATAAAATAAATAAGATGATGTATAGGCAAGTCAGCTGCAATCCTTAAAGAACATTGTGACTTTCCTTCAGTAGCAAATAAAACTTTTGGCACTCCTGAAAAATAATCCACAGTGAGGAAATCAGCTACATCACATTGTCATAATTAATATATGGATAAATAGCCAGCTGTTTGTGGGAAAACAGAATGAAAGTAATTGTAATATAGGCATTCAAGAAGAAATTTATAGGTTGCATAGCCAAAAAAATATGAAGTACCAATACATCAACATCATAAAAGCCCAGAGGATATAATCTCCATGAAACAAAGGGGAAAAACTAGTCCAAACTCGTGACCCTGCAAGGCATAAAGATCCCCTCTGAGAAACAACAGTGGCAAAATATGTATAAAATAATTGCTTTGCCAGAAAATTTAACTAGAAAGTTGATGTTTTTGTTCCAAACACCAAAGGAGCCAAGCAATGCAGCAGCATGAGAAATGCCAGTATACTGATTACTGCAAAGTATCAGGGGTTGATTTACATTTCAGGACTGGCAAAGGATACTATAATACAGTGTAATATTGCAATTGTATTGGAGTACAGAAAGTCAAAAAGTTTAAAGTCTAGGTGCAGAAAATGACAAAATGTGAATCCCATGTCGATCTCTAAACATAGTGGTATAGAAACTAATTTTCTGGCTGTTGCCTGTGGAGTCCTAATCAGAGTAGATGAAAAAGAATGCGTGCTTATCTAAGCAGTTAAAGCAACAGCGGTAAGTAATAACAGTTCTTTAGAACAAGCCAAGTGCAATGTAAAATCAGTTGGTGGCTATAAAATAAACTAGTGATCCATGAAGAAAAATATAGCATTTGAAAGCAAATGACAGGAGGAAGTCACTTACCACCAGACTGGGTTAATTTCCTTATCATAAATTGTTTATTAAAAAAAAAAAAAAAAAGGCTGTGATGCTTATTTTTTCAGCTTTCACACTCAGGCTTTTCCTGCCCCCTCCCAGACTAACTACTTTCTGACCATGTATACCTCTAAAGTTTTACTGTGATAGAAACAAAGTACAACATGAGCGAGACCTATAGTCCCACTTTAGAACCAACGGTAAAGTGCATAAATTTAATAAACTCTAAAACACAATAAAACAAAATAGATAAGCACTTTTGGACAGAATTCCTTCTTCAGATCCACTAACTAAACATAAAAGGAAGTTTAAGTAGCATGCAATACCCAATCACAAAGCATTTCCATTGATAAAATCTTGTTAAGTAATAACCATTCAAATAAATACATAATCATACAATTAAAATTCTTAAAGCCTCCTTGCCTTTAAAATAGGCTACAATGGGATAACCCCATTCAAACCAGGTGCAAGATTGGCCCTTAAATCAATAATCCATTGGACCGTTTTAACCTCTGTTGCATTAAAAATATCCCCACCTGTTGACATAACCTTCAAATGGCTAGCACCGTAAAAGTAAAATTATGTCCTCAAAATTTAATTATATGTTGAGATAAAGCACTTCGTTGAATTTCATTACATATATCACTGAGATGCTGTAGGATGTGTTCCTTCAACACTCTGCTGGTCTTGCCAACATAGAAAGATGAACATTGGGTACATGCAGCAACATAAATCATATTCTTAGTAATCCAAGATGCATAATTATAATGAGTATTGTTTAGCAGTTATGGGGTGTTGAAATATGTTAGTACTATTAATATATTGGCAGGCCTTGCATTTTCTACATGGATACATACCAATCTTACTACTTTAAAAAAAAAACTCATTCATTATGTATAGATCTGTGACAGAGTAGGCTCTTAAAATTACAATTTCTCTTGTAACTAAAACAGGGTATATCACCAACAATATCCCTGATCTAATTACCTATCATCAATAACTTCCAATTATTTTGGATGATGCCCCTATATATTTAGAATCACTTCTTCTTCTTTCATCTTTTCCCGGTTAGGGTTCGCCACAGCGAATCAC
This sequence comes from Protopterus annectens, assembly GCF_019279795.1. Taxonomy (NCBI): domain Eukaryota; kingdom Metazoa; phylum Chordata; order Ceratodontiformes; family Protopteridae; genus Protopterus; species Protopterus annectens. The sequence continues at coordinate 1,972,967,608 of NC_056737.1, forward strand.
CTTACTGCCCATGATTGGCAGTGTAGTTTTATGGTGTTGAGTTGCCAGCTCAGCGCCCAACCTTCCAAAGAAGGCACACATGCATCCACTCATGCCTAGGGTCAATTTAGAGTATCCAGTCCACCTACAGCATGTCCTTGGGATGTGGGAGGAAACTGGAGCACCCTGAGGAAACCCATGCAACCAAAGGGAGGACATTAAGACTCCGCACAGAAGGCACGCCAGCTGAGGTTTGAACCAGAGAACCTCTTGCTGTGAGGTGAGGGGATATCTTGATGAACACGGGGATTCTGTCCTCCATCATTCGAAAACCAGGGTCTCCCCTTACCAGTTCGAGCATTCTTAACCTGTTACGATAGTCTTACTATTTCCTTGTCCTTATACCCATAATCACGTAGGCTGGCCTTCATTATTTCCAGATCATGCAAGAACTCACTTTCCTTGCTGCAGAGTCTGGAAGTTCTCAAAAACGGATTCTTTATTACATTAGTAAAAATGTGAGATGGATGCATACTCCCTCTATCTAACAAAGCATTCCTCCAGCAAGATTTACAATACAAAGAAGTGCTTATTCTCTTATTAGTATCAACATTTAATAAAACATCCAAAATTTCTATAGACTCTGAAGAAGAATGAACTGTAAACTTTAGAAACTCTGTTGTTGACCCTAAATAAGTCATAAAACATTGTAATTGTGCATGATCACCCATCCAAAAACAAACACATTATCTAAAAAGCTGCAGTACAAATCAATATAATGTCTCCATGGGTTCTCCACACTCAGATACTTCACTTCCCATTCTGCTAGTACCAAAGTTTTACTGTGATGATGAAAAATAAAGTATGCCCATAGTCACCTAATTCTGCTAATTTACATAGATACTCTGCTCATGAAACTCCAGAGCTGTGATCATTTCACTTTTTGTAATCATATGACCATATACCAGTTGCTGTCCTACACAGACTGCTACATGAAAAAATGTCATCTTTTTACTGAGCGCACCTCCATTGTTTTTGTGCAATCAAGATGAATAATGTATGCCTATAGTAATATATTCCAATGCATGAATACACACACACACACACACACACACACACACACACCTTGACAGTCAAGATTACTGATTGCTCAACTGTGCTCAAATGCCATTTTTGTCCAGTTATACACAGACTTTTAACATATCCCCCAGTCGCCACATTTTTCACCGGTTAAATTTCAGTTGTTTGTCAGTGAAAGTAATTCATCTGTTTACTGAGAAAACAAAGACTGGAATTGTGAATGCCTATTACTTTGAATGTGGAATTTTACATTTTTTTTGCATGTGGTAATCCCCCTGTGAAGGCACTGCCTCCACACCCCTACATCTGTATACTCCACTTTTGAGACTGGGGCAAAAACACCTTTTTAAAATGCTTACTTCTGTATTTATGATCAACAGGAAAAAAAAAAAAAAAAAAATATATATATATATATATATATATATATGTGTGTGTGTGTGCAGCATAGTATATACAGCCTTTGATTGTCCACTTTTGTCCTCTGGTGGAGATGGCCACATGAAGGGGTTATCACTTTCAAAAGTTCACCAGCTGGAAGAATGAAATGCCATAGCATCTCATCTGCATACCTGGTATGCACCCCCACACAAAGATGCTGAGAACAAACATTATCAGGACTAAATTTGACATGGAATGGTTCAGGATGTGATTGCTGTAGATGGACATAATGGGTCTCAACATCAGGTACAACAAAAATTACCAACATGGTACTTTGAAAAGAAAAAGACCCTTACAGAGATGGATTGTTTAAAGTGGGTGTCTTTTAGTTATTTGACTACTCAGTGACTAAACTGACTGGTGCTCACATTTAACTGTACAGGACACATTGCTTATACTCTTGAGGTCACTGTGCCGTTTTGCTTTTCCCCTTATACCCCAATATGCAGTGACCTCAGTGTAAGCTATACTAATTAGTGGTGGAAGAGATATGGCCCTCTTGCATGTAGAGTGTGGTAGTCTTTCCATAAACTACTGTATTTACTAGTTTTCCTACTTCTGGGAATACAGTTTTATCAATTTTTTGATCAGCAAATAGCATTTTCCTGAATGAATTTAGAAACAGCTGTTTTTCCTGATTCCATGTAGAAAATGGGAAATGGGGGGTTGATGATAATGATAATGATGATGTTTTTCCTGACCAATCCTCTTTTGCATAATCTAACTACACCTCTTATATCAATACCATAAGACTTGGAAGGGGGGGGGGAGTTGCATAGGAGACTGGATGCACATTTGAATGAACTAAAAGGACAAGCTTCTGTCAAGGTGCTTACTTATACTTTCATTCCATTTGCCTTCATCTTTCATATTTTTTCTGGCACCTTGTGCCAGATTTTTTCCCTGACCTAACTGACGGCAAAAATATAAATTATTAGCCAAACACATCAGAATGTTCAGCTAACTGTGACACAGTTACACTCCTTTCCACGTCTCCATTCTTGAAGGCAACCAGAAGCAGTTTTCCTAGCAAAGAAATGAGATTAGTCAAAAGAAAAGTAAAATGCAACACTTCATCCTTTACATGGGATGGGTCAGTAACTCACCATGAGTTAATCTGTGCACACTTAAAGCACAAAGGTATACTAGACCTATACAACAAAAAGCAAGAACAAGGTGTTTAAAGCAATACTATTTTTAAATGTTAAACCATATTGATTAGATTTCTAGTCACTGAATATTCTTACTTTACACATGTAGTATCATTATGCATTTAAATTTGTATAATTTGATTCCTGTGGCATTGTAATTATCTAATTAAATAATCTCTTAGTTGTCTGACCCAGCATTTTTTTGGGGGGGGGGGGTCTAGATCACTTAATTGGAACCACTAATGATCAAATCTCAATTCATTGAGCCCTTTTTGTTGAAACCACAAACCATCAAACGGACTTTTAAACTAAATTTTTCCCACAGTAAAACAAATGTAGGCCAATCTAGCAACCATCAAATAAAATCACAAAATTTAAATCCTACCAACTCTGACATCACACTACAGTGGGAGAAAAGGGCAAATTCCAGATGCTGGCCAACCATTGCTTTGCCCCAGGAAAATTTTAGTTTAAAAGTCTGTTCAGTGGTTTGTGGTTTTGACAAAAAGGATTTGATGAATAAGGATTCAATCTTTAGTGATTTTGATTAAGTGTTATAGACCCCATTTTGGGTATAGTCATATATTCCGCTATTTCTTGAGTTTTCATAAAGCTTTCTAGGAACATTTATTGCAGGCTACACTAATTTGGCAAAAACATTAAACAACATCTCTATAAGAAACCTCAAAAAAATTTAAGCAGGAACTGTGAATAATGTCTACTTGATTTATAGAGTTAGTAGAGGTGTAGGATTCTTAGATTGTGGTTAGCTTAGCTGCTTTTTCAAGTTTAGGATTCCTGAATTGCAAGTTTGCTGCAAAGTCTAGTTTTGCAGAATTAGGCAGCAGCTTAAATATCTGTGATTGTTTTCAGTGTCATGCTGTTGTACGGACAACTAAAGCTCCTTTAATCTGGAGAAATATGATTCCATCCAAACCGGTATATGAAACTTGTTCTTACATGGTTAAGAATATTCATTGTAAATCTGTTTTTTCTAAGTAAGCAAAATTTTGTAGCCGATTTGTTTGTCTGTTTATAGTTTCATAGGTTTATTAGTACTTACTAGGCTGTTGATCTGTGAAGATCTTTAGAAGTCTAGTCATACATTCTCATGAAGGTTTGTAGTCCTTGTATTTTATGTACAAATAAGTCCAAGATGAGCAGAACATTTACATTTTTCCCCTATCTGTGAGAGGCAAAGGTATTAAACTGAGGGTGACTTTGTGGCTACTCATACATTCTACCAGATTATGTCTGAAAAAGTGTAAGAAAAGATGTTAAATTGTCAATCTCACCTTCATTCTTGCTGGATGGGTTCGGAGCCGAACCTCGGCTCTGACTCGGCCTATTACTAAAGCTCGAGAGCTATTTTTACTGGCTCGAGGCTATCCTATGTCCCATAATGCTAGGCATGATATACCCAGATCTCGTTTGCCGCTTCAGCTACGAGGTTGCGTCTTTTTGCCGGCTCAGGTTGTATTAACATTTTTTCTTGGTTGTAGTCAGCCTTTTGGGTTAAAATATTAGCGATAGTGTTTTATAGTTACTACCCTTTAGATCCCTGTTTAGGATTCCCTCTTAAGTAGTTTTGATACAGTTTTTTCCCCTCCTTATAGTTAGGCCCTTGGCCAATCCTCTTTCATACTTATTTGTCTGTAGTTGTATGTGTGTGCCTAGTTAGATTGTATTAATAAGTGTGTTTTTTTTTTGTTATATTATTCTGGTCCGTTACAACTTTTTTGTGTGTGTGTGTTTGGTGATTGTGACTAGACCTCCCTTAGTTGTCCTTGTCTGCCAGTCATCCCTTTTTCAGGATGTCTAAAGACACTAAGGTCTCGGGCTTCAAGAAGTGTGACTTGTGCTGTCAGAAGATGTCTCTGACAGACGGTCACACTTCTTGTGTATATTGCTTGGGCCCTCTGCACCTGCAGGACTCTTGTTCTGTCTGCCATGCATTCAGCCCAAGAGTCCTGCAGGAACACAGAAACAAGCTTATTTTGAGAGGCTTGTTAAAGCCTGAAGGTCCCCCGGCTAAGCCTTCATCGGGTAAACCTTCTAAGCCCGCCAAACCGTCGGCTCCATGTTCGGAGCCGTCACCAAGCGGTGCTACTACTACCACTGCATCAGTTCCAGCCGGAATCGATGATTCGAGGCCTCAGTCTTCTCCGACACTGCTGTTGGAGCCATCTTCGAGCAAGAAGCGTTCCAGGTCTCCTTCCCTGGAATCGGTCCATTCGGCTCCGAAGTCTCCCTTGTTATCAGAGCAGAGTCACAGGTCTCATTCCTCTCGGTCTTCCAGGCTGTCGGACCATGACCTCGAGAGGGTGGTTAGCAGACTACTTAAGTCACAGGTGCTGGCCCAAATGTTGCATAGCCCTCCTCATCAGGTAGTGGCTTTCACTACTCCCTCTTCGATTCCTCCTCCGACTCTTCCTGTGAGTTCGGAGCCGGAGATCGTAGGGGTCCAGACCATCAGAACGTCGGAGCCGATACCACCCCTTTCGGCTCCCTCGTCGGCTCCAATCTCTTCCTTTGTTCCATCCTTGGAGGGATCCGGGCGCTGGGACTATCTCGTTGGCTCCAAGGGGGCAAGTGGCATCGGACCCTTGTCCGACCCCATTCTCCCTCTCGGAGCTTTGGCGCAGGTGAGTTTGGCCCCAACATCAGCCTCGGAGCCATCCCTCTCGGTGCCGGGAGGAGTCCTTGTCTCTTCAGAGCAAGGACCCCCTTCCCTGCCTGATAGGGGCACTTTTGAGGTCATGAGGAGTGTGCTGGCCCCTGTGCCTGCTCCACAGTCAGCTCCTTCGGCTCCTCCCTCTATGGTGCCTGCTTCAGTCTCTACCCGCTCTCTCGATCCCGAGCATGGAGAATCAACACTACAGGTAGCCCCATTGGGCATATCCTCCTCTTCCGAGGCCTCCCCTAATCCTTCAGGGGAGCCACCTCGAAAGAGAAAATGCAAGAGGAAGCATGTAGACTCCCCTGAGTCAGTCACATCGGACACTGACTTGGATGACTCAGAAGGGACCCCAAGGTCCCCCTCTGAGGATGTCTCATTTTCTGACATCCTGGAGATTCTTAAGCAGAGGGGAAACTGCTCTGCCCTTAACCCTTCTGAGGATGAATTGGTGTACCTGGATGCGTTCGGTTCTCGTCCTTCCACCTCCTGGGTGTCTCCGCCTTTCGACCCGCTCATGGATGTGGTGGCTCGAAAGGCGTGGACGCCTCCGGATACTATGGAACCAACTCCCCGGAGGCCTACAAAATTTATTACAGCCCCTTCTGACAAGCAGTTTCTAACTAAGGGCATCCCTGTTGATGCCATGGTGGTGGCAGTGGCCACTAAAAAGGAGTTGGCTGACCCTTCAGTACCTGTCCATCCTCCTAATAAGGAATCTAGGACTATGGACAGGTATGGCAAGTGGATGTTTTCCTCAGCGACCTTTGCTATGTGGTCGCTGAATTATTTGTGCCATTTCACCCATCTCCAGAGAGACCTTCTCAAGGAACTGGGTGATACCTTACAGGACCCATCAGCTGCGGGGTCTCAGGAAAAGATCAACTCCCAGCTGGGGACCCTAAACTCTATTGTCAACTCCTCCATGCGGCTCATTTCCTATGCAGCCGATGGAGCGAGTAGGGCTGCAGGCATAGGCGTCGCTCTAAGGAGACATGCCTGGGTGCAGCTTTGCAATTTTGCTAACCCCTTCAAGGCGTCCTTCACTAACACCCCCTTTGATGGTTCTGCCTTGTTTGGACCTCAAGTGAAGGATACATTGACCAGGTGCGAGCAGGAAGGCAAGAATCTCTCTGCCGTAGGAGTCCATTTTTCTACCCCTTCTAGACCATACTCTAAGGGTCAGAAAGGTGGGAAAATGTGGTTCCGCAAACCTCAGTGAGTACTGCCTGATGCACGTGGTGAGCTTCCCTCCAGAGGCAGAGGAGGGAACAATAATAGACGCCGCCCCGAGGGGCAGGGGGGATCCGCAGAATCAGGGTAGCAGAGAATCCTTCTCTGACAAACCCTTCCAGCACCCCTGAGGAGCTGCCCGACTGTCCACCTTCGGAGGCAGTCGGGGGAAGACTATCACTGTACCCAGAAGCCCGGCATTCCCTCACGCAAGACAATTGGGTACGGTTGATCATATCCGAGGGTTACAAAATTCCCTTTATTCATACCCCACAACCGCCAAAAGGGCCCCTTCCAGACATTCCACCAGGTCTGAGGGATCAAGCAGCTCTAGAAATTTCAAAGCTGCTAGAAAAAAGAGCCATCCAGCCAGTCCCAGCAGACCAGCAAGGATCCAGAGTCTACTCCAAGTTCTTTTTGGTACCAAAAAAGACAGGGGACTGGAGACCTATTTTGGATCTCAGCAGGCTGAACAAGTCTGTTCAAAGAACGAAATTCCGGATGGTCACGCTTCAGTCCATTCTACCCTTCCTGGGTCAGGACAATTGGATGTGCTGTATAGACCTTCAGGATGCGTACTATCATATCAAAATGAACAGGCGCTCCAGGAGGTTTCTCCGCTTCTGGCTGGGAGCCAGTCACTACCAATTCAGAGCCCTGCCCTTTGGCTTTACCACAGTCCCCAGAGTGTTTAACAAATGCATGGCAGTGGTTGCGGCTCACCTGAGATGAAAAGGATTCCAGGTGTTTCCATACCTAGATGACTGGCTCCTTACTGCCACCACCAAGCGTCAGCTACTTCATTCCAGAGATTATACCCTCCAAATTTGCAACGAGCTAGGTATCTCTATAAACTCCAAAAAGTCTGCCTTGTCGCCTTGTCAGTCTATTACCTTCATAGGCGCCGTTTTCAACACTGTGGAACTGTCAGCAAAACTGCCTGTACAAAGGATTTCAGACATTCGAGGTCATGTTCAAATCCTACTACAAGAGAGCAAAGTCCAGGCCAGATTCGTACTAAAAACCCTAGGTCTCATGGCAGCAGCTATCACATTACTCCCCCTAGCTCGCTTTCACATGCGGATCCTGCAATGGATGCTGTTTTCCCAGTGGTCCTTTCAACAGCTTCCAATGTCAAACAGCATTCTAATCACTCCGTCATGCAAAAGACACCTTTCGTGGTGGATGGTCTCCCCTCAGGTTCTTCAGTGCAGACCCTTTGTCTTTCCTCCTCCTGTGGCTACTGTGACAACGGATGCCTCCCTGATCGGGTGTGGGGGGGCATTTTCAGGGCAGGACAGTCCAGGGCACATGGCAGCCTTTCGAAAGCCACCTGCACATAAATGTCTTGGAAATGAGAGCAGTGCTTTTAGCGTTGCAGGCCCTTCAAGACTCTCTACCCACCGGGACTATTGCAATTCAAACAGACAATATGTCTGTAGTGTGGTACATCAACAAGCAGGGCAGAACCAGGTCCTACCCCCTGTGTCGAGAAGCACTCAGACTGTGGCAGTGGGCGATCTCTTCTCAACGGTTTCTGGTAGCAATGCATATCCCCGGGAAGTCCAACGTCATAGCGGACAGGCTGAGCAGAGCCATTCTCATGCCCCACGAGTGGTCTCTCAACCAGCTAGTAGCGGAAAAAATCTTCAGGAGGTGGGGTCAGCCTTGCTGCGATCTTTTTGCAACCCCTCAAAACAGCAAGTGCCCAGACTTCTTCACCCTCTTCCCTCTCCCAGGTGTTCCCCCCAGAGATGCTCTAGTCCATGATTGGTCCCGGGGTCTTCTGTATGCTTTCCCCCCCTTTCCCTTATTTACTCAGCTAATCCAGAAAGAAACTGTTTTGAGATCCAGAATGATCCTTGTTGCCCCTTACTGGCCTCGACAAATTTGGTTCCTGTTCCTGCAACATCATCTTCTAGATCAACCCTGGCATCTGGACCCAGCGCCAGATCTTCTGACACATCAGTCAGGCAGGCTGCATCAATTTCTCCAATCTCTCAACCTCACAGCTTGGTTGCTCCACTTCCAACCCTAGCCAGGCTTCCCTCAATCTCTCATTCAGTTTGTGACATCATCCTCACTTCGCACAAGTCTACTACCAGAAAGACTTATGCTAGCTAATGGAAGTGTTTCTCTGTTTGGGCAGGGGAGAAACAAGTTGACCCTTTTACAGCCCCTGTCCATACAGTCTTAGACTTTTTAGCAGAACTTTTTCAAATGGGATCTTCTTCAGCCACCATCAGAATTCAGTTGGCAGCCATTGCAAATTTTCACGTTGGATTGTCAGAGACCAGCATTATGTCACACAAACTTTGTAAAGACTTTCTAAAAGGAACCCTCTTACTTAGGCCCCCGGGAAAAGATCCTCCCCCACCATGGGACCTAAATTTGGTGCTGTCGTCTTTAATTCTCCCTCCCTTTGAACCTGCGGCTTCCTGTTCATTAAAGTTGCTCTCTTGGAAAACTCTATTTTTAGTAGCCATCACTTCAGCGAGAAGGGTATCAGAACTTCAAGCCCTTTGTGTTCGCCCTCCTTACCTTGTTTTTCACAAAGATAGAGTGTCACTTAGGACTAATCCATCCTTTTTACCCAAAGTACAGACCATCGATCTTCCTGTTTTCTTCCTACTTTATACCAATAGGTCTGAATGAAAGTTACATTGTCTAGACGTTCACCGTCAATTATGCTTCTACCTGGATAGAACTAAGCAGACGAGGAAATCAGAACAGCTCTTCCTGTCTTACGTGGAAGGGAAACAAGGCCTGCCAGTTTCCAAAGTAACCTTGTCTAGGTGGTTGACCTCTGTTATCATGTTGATTTACCAATTGAGGCACAAAGAGCTCCCTATTAAGCCCAGAGATCATTCAACCAGAGCATTAGCTTCTTCAGTAGCCTTTCAGGCAAGATTGCCAATGGATTCCATTTGTGCAGCGGCCACATGGGCCTCTCCTCATACCTTCATTTCTCATTACAAGCTGGACATGACCTCTAGAAGTAGGGCTGATTTTGGTTCCACTGTACTCAAGAGTTTGTTCCATTGAGCCACCCAGGAATAAGGTACTAGGGACGCTGTCCCATCCAGTAAGAATGAAGGCGAGATTGACAACTTAACATTGAGAAGTTATGTACTTACCATAACGTTCCATGTTAGTTGTCTTCTTCTTCTTCTTCTAGCTTTCTTTCTTGCATCCCACCCTCCATCCCCCTAGCCTGGCAAGACCGAGAGTATCTTCTGAGATGTGTTATCATGAGAGTTATCTCCTTAGCTACCTCTTTCTTTTTCTTGGTAGCTCTTATAAGAGTGTTTGTATACCTAGATGGATAGAGGTAGCTATATGTATATATTTATATATATATATATATATATATATATATATATATATGTATATATATTCTCAGTCATGGTGGGGACATGTATGTCCATAGTGTTAGCTATCAAACGAGATCTGGGTATATCACGCCTAGCATTTTGGGACATAGGATAGCCTCGAGCCGGTAAAAATAGCTCTCGAGCTTTACTAATAGGCCGAGTCGGAGCCGAGGTTAGGCTCCGAACCCATCCAGCAAGAAAGAAGGCGAGAAGAAGTCAACTAACGTGGAACGTTATGGTAAGTACATAACTTCTCATACTTTGCCTTACATGGAGGGGAGCATGATTCCAAAGAAGTGGTATTCTCTGTGATACACATTTATCCCTCCAACACGTTCTGTTTCTGTTGCAAAAGAGATTTAGATCAGTTGTGAGCAGGTGTTTATGCCCCCATTGGACTTATTAATGTGCAGTAGATTTGACAGGATAGGGTCAGCTGAAGTTTGCAAGACAAGAGAACCCCCCCTCAGTAGGCTGTATGATACTGAGAAGTGGGACAAGGCTTTGAGATGGTCCATATAGTTTTTATGATTTAGAACCCTGATTTTCTTAGCAAAAAAACATTGTGGTTATTCAAGTTGTATCAGATGTTTTTACAGGTGCATATTGAAGGAAAGATTACACTATATGATTGACCTTATGAATGCTGAATACAGTGGAATGATCATATCCCTGAACCTGGGCACCGTACTCTTAGTAATAAGCTGTGTAATGAAAGAGCACTTTCTTACAAAAGTACATATGAAGTGATTGAAGCACAGTTCATTGCCTGCATAGGTTCCTAGGTCTGTAAGTAGTGGATCAGTTTTCAGGGGGTGTGTTGTCCAGTGTGGTAGTTACAAGGGACTTCTTGCTTGCTGAAGGATACTATTATATATTTTTTGGCATTCAGTTTTAGTCCATGGTTTTGATGCCAGCTATTGGTTTATGAAAGTCACTCTTGGAGAATCTTGGTGTCCTCTGAAACTATTGGTTTGCAAAAGCCCCTCTTGGGGTATTTTTATTTCTCTAGGGGCAATTATTTATTTATTCATTAATCATTAAAGTAGGCTACCACTGGATTTTGCAGACAAAAAGGTTGTATTTGTGATGCCTCCTGCTGTCATATACCATGACATGGCTTTGTGTTTTTTCTTTTATTTTTCATTATATTCTGTGCTACCTGGCCTATCCTCAGACTGTGGAAGTACTATATAGAATGGTCATGGATGCTGGCCACATATTTTTTGCTAATACCATCTCCAATCTCCATAATTTCCTCACACCCCATAAAGGGCAATTACCTAGCTTCTGTTCATGAATGGAATTTATCAAATATCCTTTAAATTAGCCTTATGTGGAGATGTTTGGAATAATTTTGTCATAGAGCTAGAGAGTAGCCATCAATATGAACATTTATATTCATCTTTGAGATGTGATATGATGATTTTGTCACATATGTCTTACCTTGTCTCTTTAGTATATTTGTAGGCATGAGTATTTGTATCCATCTATTTTCCAGTGTTGCTGTCAACCTCATCTTCCCTTAGGCCTGCCTGCAGTGAGGAAAGACCTTTAGGTGACTGATTCTGTTTCACACAGGCTTCCTATCCTGTAGCTTTTTTGCTAGTATTGTGTTAGTTCCTTTGTTTTATGTCGCAGTCATTATTCTAACCATTTTGGTCAACACCACAGGAAGAAAAATTTGCTGAGAGTGCACATATATGAATGTAGCCCTGTTCTTTTCCTACCAATGTGAATGTTTCAGATTGCTGTCAGAATATAGATATAAACATGGTGTACTGGTAATTGTTTGTACACAGATGTTGCAGATGATCAAGTCCTTACAGTTCATTAAGAAGTTCTTTCCCAAGCAATTCTGGACAGCCATAAAAACCCTACTATACACTGGTCAAATCACCACCTCATCCCCTACCACAAACAATGACACAGATCCCATAGCTACCTAATTCAATACACACTTCATTCAATCTGTCCTCTCTGAACTAGAATCTAATCCACCCTCCCATCTCTCTGTCCCCACCAACAATGCTCACAATACCCATCTCTTTTCTTTCCACCAAATACCTACTTCAGCTATCAAAAATTAGATTCAGTATTGATAACCATTGCACCAGCTTCTGACAAACTCTCACCCATGTACCTTAAATTAGCTGCTGAGGTCCTGGCATACTCCATCAATAGAGCTATCACAGAAAACTATGTTCCCATAATCTGGAAAAAAATGCATATTATACCACTTCACAACAACTTCTCCAACTATCACCCCATTTCAGTTCTATTCCCTTTGTCCAAAATCTTAGAAAGATGCATACACTTCCAACTCCCTAAATGACAAACTACTCTCCCCCACACAACAGGGCTTTTAACCACACCACAGCACAACATCATCTCTGCTTAGTTTCTCAGAAACCATAAATACCAATAGAAACAATGGTAACCTAATATCCTCCCTGTTTCTGGATCTGTCAAAAGCATTTGACATAGTATCCCACCAACTTCTAATTAATGAACTATCTTCCCTATCAATGTCTTATACACCTCTTACTTGGTTCTGTAGCTATCTCTCCAGTAGACCACAGGCCATAAAATGGAATCAGGATCTATCCCTCTTTCTCCCTGTTTCTGTTGGTGTATAACAAAGGTCAGTTCTAGGCCCAGTACTTTTCAGTATTTTCATAAACAACCTGCACAAAGCCAGCAAATCTGGCACTTTAATACAATATGCTGACTATGCCGCCATCATCTGCTCAGCCTCAACCTTCCCACTACTTCAACAAATGACTCAGGACTCCTTCACTTCCATAGAATTAAGACTAAAGGCTCATTGGCTAATCCTAAATGCGAGAAAAACAAAATTAATGCTTTTCACACCCATATCTCCTTCAACAACCAATACGCCCTTTAATATTATTTCAGCAAACACCACCACCACCACCATAGAAACTGTAACAAATACCAAACCACTGGGGGCCATAATAAACAGTAACCTAAAATTTTACGTACATATCACACAAGCCATCAAGAAAACTCATCAAAAACTGGGCTTCCTCTACTGAAACAAACCCTACCTCACAGACTCACCAAGAAAATCCTTAATATCATCCTACCTTCTCCCCTCCCTTCTTTATGCATCACCCATTTTTAACCAAAATTGAAACTAACCTACTAAGTAAATTAGAGGCATGCTTTTACAAAATAGCCAAATTTGTGGCTAATGCATCCTGCCATGTGCACCACTGCTTAACACTAAAAATGCTCAACTGGCTATAACTAACTAATCACCTTACTTTCACTCAGCTTAAAGTTGCCCACAAAATATTACACAAACCACACACATACCCTTCTCTACCAAATATGCTCCTCACCACATTGTGTTCACTCAGATAATCAGAGTTTACTAATCTTTTACAAATCCCACAATACAGCTGGAGACTCACTATACTCATCCTATGTCACCAGACAGTAGAACTCCCTGCCAATCCCACTATAACAGGACTGCTGTCCATCTACAACCTAAAACAACACCTAGACTTCTCCTGACTCTGTTCTTGTTCACACCCTGACTGTTTACTGCTTTTCATCACTCCTTTGTAAATGAAATTTGTATATTGCTGTATATGAAAATTCAGCTTATTTATTATTGTATAACAGTTTTAAAGAAATCAAATTGTAGTAACCTCCGTCTTGATTGTATTACGCATAGGATGATTGTAAAACCCCATTTCCACTGTTAAGAAACTGATTCTTCTTTCTCTGTAAATTCTTTGATTTTTTTTTGTAACTCTAATGGATCTTTTCTTCCCGAGCCTCATCTGAAAATGGGCCTGAGTGCCCAGTTGGACCATCCCATTAAACAAAAGGCAATAAATAAATAAATACATACTTGTACAGTGTATGAACTGATGCAGTTATAACCTAATTTCTACTTTAAATGAAGTACATTTCTTTGCCAGGTCTGTGAAAAGGAAAATTAACTGTATTCTTTAATTGTAAGTAACACTCAAATATCTTCATTGCAGAAGCATTTGATAAACATGTTGAAATTGTAGCATCTGCATGTTAAAACTATAGTAACTTGCTGTTGCTCCAGCATGCAATACATCTAATTCAGGATTAAATCATCTCAGAGTTTTCCAGTGAATTCCATTTTCTGAAATTTGATTTCTCCCAATTAATTTATTGTCTTAGAAACGGGACCACCACAGATAGCCAGGTATTGATGAGCTGTGATCAGATTCTTGTGCTTATGATGGATACATTTTCTGTTTCTCTATTACATTAAGTAATTTCCAAACAGCCTGGAAAAAGACGACTGCCATTCCTCCTCCTAAAGCAGGACCATCTATTGACATCGGAGGGTTAGGCTTATATTATCCTTTTTACTATATTTAGGCTTCATTAAACCATTACTTCATCACATTAAGTTCTACCAATACTTTTCTAACTTATAACAGTTTTAGACCCTGGCACAGCAGTAGCACCACCACCAATGATCTGCTCTCTGTCACTAGTGGTGCTTAAAAATGAATGGTTGAATTGAACTGTATCATAGCTAGACAGGCTAGACCAAGGGCTTTGCCATGAACAGCCATTTACTGGTCATCCGGGACTAGAAAAAACATGGCTAAAGTGTAGACATTTTTAAGTGTTTCTAAAATTATTTGCACTATAGAGGTTACAGGATTAAAGTGAACCCTGTCCTTTTCCTTGTACTATAAGGCTTATATTCACAAGCTTCTTGTTGGACTACCCCAAGGCTTAGTACTGGGACTTGTGCTCCTCCCTCTCTTTGCCTCAAGTAGTGTACCATATTCAACCTCAGCTCCAAGCTTTCATACATGTAGGAGAGCAGAGTTTCTACTATAAGACTTTTTTTGCACTAGCTTAGCCACCCCACCACCTCAAAATGGTTTTCAAATAAAAGGATCAATAGTACTTTTGATACAGCAAAAACAATGATGCTTAGCACAGAGACCACATTAGAACAATCTCTTGCTATCTGGAAAATCATTTCTCCCACCACTGAGGAGTTCATGGCAGGTAACCACTTTAAATAACTTTGCCTTTAACTTAATCCCTCATATACATTTTCAGACCATATGATCAAAATCCCTGGTGAATTTATTATGTGAAATAGTTCATAGAGAATCTCTTACCTATGAGGCTGGAGCTCATTTTGACAAAGGAGTGTTAATTGTAACAACAAAATATGAGGCTAGAACCACCAGTGGCAAAAAGATTTGCTAATCTTAACAGTAAAATATGCATTGTCCCTCCCTCAGCAGTAGCTCTGCTATCAGTAACTCTAGATGACAAATCATGCTCAACAAAATCTGCAGATTTATTTTGTAGGCATTTACTGCTGATCTCCCCTGTCAAATGTTTCATGGCAGCCTATGTGCATAGCTTATGGGATCTGCAGGAAAAACATTACACACAAAATGTGGCAGAGGATTACTGTAGTCTTCCTGAAGAAACTATTGTTCCAAAAACTGTACATGAATACAATGTATTAAACACAGATAAGGTAATTTTTAGGAGTAGTGGGAAGGTTATTCTATTGTGTGAATAGTATAGGTACTTACCTACTTGATATGGAAATGGGGAAATTAGTGGTGAGGGGCAAATGATTTTTAGGTACCATCAGACATCTATACTTCTGTGTTTATTCTGAGTACATGCAGTATGGATAGAATTTATCAGAATGTTATACCAGATGCAAGGGGGCTGATATGGGTTGTAGGGCATGGTTTGGCTATTTAAGATCCACAGCCATGGGTATGATTACATTACTACTGCTATTTTTTGCCAGATGCACCTGTGGATAGACTTATTTTGGAGAGGGATATGTAGATGTACTATATGATTGTGCTGACGAGTGTGTGGTGCAGTTCAAGACTGTTAGTAGCTATACTTGTACAGCATATGGAGTATATAAAGTACACCAGGATGACTTAATTTTTAAAAGGGAAATAATGGTTACAGGGCCTCCAGTATGATATCCTGGTATGGTAATAGTCATGTCATTAACAAAGTTGTGTGAGTGACACCACTCATCCCTATCATAGCCACATTTTTTTCCTATTAGGTTTAGAATCACACTATGTAGCAAAGATATAAAACTCTGGAAAGATGAACAAAAATGTCAGAAGAAGCTATTTTAATGATTCTTACAGTCATGCCTTTCATAATTGAAGGATTTTGAGCAGCCACATCTGGGGACACTGCTATCCAGTGTGACAAGGGCTATGTTCTGCTGAACATGTTACAGTAATTCATTCTATTATTCTGCTTCTGTTATGCCTGGCAGTCACTACCTTTGGTTGTTTCTTGCTTTGGAGACTTATGTTAGGCCACCAGGGGAACACTAAGAGTCTCCTTTTACATCTTTAATTTTATTTTTATAATATGTTTATCAGATGTCCAAACTTAAAGTAGTGTGTGTGCATGTTTATGTGTGCTTGTGCCTGGGGAAGGTGAATAACAACATATGACTGTTAGTACATGGTTTAAAATCAATTGATGCTGTACTGATACAAGAGGGATAAATACAATAGCATTGAATGTTTTATGCTGATCTATGATTTCTGTTATCTTTATATAGTAGCCAGTATCTGTAATGTGCATTTATCGGAACATTGTAAGTTTAAGGCCCCTGAGTCTTATGACCATTATGTCTTGCCAATTCCCATCTTAGATTGTATCACCTCTTAAGGAAGGCTAAGTCAGTCAAACCCAGGGCACATTTATGAATATCCATCCAATTATCCCGATCTTATTTGAAGGAAGATAGTGTATCATACTGCTTGATCTGCAGAGGGAGTCTATTCAGCGGACAGAGAAAGTGCTGAGTAATGAATATGTTTCTCCACTTTGTTTATATATGTTGAATCATATTTAGATCTCTGGTTCTGGTAATTATGGGATTGTTTGACCTGTGAAGGTACTAGAGATCCTGGACCACTGGATCCCTAATTGCACAGAGATTGAGGCATAGGTCTTCTGTCAGGAGTCTGTGATATGAAAAAAAAGGATAGTGGTTCTAGTCTTTAATGTTAGTTTAAGGGTTATAAGTATATCTTCTTGGCCAGGAACCTCTTCCTTTTTTCCAGATGTTTGATATAGCTGGTGAGGTACATTACAAAGAGGAAATTATTCTAGAATAGGCCTGATCAGTGCTGAGTATAAGGGGACAGTGTCCTCTTTAATCTGTGTGATTTTCCTTTGGCAGCTAGCTGCACTAAATAGAATGATTTACTGACAACTATTATCACATGCATATCAAAAGAAAGGGAATTATTTATCCATGTTTCAAGATATCTAACTGCATTTCCATTTTGAAGTGGTGTATTGTCTGTTGCATGCTGGGAAAAGATGTTATCTGCCAAATACAACAATGTTGCACTATTTAACATTAATTTAAGCAGATTTTCAGTATACTAGGTATTTATAAGTGTAAGCTGGAAGATTTGAGCATTGCATAGAGATTTGCAGTCATCTGAACATTTAGTTAATTCTTGATCTGGAGGTCCGAAAAGTAAGTGCCAAATAGAAGTGGTCCCAGCACTGAGCTTCATGCTTCATGTCTGATGCTGCCCCTTCTGTCTTTTAACCAAGTGGCTATCCATTCTACCTCACACAGATCTAGTTGTAATGCATTTAGTTTACTAATTATGCTTGCATGGGGGATGGTGTCAAATGCCTCGGCTAAATCAATGCAAGTCATATGGACAGTGTGACCATTGTCCGCAACCTTTCAAAGACGTGCACCAGATTCATTAGATAGAATCTACTTCTTACAAAGCCAAATCACTATGGATATAGTATGATGAGCATTATAATGTCAAAGCTAATTAGGTCAGTTACGATATACACTATTTCATGGCCTTGAAATGAGATTTGTCAGGCTGATGGGCCTATAATTCCCGGGGTCCACATGGAGTGGCAACACCAGTGCTGTGTTTCATACTTTTGGGACAAAGCTTGTTGCTAGGCTCAGGTTAAATAGTTTATGGAATGGTTCTGCCAGGGCATTTTAAACATCATTATATTATATTTAGTCCCATGGAGGTATTTTTCATCATAGACAGGAGTTTCAGTGCATGTTCTTTTGTGATGCTGCGGAGTTTGAGAGGATTGGCATAACATTAGCTGTGGATGTTTGTCTGAGGTGTAAAATTTTCACTAAATGTATTTGCTAGTGCATATTCAATATCCCCAGGGTCTAAGTAGGTTGTTTCATTTTTTATGAGTTTTGTGGAATAACTAAAGCACAGCTCTAATACTGACATGAAGCAGACTGCAGTATGTAAATATGGGAAAAATGCACCATTCCATTTGGATGCTTTGATGCACAAGCTTTCTTTTCAGTCATAAAATCCAAGCAAAGCTGTTATATCCATGTTATCAACTCAAAAACACAATAAAACTTTATCTTATCTTTACCTTCCGTAGCACTGAGTCTAATACTTCTACTTCCATTGTTCAGTTTATGGAAACATGGAGGGGTGTTTATCTATTATTCCGTGTAGAGTCTCAAGACTTCAGTAAATGTTGAATACCTATTCCTTCCATGATTGCTTGCCAACTTTCTTTTATTGAGATTATATATTTATAGGTATAGCACTAGTGCCCAGTGATATCTATTTTATGACTTTGTGCATAAGTAGATATCCATTTTTCCGTTTGTCTTCTAAACCACAGTTCAGTATGTTTCCTACAAACTTAAAAACAGTCCGTAGTTGCATCATGCACATCTGTACAATTTAACTTTGAAACACAGTCCCTCCTGCCCTTTGCAAACTCCTCAGCCATCCTTACCAACTTGACTTAAACCTTTGTGTGGCAACAGAAGCATGCCTTTAATCATTGGAGCCTCACATGAGAAGTGAGGCAGGTCTTACTATGTATTTTGATAGATTTTTGAGTTTTGCTGTCCACCTGAGCGCCATAACTTAGTGTTTTAAAGTTCTGGGATTGATTTTTAGCATGCTGTCAGTGGAAACTTGAGAGACCTTAACACTTAATCTAAGCAGTTGTCTTCAATCAGACAAAAAAAGCAAATATTAAGAGTATCGTAAGAAACTGAGGAAGGAATTGATGTTGCTTAACTGCTTACTCTTGTTCTCTTCCCAGATCTGTTATTCTAGGTTCAGTAGTAATGTAAGATAAAAACAGCTGGTATTGACCTTTTGGTTCTGGTAAAATAGAATTTTAGTCCTGTTATCAATACTCTATATATTTGCTATTTAAATGAGATGCGTTAAGGTGATTCCTCATGTGCATGTAAGCAAATTTACTATCTCAGTTAATGCAGTGTAATTCACACTTTCTCTTATGGATTCAATGTTCTTGTTTTAGCTCAGTTCAAATCTGGAAAAGGTTGCATTTCTCAGAGCTAAGAGACCTTGGCTGAGAAGAAAAAACAATCTGTATAGTCATTTTCTTTCCTGTTTTCACAGACTGGCAATGGTGGAAAGCAGTCTTTTGTAGGTTATTGTCAGGGCTTCTGAAAGAACAGTTCTGCAGCACTTTGTATTTGGGCCTGGTATTATTATGAATCCCATATTTTGGTAGATTGAATTGGAAGTTTCATCTGAAACAACTTTTCCTTTCTTCCTGTTGGTGGCTGGCTTTGTCTTAACCAAAACTAATAACTAAGATGTTTAGGTTTTGAACATGTCTTTCATTATAGAGTGCTATTTCTAAAACTTGTATGACATCCCAGATTTCCCAAGTTGCATTCAAATGCGTCTTCATTTTGGCTGTTTCACTGCATTTAACCATTAATTCAAGCAGCTAGGATGTTTAGTTTCTTCAAGTTTAGGCTGTTACTCTTTCCTCACCATATGCACGCATGCACATACATGTACATACACACACACACACACACACACACACACACACACACACACACACACACACACACACACACACACACACACTCTGTGAACAGATAGATGTTTTGTAATTAAAACCTTGACTTTTGGAATATAAAATGTTTTATCTTGCAGTGCTAAATGTCCTCCTAGTTTCATTTTGCTGGCGATTAATTCCTTCTTCCATGGCTGTTTCCATATTTGTTCCACATCATGCCACTGCTGTTAAACTATCAATTGTCCTGGCCGTAGTGCTCATATTTAAAGAACACCTACACTGTAGACTCAACAATTTCTATTCAAAGAGTGTATTTTCCTCTCTACAAAATGATGTATTCACTGCCAGATTTAAATAACTTATGATTTGTCTATTTTTACCCTCTGTGGCACATCTTTTCTATTCAGCTTTCTCAGTGCACAGAATACTGGGTTTGGGTGAAATTCTATAATGCTTTCCATACGAATTTCTGTCTGTGATTCTTATAATAACATAATGCCCACTACATATTAAAGCTTTTGTCTCAGGGAAAGTCTACCTAACAAGGCTTCTGTAGTCCTTTCATCTATCCTTCCTATGAGGACATAAGTATATTGAGTCTCTGGGAATTTACATTTCTTTTACTTTGTATAATAATTTAGATTCCTTCTTTCCTTCCCACTGGAACCATAAACATATTGACACTGGGGATTCATATAATTTTACTGTGTATTTTCTCAGAGAAGCTGTATCAAGTTCTAAGAAACCTGATAAGGAAAATTTTGTAGATGTAATAGGAAAAATGTACTACATTGTGATTAAAACGAGACAGAGAAAATAAACCAGGAAGCGTCTATGAAGAAATGCTTATCAATGCCTTGCCTGGAAATTCTAAAAGTAAGCCATAATTCTCTGTACTGTCATTTTAAATAAATAGAAAGAAGATCATGCAAGAGATGGAAGGGCATTATAATCTTACATTGTGAGGGATACATACTGATCTTCAAATTTTATTGTAGCTCTTTATCAAAAAGCATGTTACAATGCAGATTGCAATTCAAACAAGAGAGTGTTAGAAACTGAGAAAAAAAGCAGTTAAGGCTGTACTAAATTAATAAATGTCAGTATGTAGATAAAACAAAGACTGTTAAGGTACTGAAACTTGAAATATTAGTCTATCTCAAAACCACAATGTATTGTAACATCCCAAATATAAATTTGTTTGCAGAGTGCAACATGTCATACAGGGCATATTGTGCTGCTGTCTGTATTAAACTCTTTAAATAAAGAACAGTAATCCAGTGATAAATAACAATAAACTGCAAAGTAGTGCATCCTTCCCTTGAATCAGTTCATTTTGCATTAGTACAAAATAAACATAAATAATAATGTTTAGTGCTGCATAGATATTATTAGTATTGTATAGGACAGCAAAATGAGATGAAAACATGTTTTTTTATTTTTAGTTTCAGACCGTAGTGGTCTTCATTATGTTTTACGGTGCATAAAAAAAGAAAAAGCCTGCCATGACTTTGAACTTTGAAAACATATTTCTCCTGAGTGAAGTATGATTCCATTCATTTTATATATTTAATTTCTGCAAACATTTTTACTACAAGTGGCTATAGACACAGTAGAAACCAAACCATATCAGAAAAATTTTAAGCATAATGTGCAGTAGTGCCTAACACTATCTGGAGTACATAGAATCTGTAAAGGTAATAACCATTTTTCCTTCCACTCATTTCCAAGGATGAAATACCTGTAAGTTTGTCCGCAGCAGTATAAATGCCAGTTTGTTCACTTAACCTTTCTATAGGATTTGGGGTGATAGGGTGGAAGCTGCTTTCTTATCAGCCCCAATATTTTTTATACCATTTTATTATCTCACTAGTTGAATGTGGTCTCATGTCTGATTCTTTCAGCTCAGTAAATCCTCAGCAGCAGAACATGTTGATTAAGAGCTAAGCTGTAGATTCTGTAGTAGAATTAAAAGCTAGTAAGTATTGTTTGTGAACTTAAGTTTGACTGTTAGCAAATGCTGATTGTTTCTAAAACACCTA
This sequence comes from Protopterus annectens, assembly GCF_019279795.1. NCBI lineage: Eukaryota > Metazoa > Chordata > Ceratodontiformes > Protopteridae > Protopterus > Protopterus annectens. The sequence goes on from NC_056737.1 coordinate 1,972,989,461, forward strand.
GTTACTGATTCAATCCAGTCTGTCTGAACATCTAACCAGGGCTTGATGCCTCCTGTTATTTCGTGGGGTATCCTGTGCTGTAATGCTAAACACAGAAAATATGAACCCTAGTTTATTTCCCTGTAAAAATATTGAATAAATTCAGACATGGTGATATAAATTTATAAAGCTGTAGAGACAAATCCCCTGTACATGGTTTTTTTTTGGATTGATTGTGCTGTAGATGTTTGTGTTAATATGTATGTAAAACCATCAGTCATTGCAGTATACTGAACATTTTGTATAAAATACCAAACAAATTCTGCACTATCTGCTCCAGAAATGGAGGGATATTTTGTTGATTTAATTAAATAAAGCTACATTTTATGCATACTCAGTAAAATGATCGTGCTGATTCGTTGATTAAATAAGAATACTAAATACCATCAACTTCAAGTGCATATATAATTTGGTAAACCAAGATATCATATATACTGGTTAGGCCAGCAAAAGCTTTTCTAGAACATGGAACTGATACCTGACTTTTACAAGCAGTTAATAGAAATTGGCAGGCCAGACAATGGTCCATGTGAATCAGTGCTATCCTTTAGTTAGCAAAATTTAAATGAGTTCCACAACAGAAACAATGAAAATTGTGTTTCAGTTCAACAAAGACTCCGTAGCAATTCTTCTGAAACACTACCACACCACTACGAAAACAAAACAATTCCTCTGCTTGACAGCACAAAACCAACTCGACTGCAAAAACAGTTGAACCAAAGATGAGATTTAATGTATGTAAAATGTTAAGTGCTTTCACTCACAGGCATTGTGAGCTTCATCAGAACAAACAATCAATCATACAAACTACTTAAATACATAAAAAGGCGCCAAACTAAATTGATGGCAGTCCATTATTCTTAAAAGGACATGGTACCATATGTAATAAATATAAAAATAACAAATATAAAAATAATACACATATATATGTGCACGCAAAAATATTCCTAATATACTTAATAAATAATACACAAATGAAAATTATATATTAAATATATGAAGTAATGAATATTAAATATTTAACTTTTTAACTTCTTCTCTCCAACAATGGTTTAATGGATATGAAATCATTAAGTCCAGGGGGCATATTGGCATCTGTACATTAACTGCCACTATATTTCCTTACAAGCCAAAACATTCTTAATATCGCTCCCCCTAGGGTCAGGAATAATATTTTCCAAAATACCAAAAGTAAACTTATGTTCGTTTCCATATTTTTCCACATGCTTAAATAAAGCATTTTTATTATCCTTAGTCCTGATACTATATAGGTGAGCATATATCCTTTTCTTAAAACATCGTTCTGTCTTACCTATATAGTATCCTGGACAAACCGTGCATTTAGCCAAATATATGACATATCTGGTTGCACAATTTCCTTTTACAAATCTAATCTTAGTTCTGTTAATGTTGTCCAAAATTAAACCTTCACTTTCATTTATGGTATGACATTGGTTACATTGTCCACATTTTGTGGTATGCTTGTTCCTATTCTCTAGTCCCTTGTTCCCATCGCCTTGTTCTAAATAACCTTTAATGTTTTTCCCCATTTTATATACAAACATTGGTTTCAAACCTAATACTTCTTTGATTTCATCATCCACTAAAAAAATATTCCACATACTGGAAATAATCTCTCTAACATTCTTCGTATATGTAGAAAACAATAGTGAGATGCCAACCACAAAGGAGTAATACCAAAATGTCCAATACAAATCACTTGTAACTAGTCAAAAAGAGTCTGGCGACTCAGAAAATATCCAAAACTTTTATTGAATGAACAGAAGATGAGCGCTTTCGCGTGGTCTGTCCACGCTTCATCAGATAGTATCTATTGAACAGCTGTTGTGTTTATATACATCCACTAAGCGCGGGAAACTTTTTAATTAGTTTAAGATAAAATAATTCTTTTAAAAACTTCTTTTAAAATAGCACTTGTTTCACAAACATTATTAATACAAAAAGAATCTCTTTCTTATTTAAATATTCATTATTACGAAACATGCGAATGGTATAAACAAAATCATATTATTTTCAAAAATATGTATGTATTCATTCTATCAGTATGTCATGTAATACTGATTATTCAGAAAAATAAATTGTATCAGCATATATTACTGAACTAAACCATCACTCAAATCCATATAGATAAAAAATAAATGTACAAAAATAAAATAGAAAAAACACAAACAAATCATTCATACAATCTATAAAAAATATATATGTATAGATAAAGCAGTACCATAAGTGTCTAATGGTACCGCTGAATCATATCAGCTGTAAATAAATTTCATATCAGAACAACTATACTTCTCAAATTTGTCAACTTTGTATATTAAAATATATTTATAATTGATTATATGTTAATCTATGAAGTTAACCATAGCTCATGTAAAAAAACATATAATTGATATATAATAATATGATAAGGCAATGGAATGAATAGTATCCAATCTATAAACAAAGGCACATTTCCATGCCATAATTGTAACAGATGTAAATATATAACAAAAGTACAATTTTTTAAGCATCCGTGCACTGACTATGTCTTTAAACCACACTTTTATGCCAGTTGTAATACACATAATTTAGTTTATCTTGCCACTTGCACAATGTGCCAGGCATTCTATGTGGGGCTAACCAAGAGGAGGTCACAAGAACGCATATACAATCACTTGTACGATATTCGCAAGGCTGTGGAAACTAACGCACTAGCCAAACATATTATTGAATTCTCTACCCACTCATTTTGTTTTAGGGTTTTGCAAGTGCTACCACAGAATGTTAGAGGTGGTGACTCAGAGAATGATCTAGCACTTACAGAGCTCAACTGGATATTAAGGTTAGGTGCACATATACCTCCAGGTATAAATAATCATTTATCTATTAAGCCAGCATTAATATCCAAGTATTGATTGTTTTATATATATTTCATATTAATATGCATTATAGCACACATTTTGAATATAAATGTATGTTTCACATTTATTTATTATATACATAATATTTATTTCATATGTATATAATACTACTTTTAGAATACATACATATCTATGTTTGTCTCCTATATAGCTTGGTTTCATACAGTAATACAAACATTTATGAATTATATGTTTTTTTACATGAGCTATGGTTAACTTCATAGAGTAACATATAATCAATTATAAATATATTTTAATATACAAAGTTGACAAATTTGAGAAGTATAGTTGTTCTGATACGAAATTTATTTACAGCTGATATGATTCAGCGGTACCATTAGACACTTATGATACTGCTTTATCTATACATATATATTTTTTATAGATTGTATGAATGATTTGTTTGTGTTTTTTCTATTTTATTTTTTGTACATTTATTTTTTATCTATATGGATTTGAGTGATGGTTTAGTTCAGTAATATATGCTGATACAATTTATTTTTCTGCATAATCAGTATTACATGACATACTGATAGAATGAATACATACATATTTTTGAAAATAATATGATTTTGTTTATACCATTCGCATGTTTCATAATAATGAATATTTAAATAAGAAAGAGATTCTTTTTGTATTAATAATGTTTGTGAAACAAGTGCTATTTTAAAAGAAGTTTTTAAAAGAATTATTTTATCTTAAACTAATTAAAAAGTTTCCCGCGCTTAGCGGATGTATATAAACACAACAGCTGTTCAATAGATACTATCTGATGAAGCGTGGACGGACCACGCAAAAGCGCTCATCTTCTGTTCATTCAATAAAAGTTTTGGATATTTTCTGAGTCGCCAGACTCTTTTTGACTAGTTACAAGTGATTTGTATTGGACATTTTGGTATTACTCCTTTGTGGTTGGCACCTCACTATTGTTTTCTACTGTTCCTGAGTTTTTTGGTGAGAAGCCTTTTAGCAGGGACGCCGACTATTCTTTTCACATTCTTCGTATATGGTCCATACTCTATTACACACACTTTATTAAAACCATTAGAAATAGAATCTTTCTTGATACAATAATTTATCCCTTTTGCCCTAGCTCCTAACAACGGAATATATTTTTCACCTCTTGCCCCTAATATATATTTCTTCACATCATCCATCATCTCTACCTTATAATTCCTATCTAAAAATAAACTAGTAATAAAATTTAGTTCTTCAATAACATCCCCATAATCCGATGTCATACGAATAGCTCTCACACATTGCCCCTTAAAAATATTATATTTCAATTTTCTAGGATGATTGCTAGAATATTCTAAATAAGAATTAGTGTAAGTATTTTTCCTATAAATTTTCGATTTAAACTCATTACACCCTTCAAATACATAGGTGTCCAAATATGGAACTCCCGAGGTGGAACTAGTAACTGTAAACTTCAGATACTCACTATTAGTGTTAAGATATTCCAAAAACTGGTTAAGGCGTTCAACACCACCTTCCCATAAAATGTAAATGTCGTCCAGAAATCTGGAATAATAGCTTCACTATTGAAAATAGTCGAGTTCTCCCAATCAAGCATAACCAAGTTGGCATATATGGGGGCAAAAGCGGCCCCCATAGCTACACCCTTGGTTTGCCTGAAAAGTTCCCCTTCAAAGTAGATGTAATTGTGTTCTAACACAATAGACATAAGCTCCAACAATAAACAAATACTGTCCCAGTCCAGATTTCCATACATATAAATACTGTTTTGGAAGGCTTCCATCCCTTCTTGGTTAGGGATACTAGAGAATAAATCGACCACATCAATCGAAATATATATCAAATTAGTTTTCCAACTGTTAACTGGAAAATTTTCCAAAAACTGCCAGGAATCCTTAACCATATGTTCCACTTTGTCATAAATATGTTTCACTTTATTATCTATGACAACACCCAAAGGAAAAGTTTTAGACCTGCTGCCAGATATAATTGGTCTAAAGGGTGGTGTTAACTCACACTTATGAGTCTTAGGTATCCCTATTAAAGTGGCCAGTTGGGGATATTCCACTTTTATAAATTTATACAAGGCTTCTGATATTCTCCTGTCAAGCAAGAACTCCTCTATGTACAAGTCAATTCTTCTATATGCGATGTTAATTTCGTTTAATGACACTATCTCATAATTTGCAGAAGTATGCAAAATATCATACATTCTCATGTTGTACTCAGACCTGTCAAATATCACGATTCCACCACCCTTATCGGGTTTCATTACCCTAATGTCCTTATTGTTACTTAATTCCTTGAGTGTATGCCATTCCAAACTACTTAAATTAGTGTTAACTTTCCTGTTTCTTCTATTCTGCAACTGGTAAATTTCCCTTGAGACCACATTGTCAAACAATTGGACAGTAGGATGCATAATGGGGACAAAGTTACTTTTTTTCTTTAATTTATTCACGTTCCCTCCATATTCCGCACCATTTCTAAAAAGTAGACTTAGATTAAGTCTCCTAATAAATAATTTGAACTCTTGAAGACAGTCGACTAATTTAAAACATCCTGTAGGTATATATTTCATACCTTTTGAAAGTATGTCAAAATGTACCTTATTAATAGGAAGATGTGTGTAATTATATATCTTGAAATTTTTATACTTAAATATTGGGCCATCAACCTCAATACCACTTTCAATTCTTTCTTCCTCAACTACTTTAGATGTACTACTAATATTTAATACTTGTACCCCTTCTTTCTCCAATTTCTCCCCTTTGTCCATTCTGCGTGTCCTTCTCCATCCATGTCCCTGTGAAAATTTGAATTCGAAGGATGTAAACTACCATTGTACAATGACTGCCTCTCATGTCCATATGTTTTACCATCAAATTCTTTCCCTGTACTACTAGAAGGGTGTGCAGATAACCTAAATTGCTTAGTCTCACCCCATGTGTAAGACTCACCCTTACTATATTGTTCTATATCTCTTTGAATTTTCTTACACTTCTTCTCATATATTTTGTTAGTCTTCTGTTCCGCTAATTCAAACTGTTTAATATACAATCTTTCCCATCGAGGAAACAGTAAATTCTTAATAATAATTTCATTTAACTGTACGGAAAATTTAAATGAGTTAATGAATGAATGAAACATAACCTATTTGAGTCACTTTTCAACTATAGCCTCAAAACATGCTTTATACTACGAGAATGTGGGATTGCAATGCTTAATCCACTTCACAAGGGTGGACCGTCAACTGACCCTGGAAACTGCAGTCCTATTAGTTTGACTAGTCTAATATGCAAAGCCATGGAATGGATTATCATGGAAATGATCAACAAAGACATAGGCAAACTTCAGACTTTGGACACAGCCCAGTTTAGCTTTGTCAAGGGAAGATCATGTCTACTAAATCTGCTGGCCTTTTTTGATATGGTCAAGAAAGCAATGGATGAAGGGAAAACAGTGCATACAGCCTACCTGAGCTTGACTAAGGTGTTTGATACAATACCCCACACAAGTATAGTTGATAAACCTATTGAACTGCGCATAAACCCCTACATAATTCATTGGATTGCCATCTGGCTCACATACAGGATCCAGGAAGCCAGATTCATAATACTACCTCCACTAAGAGACCAGTCACCAGTGGAGTACTTCTGTACTACATGCTGAGACCACTTTTATTTGGAATCTACTTCTTGGAGGTGTAGGCTAATGTCAAGGGCCTTTGGCTGACATTGTTCAAGAGGGTGTAATGCAGACAAATGACTGGTGCCAAAGTCATGAACTAAAACTCAATGTGAAGAAATGCATTATAGTGCTTTTTGGGAAAACTGCCACCCAAGTTAATCACTCCATTGAGAACACACTCCTAAGAGTTGACTAAGTAGTCAAGGATCTGCGAATATATGTAGACATTTGGCCTTTGACCAAAATGTGGTCAAGGTAGTAAGAAAATCATTTTATGTCACCTAACTTATAAGTTAGGTCATGGCATCCAGGTCCAATGAAGTCATAGTGCCACTTTATTCAGCCCTTATTGGACCCATCAGTGAGTATAATTTCCCCTTTGACATGTATTTAATCAAACATATACAACAACTGGAATGCCCACAAAGGTTCCTTACCAAGAGAATGTAGGGTATAAACACACTGTCCTTTACATATTTCCTTAAAACTTCATCTCTGTACTCTATCTCCTACAGGTTACTGAGAGACGATCTATGCCTGACATACAAGGCATCTTGAGATTCAGCTCTGATGGACCTTTTGCACATCTGCAAAATGAACAACATCAGAACCAGTAGATCCAAGAATTTAAATTTTACTTGTGACATAAATAAAGACATGTTAGCAAGAAAGAGATGTGTCTCAGGGGATCCCCTTGCTCTGGAACAGGCTACTCATCCATGTGAAGCAGATTCTATTCCTAACCCAGTTTGAGTAACTTTGACCAATGGATGGGAAATCGGAAATTCAGCCCAGGTCTGGCTCCCATGTCTGATAGTTTGGGCATTACTGTCTACCATTGGCTAACATACCCCTCACATAACCTCTAGAAAACTCCTAACTAACAACCCGTCCTAATTAACACCCATGATGCATAGCGACACAATTGGGTTAGATTGCACAGCTATAAAGGCCCTGGTGCTTATTAGTCTAGTAATATAACTATGAACCTATGAATAAATAAATAAATAGAGAAATACTTTCAGTACTAGTAAATTAAAAGGCGGTGGCTTACTAAACTTGGATTATGGAACAGCACCTAATCTGATAAGTGCTAGTGCAACAGTAAAGCCTTTTCAACTTTAGCCATGTAAAAATATGAAAGAATAGCCTTTTGAGCTGTCTGAGCTAAGCTGAAACACCAAGGAGTAGTAGTAAGAAATATCTGTAAATTAAACTCCAAACAGTAGTAAGAAATCTTGTTGCGATCAAAATTTCTTCACTTTTGCAAGTAAAAACAGCTTTGCATTCTTCGTACAAAAACAAGTCTTGTTGCAATTAAAAATAGCTTCACCTCTTAGTTGCAAAACAACAAATCTTTATTAGGTGAAACTTATATAAATCACCAGATAAGCACTGTGCTTATGGAAGGAAACTAGAAATAAATCTTGTGTTTTTACTTATTTCAAAAACAAAGAAAAAAATCAACACTCTACTTAGTTCTATAGAAATGTAAGCATATAACTGTGATTGGTTAAGCAAGCAATAATGCCCTACAGGGTGTGTGTTAATGTGTAATTAATGCAGGCCCAGGGGTGTCATGAGGCCCAACGCCAAAGGCAGAGGGCCTCTACATCCCTGGAAGGGCATTAATTACACATTAACACACACCCCAGAGGGCATTATTGCACTCAGACAATGGTCTGTTTGTAAAATCGTTGTTTTACTTATGTATTTTTTAAGTACTATTTTATTATTTTTTTAATATATTTTGATGTAAAATAGTTCCTCTGCCTAATGTTTCATACTTGCTGTAGTCTGTTAATGGTGTTGGAGGAAGCATTTTACATCAAGCATATATAAAAATAACAATAGTGCTTAAAATAAAATAATAAGCAAGTGAAGCACAACAATTTTACATACAGCCCATTCTCTCTCGCATACACCCATACACAGTCTCTTCTGCTTTCCCTCACACACACACACACACACACACACACACACACACACACACACACACACACACACACACACATGCGCGCGCACACATCTCTGCTTTCATACACACATTCACTCACACAAGATAGGTGTCATCTTCTTTCTCAATCTCTCACAGTCTCCAGCTGCTTCCATACACACATTCACTCACACAAGTTTGTTCTCACTCCCTCTTGATCTCTCTCTCTCTCTCTCACACAGTCTCCTCTGCTTACATACATGTATTCAGTCACATCACTCTCGGTTTCTCTCTCACTCTCCCTCTCACACACACACACACACACACACACACACACACACACACACACACACACACACACACACACACACACACACACACACACACACACACACACAGTCTCTCTGCTTTCATACACTCACTCATGCACACATGCAGATAGAAACATATAAACATTTTTCTGTTTCACCCAATCGATCGCCGTCTCTAATCTTACTCTCATACACACACACTCTCACACACACTTTATTTTAATTTTTTATTTTTTTTTATTTTACACTCGCTAAACAGCAAAAGTGGTACTTAGTGAGTGTAAAATAATGTCTTGCTCTCACTTTCTATGACATGCACATATACACTCAAACACAGTAATAAACGCGCGCACACACACACACACACACACCCCTCTACCTTTTTTTTAGTTGTCTTCTTTTTTATATTTTACACTTGCTAAACAGCAAAGGAGCTGCTTAGTGAGTGTAAAATAATGGCGGCCATTCCGTTTTCTGAGTCTGAGCTCCACGGCAGCTTGATATGCTGCCATGAAGTGGTGGACTCATTCTTCTCAGAGGGTATTAGTTGTACATTAACACCCTGCTGTAGAATGCTCGTTTTCCAATCAGGGTACTGATGTACAGTTTGCTCATTGTCTAAAACTTTAATATCTCTTAGAATATATATTAGAATATAGCTGGTTTTAATATTCCAATGTTTATCTTGCTTCCAGCTTCGGTGTGATTGAATGGAGTGTTTGCAGCCAGGAAATTCAGTAGTAAAACTTGAATGAGAGAACTTTGAAAAAATGGTATACAATAAGACTTATAAATGCACATATGAGAATAAAGTATTAAGGATCCATGTGTTTGGTGGATTTTATTGATATGTAAATGTTTACCATTAGGTGTTAAACATCTAATCAACTATGTAGGCTAACTTGTCTAAAACACATACTACACTATCCATTGTGTGATTTAATAGAGAAGCTGTGTGCTGGAAATCAGGAAGTAAAATCTGACTGGTTGAAAAATTGAAATGCTGGTCTGCTATGGTTCTTATAACAAACACCAGTGAGGACTTAGTAATTTGGGTTATGTGTGATTGATATTTTTTGTACAGAAACTAAATATTGTTCTTGTTGGTGTACAGCAGATTATTAGTTAAATAATAGTAATTGTTTTAAAATACATTGGAGAATTTAAATAATAAGAAAAGCAATCCCACTTAAAAATGTCTATATGTTAAAATGAATAAATATAGCTTGTCTGAAGCACTTTTGCTCATGCTTTTCAGATCTGCCTCTTGGGTGGAACCTTTTAATTTGAAAGATAACTTTTTGTGCACAGAAGTACAATAACTAATAACCAATTAATTAAAAATCAATAATAAATTGAATAAAACTCCACCAAAGTCAAATTAAAACAGGAGAGTTCAGCTGAAAATAATAAGCGTAGTGTTGGAGTCTCCTAAGATTGAGAATGCTGGTGATGGAAATCTGACTGTTAAGTCCTGGTGGTTTACATGCTTATAGTCTGATCTGCCATTCTGATTCATATTTTTCCAGTCTGTCATTTAATGATCCTTGTAGTTGTTCTTTTGGTATGCATTCTAAAGTATGAAATTGGAATGTCTTGTGTCTGGGTTGACTTTGATTGTGTTTAGCTAGTGCGTTGCTGTTGTTGCTGTAGCAGATGTCTATAAGGTATCTAGCAATTCTGGTTTTAAGTCTGTTGATAATTTTCCCAATATAGAAGGCAGGGCATTGGGTGCACTGGACCCTGTAAACTACTGATTCTGAATTGCAATTCCCAGAGTCTTGGCTGTGGTAGCAGCAGTCAGTGTTAGGGCTTCGTAAACCTGTTTTGTTGCTTGTGTGCTTACAGTAACTACAGTTTGGGGGTCCACAAGGGAATGTACCCTTTGGGGAGTTGAGTTGGTCCGTGGTTGTTCTGCTCATTATTTCAACAAAATGTCTGATATTCCTGTTCTCCAAATGTCAAAACTAGGTTTTTCTGGTAGTATATTGTTTGGTATTAGGTTATTCTGTAAAATAACTCAGTTGTCCTTAATGATGTCCATTATAACTCTGCATTCAGTGGAGTAAGTAACCATCATGGAGATGTCTTTATATCGCTCTTGTGGTTTCTTCATCTGTTAGTTCTGTGTTTGTTGTCAGGGTTCGGGTAATTAGGGTTGCTGTTTTTTTGGAGAGAGATAGGTTCAAGCATCCTGAAGACAAACTTTTTACTGTAACCATGGGCGAGGGAATCTTTCTCTAGGTTTGCTATGTTGATGGCAAAATCCTTTAGTCCCTTTAATACTCTTGCAATCCTGAGGCCCTGGGATTTAATCACATTCTCCTTAGTCTGGAAAGGATGCATACTGTCCTGATGCAATAGTAAGTATACTCAGGTGGGTTATTGCTATAGGTTATTTGAGAGCCAGTCAGACCACTTTTGATATCGTAAGGTCTAGAAAATTAGCACCGTCTTTGTTGTGGGAAGTTGTAAAGTTTAGTAAATTCATGGAGTTCTCAATGTATTTGAAAAATGTATTTATTTATTTATTTTATTTTATTTTATTTTATTCTATTTTATTTTAATTTATTTTATTTTACATTTGTTTACCGGGAAAAATCCAACTGGACCAGGTCCATTTTCAGTGGATGCCCAGGGAGAAAAGTTCTATGATTGACAAGAAGATACAAGTTAATACAATATGAAAATATACAAAAAATACAAACAGTGGGAAACACAAACATAATATTTACGGTCAGACATGTACAAGAAGCAATCACAGTAATTCAAAAGGCTTTACATGATATAACATTATCTATGATATCTGTAGACAAAATCTTACAAAAATAGAATAGTAGTGACTACATTTGCTATTTTAAATACAGTCAAAGACAGTTTACATTTTTCTAATGAGTGTACATTGAAAGAGATAGTAAGCCAGTGTGGCTTAATTGGAAGTAGGTATATGTAAGTGTCCAGGAACAAGTGTAGAATAATAGAGTATAGTGGAGGAGAAGAAAAGATATACAAATTTTCAAGTGATACATGGACAGATCCAGCATTCCCTGAGATGTGGTTTTAATAGTCTTTTAAAGTTAGAGTTTGTTGTTGCAGAGGATATATTAGTTGGGAGGTTGTTCCATTTTTTAGCTATGATGTGGGAGAAAAGGGCTTTACCTGCAGTGCTGTTTGCAGATGTGATACTGAGGAGAGGTTTTTTGATGAGCGGAGAGGGAGGCTGGAAGAGTAGGAGGTTAATAGCTGTTTTAGGGTTGGAGTTTTCTCTGGGTAGTTTATGATGTTGAAGGCATAAGTGAGTTGTAGATAAGATAGTAGGTGTGGGAATTCAAGCCATTGTAATTGTTTTAGTACTTGGCAGTGATGTGTTCTAAAAGGAGAGTTGTTGGCAAATTTGCCTATTTTATTATAGCATGACTCTAGTTTGCCCATGTGTGATTTCTTAATATGTGTCAGGATTGGAGCAGCGTAGGTAAGTGTTGATAAGAGGTGAGTTTGAGCTAGAGTGAGCCTTGCTTTGTCTGTGAGGAAGTGTTTGTGTTTATAAAGGGTTCCCATTTTTTATGAACTTTCTGGATAGATTGAGCTATGTGTAGATCAAAGGATAGGTTAATGTCTATGTCTATCCCTAGAAGCTTTGTGTGGGTGGATGGGGAAATAATAGTTCCATTTTTAGATGAGATAGAGAAATTAGTGGGAGTATTTTTTGTTTTGTTAGAGGTAAACAAGAGAAGTTTAAATGTTATGTAGTCCAATCTCGCCTACATTCTTACCCGTGGTTCGGAGCCAAATATCGGCTCCGACTCGGCCAAACTTTTCTAGCTCGAAGTCTTCTATTGGCTGTGCTAAGCAGGTATCCCATGCTGCACTGCTCCATATCCCCAGATCTCATTTGTCGCTCGTGTAGCTCGGACATGGTCTCGCTCTTGGCTGTGGATAAGTACCCTTTTTTCTTCTTATTCTGAGAAAACTACTTATAAACAAAAAGCTATTTTGATAGCTATTGTCTATTTGGTATTGTGTTGGTTTTCAGTAGTGTGTTTGTTGTTTGTGGTATCCCGCTAACTGTTCTTACGGGCTAGGCCCATTTCAGTTAGAGGACCTAGTCCTCTTGTCCTGTGTTGTTCACGCTAAAACCATTTAAGTTAGAGGTTTTAGTGTCGGTTTCCCCTTGGTATTTGTGGTCAATAAATCTGTTTTAGTTAGAGGTTTTTGGCCTTTATTGTCTCAGTGCGTGTTCCTTTTAGGTTTGTGTGTGGGCTGTGCTGTATATAAAACTTGTTCCCGCATTTTGTGGTGCTTGCATGTCTGTGTCCTTTCTTGTCAGACAGTGACTTGTGCTGTGTTGGTTTTTGTGATTACTTGTTGAAAGATGTCCAAGGATTCCAAGGAGCACAAACCTTCGGGTTTTAAAAAGTGCTCTAAGTGTGGTTACAAGATGTCCATCACTGATGGACATTCAGTTTGTGTTTACTGCCTGGGAGCCATCCATCTGCAGGAGTCCTGCAGCTTCTGCCATGCTTTTAGTCCCAGAGTGCTCCAAGAAAGAAAGAATAAGCTGATTTTAAAAGGACTCTTGAAACCCTCGTTCGAAGAGGCCATGTATTCTTCTCCCAGTTCCAAATCTAAGTCCTCTAAGTCAAAAAAGAGATCTCTGGCTCCTTCAGTTTCTTCGGAGCCACTGGAGAAAGTCACAGAACTTGCTTCAACCTCCTTGGCTCCACTGTCCTTGGGGCCGCAGGAAGTGTCGGTGTTGATGGAACCGGCATCGGCTCCAGTTATATTGGAACCTGTTCGGAGCCGGTCGCCCAGTCTTAAACAAGTTTCACCTGAGAGGAGATCTGTCCTCCAAATCCTCCAGGACTCTTTCAAATGCGGATGTTGATAGGGTGGTGCAGAGGCTCCTCCAGTCACCGGTTTTGGCAAAATTGCTTTCGGCTCCATCCCAGTTGGCTCTGGAGCCCGTCCGACACCTTCTTCGATCGTTCCTCCTCTGAGTGCATCTCTGTCTCCGAAGTCAGAGTATTCCACTCTGTGTGATGTTCCTAGGTCGGTTCCGATGGCCCCCCCAGGCCTGTCAGTACTGACTTCGGCTCCGACCTCGTCGGCTCTGTCCATGGGGTTCGGGACTCAGGATTCTTCAGTTGGGCTCGAGGGGGACATCTCGGGACATATTTCGGTTCTGAGTCTCCGCTCGGTGCCTCGGCTCGAGGAACCCCGACTCCTGTCATGGTCTCGGAGGCTGGCCGGTTCTCAGACTTGGGGGGGGGCCTTCCTTTGAGGCTATGTGGACTGCGCTGGCCAGATCATCATCTACATCATGCGGGTCGATCATTCTGTCCCCCACCACTCCAGTGAGAGCCTTTGATCACCACCTATCCATAGACAGTGGAGTACTAAGGCCTAGGGATACCCCCACGAGTGGTCCCCAAGTTTCTGGGGGCCCTTCAGAGTTCATGCCTAAGGAGCCCCCTAGAAAGAAAATTTGCAAGAGGAAGCACATAGACTCCCAGGATGAGTCTCTCACCTCAGGTACTGACCTCGAGGAATCGGAGGGGTCCCCCAAGTCATCCTCTGATGATGTTTCCTTCTCCGACATCCTGGAGATATTGAAACAAAGAGGTGATTGGCCATCCAAAACCCCCTCTGAGGAGGAGTCAGTCTTCCTTAGGGCCTTTGGTTCTCAGCCCTCCACCTCCTGGGTGTCCCCACCCTTCGACGAACTCCTGGATTTAATTTGTTGGAGGGTGTGGGAGAACCCGTACCCAGGCGTCCCAATAAGTTTCTTTCTGCTCCCCCAGGTAAGGAGTTTTTGTCCAAAGGAGTCCCTGTGGATGCCATGGTGGTGGTGGCCACTCAGAAGGAAGTAGCAGAGACTTCTTCCTCCGTCCATCCTCCTAACAAGTAGTCTAAGACCATGGACCGGTACGGGAAGCGTACCCTCTCATCAGCAACCTTTACCTTACGGTCACTGAACTATCTCTCATTTTACTTGGCTCCAGAGAGATCTCCTCAAGGAGTTAGGCGATACTCTTGCGGGTAACGTTCCTGAGGCGGTGGCCCAGACAGTTAACACCCAGGTGTCTACCCTCAGTTCTATCGTTAACTCCTTCATGCAGCTCATTTCATGTGCAGCCGATGGAGCGAGTAGGGCAGCAAGCTCAGGAGTCACCCTTAGAAGGCAAGCCTGGATGCGCCTTTGTCATTTTGCGGAAGCCTTCAAGTCTTTTTTCACTGACACCCCCTTTGATGGTTCTTCTTTGCTCAAAACCAAAGTGAAAGACACCCTCACCAGGTGCAAATAAGAGGGAAAGACCCTGTCTGCTGTAGGGATCCATTTTTCCCTTCCCTCTAGACCTTACCTCAAGGCCCAGTGGGGTGGGAAGATGTGGTTCAAAAAATCATAAAGGTTTTTTCCTGCCGCACAAGGTGAGTCCCCCTCCAGAGGCAGAGGAGGGGGAGGTTATTCAGGGAGATGCCGCCCTAGAGGCATAGAGGGCCCCCACCATTCGGGAGACCGCGATTCCTTTCGTGGCTCTGCCTACTCTCGTTCCTGAGGGAATGCCCGGCTGTGCTTCTCCAGAGCCAGTCAGGGGTCGAATTTCATTATACCCGGAAGCCTGGAAAAGCATCACCCAGGACCAATGGGTATTACGAATAATTTCCGGAGGTTATGTCATTCCCTTTACGTCAGACCTCCCCTTCAGGAAAATCCCGGATGTTCCACCCAGTCAAAGGGATCAAGCAGCTTCAGAGGTTTCAAAGCTGCTAGGAAAGGGAGCCATCCAGTGTGTCCCCTCAGACCAAGTCGGATTAGGGACTTAAGATTCTTTTTGGTGCCGAAAAGAACAGGGGACCTGAGACCCATATTAGATCTCAGCCAACTGAACAACTATGTACAGAAGTCCAAGTTCTGTATGGTCACACTACAATCCATTCTCCCATTGTTGGGAGAGGAGGTATGGATGTGCTCCATCGACCTCAAGGATGCTTACTATCATGTCAAAATGGACAGGGCATCCAGGAGTCACCTACGCTTCCGGCTGGGAGCCAGTCATTTCCAGTTTCAAGCCCTTCCCTTTGGTCTCGCCACAGCCCCCAGGGTGTTCACCAAGTGTATAGTGGTGGTGACTGCTCACTTGAGACATCAAGAATTCCAAGTGTTTCCGTATCCGGATGACTGGCTCCTTACCTCCCCCACCAGGCATCTATTAATCCAAACCAGGGACGCTACCATCACTCTCTGTCAAAATTGGGCATAACACTAAATTGGGAAAAATCTGCCATGTTGCCCACACAGCGTGTCACTTTTATAGGTGCAGAATTAGACACTGTTCGAATGTGAGCATTTTTACCGCAGGAAAGGATCAGAGTCTTACAGCAACAGGTGCATGCCCTGATGCCCCTGAGGAAAGCGAAGGCAAGATGGGTTCTTCAACTCCTGGGGACCATGGCAGCAACAATTATGTTGGTCCCTCTAGCAAGATTGCACATGAGACTTCTTCAATGGCTCCTCTTTGCTCAATGGTCTCTCCAAAAACTTCCACTTTCTCACCCTATTTTGCTCACGGACAGATGCAAACAGGATCTCAGTTGATGGCTTTGCACCAACAATCTGGACAGGGGAAAACCCTTCGTTCCACCCATCATGGTTGCCACAGTGACCACGGACGCCTCCCAGATGGGGTGGGTGGGCATTATCTTGGCAGGACAGTCATGAGATACATCTGCATATCAAGGTCCTAGAGATGATTGTGGTGCTACTTACGTTGCAGGCACTTCAGAGCTTTCTACCTCTAGGGACAATTGCAATACACTCGGACAACATGTCAGTGGTGTGGTATCTGAACAAGCAGGGGGGAACCAGATCTTACCCCCTGTGCAGAGAGGCCATGCAAGTGTTGCAGTGGGCAGTATCTTCCCAACGGTTTCTGGTGGCAATGCACATTCCAGGGATGTCCAATGTGATAGCGGACAGGCTAAGCAGAGCTATTCTGATGCCTTACGAGTGGTCCCTGAATCGTCTAGTTGCAGAACGAATCTTCAGCAGATGGGATCAGCCTTGCTGCAACCTTTTTGCCAGCTCCCTCAATGCCAAATGCAGCAGCTACTTCACGCTGATCCCCCCCACAGTGGGAGTCACCCAGGGACGCTCTAGTTCACGATTGGCCCTCCGGTCTGCTTTATGCTTTCCCTCCGTTTCCCTTGCTATCAAAAGTGATTCAGAAAGCACAATCCTTGGGAAGCAGAATGATTCTGATTGCTCCACACTGGCCTTGTCAAGTCTGGTTTCCCTTTCTCCAACCCTACATTGTGGACACTCCTTGGATTCTGGACCCACAACCAGATTTACTGACACACATGTCGGGACAGTTCCACCCCTCTCTGATGACCCTCCGGTTGACAGCCTGGCTACTCCACTTCCATCATTAGTTAGGCTTCATCACTTTTCACCGGAGGTAGTTCACATTTTATCTTCCTCTCATAAGCCCTCTACTAGGAAGATTTATTCTAGCAAATGGAGGAGGTTTTCTATTTGGGCGCATACCCAAGGAATTGATCCTTACACAGCCCTGATTGCTTCAGTCTTGGAGTTTTTGTCTATGCTTTTCCATCAGGGTTCAGTGTCAGCTACCATAAAAGCTCGATTGGCAGCGATTTCTAACTTTCATGTTGCTAATGAGCCTAGTCTGAATGCTCACAGACTCTGTAAGGCTTTCCTGAAGGGCACTCTATTACTCCATCCTCCGGTCTCTGAACCTATCATGTCCTGGGATCTAAATTTTGTCCTACAAGCCTTTACTTCACCACCTTTCGAGCCTGCAGCTACCTGTGATTTTAAATTTTTGACTTGGAAAATGGCCTTTTTAATAGCAATCACTTCAGCTAGGCGAGTTTCAGAAAACCAAGCCCTTTCTATCAAACCTCCATACTTGATCTTCCATAAGGACAGGGTTTCTCTTAGACCAAGCCCTTCTTTTCTTCCTAAAGTGGCATCCGTATCTAATCTTAATCAATCTATTGAGTTGCCTATATTCTTTCCCCATTTTTCAAACAAGGCAGAATTTAAATTTCATCAATTGGATGTACACAGGCAGTTACGTTTCTATCTGCACCGAACAAAAGATATCCGAAAGTGTGATCAACTATTTATCTCCTTTTCGGAAAACAAAATTGGGTCCCCTGTCTCCAAAATCACCCTATCTAGATGGATATCCAGTTGCCTCTCTTTTGCTTACTCCACAGGAGGAAAAGACCTGCTGTTTCTGGTCAAGGCTCACTCTGCTCGGCTGTTTCTGCATCTGCAGCCTATCAAGCCAGATTGTCGATGGATATATTTGTGCTGCAGCTACTTGGGCTTCTCCTCACACATTTGTTACGCATTACAAATTGGACGTGGTATCTAGGGGCAAGTCGTCCTTTGGTTCCACAGTACTCAGGAGTATTTTCCTGTGAGCCACCCAGGATGTAGGTGCTAGGGACGCTGTCCCATGAGTAAGAATGTAGGCGAGATTGGACTACATAACATCAAAAGGTTATGTACTCACCATAACGTTCGATGTATGTAGTCCATCTCACCTCACATTCTTACTTACCCTCCCACCTTCCCCCTTCCTGGAGGATCTGGAGGTTAGGTTTTTATTTACAGAGTTCCCTTCACCTTTAGCTTATTCTTCTTTACCTGGATGTTGTTATGCATAGGGTATGAATGAGTGTTCACAGCAAACTAGATCTGGGGATATGGAGCAGTGCAGCATGGGATACCTGCTTAGCCCAGCCAATAGAAGACTTCTAGCTAGAAAGGTTTGGCCGAGTCGGAGCTGATATTCGGCTCCGAACCGCTGGTAAGAATGTGAGACGAGATGGACTAAATAAATCAAATGTTATGGTGAGTATATAACTTCTTATTTTGTTGGGGTTTAGAATGAGTTGGATGTCGGTGATCCAAGTTTCAATGGCCGAGAATGACTCTTGGGCTTGCTCTTGCAAAGCTTTGACAGACAGGGCTGCACAGATGAGTGTAGAGTCATCTGTGTACTGTATTAGTGAGGCTTGTTTAGAGGCAGTGTATACATTGTTTGTAAAAATAGAGAAGAGAAGTGGGTCTAATATTGAGCCTTGTGGTACCCCTATAGGGTTTGGTAGAGGGGGGATAGGTGATTTAGCCATTGCACAGATTGTTTTCTGTCTGATAAGTAACTTTTGAACCAGGAGATAGCAGGAGAGGTAAAGGATAGTGAGTGGAAAGCATCCAATAGTTTCGGATGTGAGACCATGTCAAATGCCTTTGACAGGTCCAAAAAGATAGCAGATACATAGTTATTGTTGTTTCTGTGATAGTTAACTTGATTGGTAAAGGAGAGCAGGGCAGACGTTGTACTATGGTGAGGCTGGAATCTGTGTTGGGTGGAGGAGAGAAGATTGTTTGTATTCAAGTATTGCATGACTTGGAAATGTATGCATTTCTCTAAGAGCTTGGATAAGGGGGAGAGAATAGCTATAGGCCAGTAGTTGGAAAAGTCATAAGTTTTTCCACCTTTATGCAGAGGTATAATGTATGATATTTTCCATAGTTGAGGTACATAGGTTTCCTGAATGGACCTGTGTATTAGGATTGAGACTGGGTTGGATAGGGAGTCAGCTGCAATTTTTAGGAATTTTGTGGGTATTCTATCTGCTGCAAGAATAGTAGGTTTTAGGGTGAGCAGGAGTTGTTTGATTTTAGATGTGGGAACAGATGAGGGAGAGAACGATGGAAGATTAGTAGTGTTGCAGGGATGGTTTCCTGCAGTTGTGACTAATGAGTTGTTAGTGTTAAGTATTTGGTTGGACAGAGTTTGGATTGAGTTTATGAAATGACAGTTAAACTGGGAAGCTATATCATTATTGTTTGAACTGGAGGTGATAGGGATGGGGGCAGCGATTGTGCATGGTTTCAGTAGGGAGTTGATACTATGCCAGAACTTTTGGGGATTATTTGGGTGTTTGTTTTGGAGATCAAAGTAGTAGTTTTGTTTGTCTAGTTTAGTATGTTTGCCTTGCCTCTGTGCTGTACCAAATAATAAAAATGCCATCAATATATCGGAATTAACAACCCGTGTGCTGGTAGAAGGGAGAGTTGTAGATGTGCTTTCTCTCCCATTTTCCTAGGGCAGTATTAGCTAGGCTGGGAACAATAGCTGCCCCCATAGCAATACCCCATTTTTGCCTGTCGAAAGATTTGTTAAAATGGAAAAAAGTTGTTGCTTAGCAGAACATGAAGGAGTCCGCTGATGGCTTCTGTCTCAATTTATGTAATTTATATAAAATATAAATATTTATATAATTTATATATTTTTATGATTTATGTAAGTTTCACACAATAAAGATTTGTTGTTTTGCTGCTAAGAATTGAAACTATTTTTAATTGCAACAAGATGATTTGTTGTTTTGGTATGAAGAATGTGAAACTGTTTTTATTCACACAAATGAAGAAATTTTGATTGCAACAAGATTTTTTTATTACTCTTTGGAGCTTAATTTACACATTTCTTACTACTACTGATTGGTGTTTTAGCTTAGGTTGAATAACTTAAAAGGCTATTCTTTCATATTTTTTTCTAGTTGTTTTGACTTGAATAGCGAAGGCTAAGGATGACGAAGAGTTGTATAAAAGGTTGGACACTAAGGAGGGAGAAAAGGACCTGTACCGATTGGCTAGACACAGGGACTGAGCTAGTAAAGATGTGCAGCAGGTGAGGGTGATAAAGGATAATGAGGGAAACATACTCACAAGTGAGGAGAGTGTGTTGAACAGATGGAAAGAGTACTTTGAGGGGTTGATGAATGAAGAGAATGAGAGGGAGAGAAGGTTGGATGATGTGCGGATAGTGAATCATGAAGTGCAGTGGATTAGCAAGGAGGAAGTAAGGATAGCTATGAAGAGGATGAAGAATGGAAAGGCTGTTGGTCCAGATGACATACCTGTGGAAGCATTGGGGTGTTTAGGTACAATGGCAGTGGAGTTTTTACCTAGATTGTTTAATTAAATCTTGGAAAGTGAGAGGATGCCTGAGGAATGGAGAAAAAGTGTTTTGGTACCGATTTTTAAGAATAAGGGTGATGTGCAGAGCTGTAGTAACTACAGAGGGATTAAACTGATCAGTCACAGCATGAAGTTATGGGAAAGAGTAGTGGAAGCTAGGTTAAGAAGGGAGGTGATGATTAGTGATCAGCAGTATGGTTTCATGCCAGGAAAGAGCACTACAGATGCAATGTTTGCTCTGAGAGTTTTGATGGAGAAGTATAGAAGGTCAGAAGGAGTTGCATTGTGTCTTTGTGGATTTAGAGAAAGCATATGACAGGGTGCCTAGAGAGGAGTTGTGGTATTGTATGAGGAAGTCTGGAGTGTCAGAGAAGTATGTAAGAGTGGTACAGGATATGTACGAGGGTAGTGTGATAATGGTGAGGTCTGCGGTGGGAGTGATGGATGCGTTTAAGATGGAGGTGGGATTACATCAAGGATCAGCTCTGAGCCCTTTCTTATTTGCAATGATGATGGACAGGTTGACAGACGAGATCAGACAGGAGTCCCCGTGGACTATGATGTTTGCAGATGACATTGTGATCTGTAGTGAGAGTAGGGAACAGGTGGAGGAGACCCTGGAGAGGTGGAGATATGCTCTAGAGACAAGAGGAATGAAGGTCAGCAGGACTAAGACAGAATATATGTGTGTGAATGATATGGAGGATAGAGGAATGGTGAGGATGCAGGGAGTAGAGGTGGTGAAGGTGGATGAGTTTAAGTACTTGGGATCAACAGTTCAGAGTAATGGTGAGTGTGGAAGAGAGGTGAAGAAGAGAGTACAGGCAGGATGGAGTGGGTAGAGAAGAGTGTCAGGAGTGATTTGTGACAGACGAGTACTAGTAAGAGTGAAAGGTAAGGTCTACAAGAGGGTAGTGAGACCAGCTATGTTATATGGGTTGGAGACAGTGGCATTGACAAAAAGGCAGGAGTCAGAGCTTGACGTGGCAGAGTTGAAGATGTTAAGATTTGCACTGGGTGTGACGAGGATGGACAGGATTAGGAATAAGTATATTAGAGGGTCAGCCCAGGTTGGTAGGTTTGGAGACAAAGCCAGAGAGGCAAGATTACATTGGTTTGGACATGTGTTGAGGAGGGATGCAGAGTATATTGGGAAAAAGATGCTAAGGATGAAGCTGCCAGGTAACAGGAAAAGAGGAAGGCCTAAGATAAGGTTTATGGATGTGGTGAGAGAGGACATGCAGGTGGCTGGTGTGACAGAGCAAGATGCAGAGGACAGGAAGAAATGGAAACAGGTGATCTGCTGTAGTGACCCCTAATGGGAGCAGCCGAAAGAAGAAGAAGAAGTTGGACCTTGCCGACTATCTGATGGTTTCAGCTAACTAAACTTCAAGGTGCTCACAGTGCTTCATTTCTCAGCTTTAGTCATGAAGAAAAAAATAATCATAACTCAAATGTATCAAAGTAAGCTTCTTTCAGCTTTGTCATCCTTAAAAGACAAGAAAATATAGTTTAGAATTATCAGTGCAAAGAATAGTTATGTTTCAAAAGGCAGTCATATTACAATGTCTGTAGTACATTAAGACATAATGACTGATTACCCATCCATGCAATCCTATATTGATCTGTTTACTATAGTTGTATGCTCAGTTTATGACCACAGAACTGATATATCTGTCATATTTGATGAAAGAACCTTATGTGAAATATTGCACTACAACTCTGAGAGCTTCCGTTAGTACAAAGCACTTACTCAAAATGATATGCACTTGTTTGGCTATAAACATCTGAATCTCAGCTAATGCAGCAAAACTCTGTATTGCTAACACACATGTTTATAGTATGCACAGCACTGTGATATGCAAATAAGGTGTTTTGATTTAATTTGTTAATTACATCATTGTATATAGTTGACAAATGTTTATAAAGTAATATTTTAGCATATCCTGATCATTAATACTAATATTCTTCAGTGAGACAAAATAAACATATTTTATAAGCAGAATTTCTATGCCCATGTTTATATATCTGTATCTTTATCCATATATAGATATATATTTTGTCTACATGTATACATACATTTGTGCATTTCAGACTAAGCAGTAACTAAATTCTTTTCCTGTGGAGCCTCACTATACTATGTCTGCAAAGAAGGTCTTTCAGTTTTATTCTTCTCAGTCTGTCTTTCAGTCTGTTTAGAGTCAATAAAGAGTAAAACACAGTTTGCTTAAAACACTTATAAGACAAACGAGAGTGCAGGGTTGGAAGAATTGTGAAAGTTCTGGAAAAGTCTTCCATTTTCTTTTCTCCTGGCACAGTGGGAAAGGCCAGATTATTATTTTTCTTAATTTGATTACCATGTGAGCTGAGTAGGTTTAAGTCTGTTTTAAAGGGTAATCAAAAATTATACAATGACTTCTCATTAGTATTCAAAAAGGAGCATGCTGATTGAATAGTCCAACCAGCGTGTCAGTAGTAAATCGAATATATAATAACAGAAAAAAGTCCATCCGTTGAAGTACCATTGAGCAGCCAGAGTTTGTACTGGTATATGATGAGGGACAGAACAAAATATGAGAAAAAACATGTACATTCTGTAAAACAAAGTAATCAGAAGCATACCGAATTTTCCTTGTATTTCTGCTTTGCCCGTCATAAAATCTTATTTGTTAAAAAAAAAAAAAAAAACATCAGCGGAGATTCCCCTCTCTTCTCTATTGCTTCTCCTGCACCATACTGATGTACTGTGCAAGAGTGGGAGCATAAGTGCCATACAGCAGTAAACAATGAAAAACAGGGAGGGACACTACAGCGCTTTTTTACAAATACATTATTTAAGAAAGGTAAGCAATATTTTTATTAAATAATGTCATTATATAATAGCAGCTGATTCCACTCCTAAGTGTGGGTTTATCAGGATTTACCCACAGTTGGCTTTGTTATATCACTCAGCCTTTGTAAAATTTAAAAGTATTTCCTGGTTGTTATTTATTGAGAGTCATGTATTTTAGCATGGAGAGGGAGTGAATCAATGTCGGGACTAAAGAATGAAGCATCTTAGATGCTCCCTACACTGTAGCCAAAAACTCGTGATGAGTAAAACATGAAAAATAATGCCACAATATTCAAAGGTGCAAAAAGAACACATTGATTTTGTACAACTGTACATCATAAAATCACCTTCTGGATCTTATATAGAATGAGAGCCATTTAGTGTTAAAAGGCTGCCTTCAGATGTTTTTACTGAGATGGTATCATTCAAGCCATTGTTGTAGTTAGACTTTTCTACTGCTCTTTGTTTCTCCTCATTTGTATGTGTTTTTCTCATTCTGTGTTTTGATTATTGCTTTTGTGCCTTACTTTTACATCCTGTAAACCTTTATACTGGAATATATTTTGCATCAAATGCTAAAAAATACAAATAAAGCAACTTTGCAATTGGCAAAATTAATTTGGTATACAGTTCCTTTAGGACTGATAAAAAGATGCCTTCATGAAATGCATTGTGAAGTTTTATACAGTACCAAACAGATGGATGAATTTAGGAGATCTGCTATCCTAGGGAGAAAGAACTAAATTAAATGCTGTAGGTTCCTGTTATTATCCTTTGTCTCCCTGCAGAGTTTTTCCAAGAAAAACATCTTGGCATTCAGTCTGCTCAGCCAGCTTGTCAAGAACTCTTTGCATCAAGGCCTCTTCAAATCATGTAGACTGTTGGTAAAAGCAAACTCTGCAACTCGCATATCCATTTCTATATCACATCTCATCCTTGTCATGAAAGATGTGCAGAATATTTGTGTTTATAATTTACACTTCATGCTTTATTTTGTCCCTGTATGGATTTGATAGTATAAACTAAAGTACAGAATGCTCAACTGCCTAATTGTGGTCTAGCTGTACTGATGATATGCTTCAACTGAGATATGCATGATGTTAGTTGGTAAATTTATTTAACTACTACCAGAATATCATTATTTATTAAATATAGTTAGATCTAATATAATTTACTGGAATTTGTGACAACATAATTAATCCACAAGAGCCATGCACATGCAGTTTAATAATCTCTATTGAAACATAATAAAAAAAATTCTTTAGACAATAGTTACGTTAGTACTTGTGCATTTGTTTTTTTTTTTGGTTCACACCACTGCAAACATTCCATGTCCTCTAAAATAACAAATTGAACAATCATAATTTCAGAAAGTGAACAATGAACCTTTAACTCAATACTCATTCCTCATCACTGGGAATTTCATCATGCTTTTTTTTTTTCTGTAGCTGTTTAATGTGAAAAAAATGATATGCTTCCCTATGGAGTGCAACAAAAATAAATGATAAGTGCAGGCCACAGATGTGAAATTGTCATGTATTTAGTATTGTAGCAGTATTTACAGTGGTCATCATAAAAAAAAAATGTGCAAATCAGTATTTTAATATAACCCTGGAATAAGCTGGATGCTGAACAGAGTGCCTTTTTGTACTTTGTTTTTACATATGCTGACTGCATATTTGATTTAATTTTTTTTTTAATCTGACCTTTAGTACTTCACAAGAGTTGATAATATTGTGTTAAGGTTTTATTTCTTTCTTAAATTATAACTGTGCATTTCATATTTTTGGATTGTCAAATTTATGTTGAATAAAGTGTTGGCACTCGGTTATTGTAAGTTTTTCCAAGAGTTTAGATGAGAAAGTACCAGCTGGGCAGATATCCAGTGTTATACATTTCTTCTATAGGAACCCAGATTAAAGCCTTCTCCTGGGCTTTGGCTACTAATGGGAAACAGAAGGGATGAAGCTAAACTCACAAACATATTGTTTTCACTGCATTGCTAAATCTACCATTCCATTATGTAAATATGTTTTAAAATTGAGGTTATCCTGCATCTCCAATTATATGTACTAATTTGTAACATCTTCCCAGAGCTGATACAGCATTTTGTGGGTTTATACTTAAAGTAGTTATGAATCCAAACAAATTGCCTTCTAAGATACATATTTATTACATATCACTAATTTAATACCAAACTATTCGATTTATACATCAAGTCATGTGTTTTTAAGTAAAGAGAAAAATAGTCTTAAAGAGGTTTGTATTAAATTTGCTTGTAAATCAGTTTGCAACATTTACTCTTACTGGCAAGGTGACTTATTTTATTCTGTGTAGTGTGATAAGATTTGCATAAACAGCATACTTCTGTAGAATCACAGCAGTAAACCAGTAGGAGCTTTATTTGTCTTAGTCTTTATTAGTATGTCGGTTGCTCTTATATATTTGAAAAGATGTTGAAGCAGCACTAATTGAAGCATCACAAAGGCATTTTGAAGCATATGGCATGTAACTATGTTAAGTTTCAGAGTTACCCCAGGCAGCTAGTGCAGAGTCGCAGCAGTATACTGCTATGAGCTTTATTAATCCTTAATGGTTTCTGTTTCTGAGCATGTCTGTTGTTTCTCTATTGTAATCATCATTTCAAATTAACATCAGTGGAAGATTCACAAAGGTATCTGGATGCATTATGCAGCAAGGATACCCTCAACAGCTTTTAATAATATTAATGTAGACTATGGATGCAGAGGTGTAGCTATGCCATTTGGAGCCTAGGGCAAGAACCCCCGCCAAACTTACCCCAAAGAGCACAAAAAAAGAAGAAAAAAAAAAGAAAGATCCAGTTACTTGAAGGGCAAAAAAAAAAATAATACCTTGAAGACAATTTTTTTACAAAAACGTAACAGTAACCAAGGGCAAATCCAAAGAGTAACATTCAAGTTTAAGTGCTTTGAGAGTAAAGAGTAAAGCATTTAATTGTCTTGTGATTCATAATTAGTAAAAATATATTGCTTTGGCAATTCAAAGAAGTCACACTTTGCTTTGGTATTTTAAAGATGCCCCACATATTCATCTTCACTTGTGGCATATGAAAAATAAAACATAGAGTAAAATCATAGTTTTGCTGCATGGAGTTTTAAAACATTATTATTCTAGCAATTTACTAAGTTTATAAGAGAAATATTTTAAACTTTGTCCATGATCCCCCTACAATTTCAAGACACCGTATCTATTCATAACCCCTTTTTCCCATTTTTACACATAGAGTTGGAGTGTCACTTCAACAATGACAGTCATCTAGAGCCAAGGCTTACACCACCGGGTGGCTAACCCTGCTGTGGTTGTTCTTCCACACCACATACTTGCATGCACATGCACACCTATGGTGACTTGAGTTTCCATTCCATCTACTGCATGTCTTTGGAATGTGGGAAGAAACTGGAGCACCTGGAGGAAACCCATGTGAACAGAAAGATGACATGCAGCCTCCACACAGAAGGCACCGCAGCCAAGAATCAAACCAGGAAACATCTTGCTGTGAGGCAACAATGCTGTCTGCTGCATCACTAGACAGGCATATAGTTTGATATAATATCCTTCAGAAAATGCATACTAGTACAAAACACATTATTCTAGCAATGTTCTAATTTTATAAGGGCAATATTTTAAACTTTGTCCTTGATTTCCCAACTTCAAATCACTAAATAATGACAACCATTTCTTTCAGACTTGATTTCCTTCAGAAAATGCATACTAATACAAAACCTAAGTTTGTACAAGTAATATTTTAAACTTCAAGTCACTAAATAATAAAATACATTTGAATCTGAGTTTGTATCTATTGGAAAATGCATACTAATGCCAAATCAGTTATTGTTTATTATATTGATTACTGCTGCAGAAGCCTTAACTATGTGGATTATATCCTGCCAATGATATAACAGCCACCAACTTTCAAAGCTTCAGGGAACTTTCATGTACACAAACTGTCAGCTTGAGATGAGCTGACTAAAAGACAAATTTGGGCACAAAGCCATTGAGAACTTTACTGCTGATGAAAAGTACACTCCTGAGGCTTTTGAGGATCGATAGTTGGTTTGCGCTTTACTTTTCAGGGCAAATAAGTTCCTTTGGGGAAAAATGTTCCCATTTTCTTAATTTTGTTGATATTTTATTACTTTCCTCTTGAGGGAAGTTATTTTAAAGCTTGAACTGTTGTGTTTAATAGACTGTCTGGAGACTTTTTTTTTAAATGGAGCACAGAGCCTTTTTCAAAGTATTGGGAATCTTTCTCGCTATGATGAGAGATCTCTTACATAGGGTGGGATTCCAAGAGAACATTCAAAAGTCTTTCTTGACTCCTTCACACAGGACTGTGTTCCTGGGACATCAATTTCCACCTTAGTTTAAAGATCTTTTCTTCTACAGGTAAAAGGGAATACCTCAGGATTTTGGGTCTCATGGCATCTATGATTCTCATGATATCCCTGGCAAGACTCCACATGATAAAGATACAGTGGTATCTGAAATCTCTTTGGTCCCAGCATCAACACCCCTTATCTTTTCAAATCCCAATATTGAGTTTGTCAGGAAATAAATCTTTTGGTGGAGGCAACAGATGTCCATAAATCCAGATCTCCCCTTCTCCCTCCTCCTCCAAAGTAATCATTCACCACAGATGCTTCAGAGTTTAATTGGGGGAGCAGTTTCAGAGGAATAATGTGCAAAGGATGCGGGACACCAAGGACACATGCAAGCACATAAATATCAAGTAAATGATTGTACTGATCAAAATCAAGGCACTCAACTTTCTGATCCATCTTTGGTCCCTGTGACCTCCTCGAGTGGTACAGACAATATCATAGTCATATGGTACATCAACCAAGGGGGAACCAGGTTCTACTCCCTTTTCAGACTAGGCATGTTAGCTTAAGATATAGTTTCACAGTACAGACTCACTCTATACGCATCCTGTATTCTATCAGAGCAAAACTGTGTGGCAGACCAGCTGAACAGGACCAGAGCAGACCCTCACGAATAGAGATTAGATCAAGGGGTCTCCCAAGATTTGATCCATCAGTGAAGAGCTATTCAAGTAGACCTCTTTGCCTCCTCTCTGAACAATCAGCTGCCAAGATTATTTACCAGGATTCCATGCAAGAAGGCCTGAAAGATAGATGCCTTTTCCTTTCCTTGGACTGGAATGTTCTTGTATGCTTTTACACTTTTTCCCCTATTATCCAGGGTACTTTTGCAGATTCTAAAGGAATTCCCCAAGATCATTGTGGTGACTCCTTTCTTGCTCAAGCAACCATGGTTCTCTCTTCTTTTGGAAATGGCCAAAGGCAATTACCACACGCTTCCTCACAAACTGGATCTACTCACACAAGAACAGGCGTGTTTGATACACCATGCCATCAATCAACTTCAGTTAACTGCCTGGATGATATTAGGTACCTATTTTCTGAGGATGTGCAGTAGGTATTAATGGAGGCAAGAAAGTCTTCTACTAGCCAATCAGATGGAAAATGTTTTATAGTTGGTGCCAACAACATAACTAGCACTCATTTTGGGCTAGTTGCTCTCTTGTTCTACAATATTTGTGAGTTACTGTCCAAAGGCCTTTCTTGTTCATCTATTAAGGTTAATTTATTGCCCATTTCATCATGTCTGCAATGGATCCTACTCTTTTAACTCAGTCAAATGTAAAAATTATCTTGAAAGGGGCTTTGCATAAGAGACCTCCAAGAAAACTGATGGCCCCTACTTGGGATATTAATTTTGTGTTAGAGACGCTAACACTTGCTCCAGCTGAACCAGCTAGTCTGACTGAAAGGTTTTTAAGATGGAAAACAGTTTTACCGATTGCTCTGACATCTGCAAGAAGGATATCTGAGTTGCAAACTCTTATGGTGAGCCAGCCCTATCTTATTTTCCATAGGGACAGGATTTTTTTGAGAACTAATCCTTATTTTATGCCTAAAAGGGTATCCAGGTTTACTTGAAGCCAAACAACCCATGTTATGTTGTCCCTATCTCGCCTTCCTTGTTGGTTGGTCGGCTCCAACTCAGCCATATTCTAAAGCTCGAGAACTTCCACTGGCTTGAGGCTAGACCCTATCCCATCATGCCTAGCACAAGTTACCTAGATCTCGTTTGCTGCTTGAAGCTTCAAGATTGCTGGAGACTGGCTCAGGCTAAGTTTTTGATTTTTCTTGTTGTATTCTGTACTAAAATCTTAACTTTTTTCAGGAAATCTTTCTATAGATTAGCAGTAGTTGTTTAGGATCCCTATCTCTGTTTCTGGTTGGTATTGTTGTTGTTTAGGCTGTCGTTTTTCCATAAGGCCTGTCCCCCCTTTCGAATTTGTTTTTACTTAGAGGATTCCCCCTTGCTCTCGGCCTGCTTTCAGTTAGAGGGCTTTCCATTATTCTCTCCCTCCTCCTTTTCTACTTAAGGAGTTAGCTGATTAAGTTAGAGGCTCTCCTCGGTTGGGGGAGTTGTTGTTTAACTTAGAGGCTCTCCCCCTTCTGTTACCTTCCGTTACTTGTTGTTAAAAAAAAAAAATAGATATAGTGCTGTTGTGCTTATTGTAGAGATGTAGATTACTCTTTTTCTTGATATCTACAACTATAGTGTATTGTGCTTATTGCTGTTTGTGCTTTGAATAATGTCTAAAGAAGCCCCCAAAGAATCCAAACCTTCTGGATTCAAGAAATGTGACTCGTGCTCCCAGCAAATGTCCCTGACTGATGGACATACGAGTTGTGTTTATTGACTGGGAGAGGTGCACTTGCAGGACTCGTGTTCCATTTGTCATGCCTTCAGCGCCAGAGTCCTGCAGCAGGTACTAATGGAGGGAAGAAAGCTTGCTACTAGAAAATCAGATGTTAGTAAATGAAAAATGTTTTCTAGTTGGTGCCAACAACATAACCAACACTCATTTTGGGCTAGGTGCTCTCTTGTTCTACAATATTTGTGAGTAACTATCCTAAAGCCTTTCTTATTCATCTATGAAGGTTAATTTATTGCCCACTTCAGCATGTCTGCTATGGATCCTACTCTTTTAACTCAGTCAAATGTAAAAATGTTCTTGAAAGGGGCTTTGCATAAGAGAGCTCCAAGAAAACTGGTGGCCTCACCTTGGGATCTTAATATTGTATTAGAGAAGCTAACACTTGCTCCAGCTGAACCAGCTAATCTGACTGAAAGGTTTTTAAGATGGAAAACAGTTTTACCGATTGCTCTGACATCTGCAAGAAGGATATCTGAGTTGCAAACTCTTATGGTGAGCCAGCCCTATCTTATTTTCCATAGGGACAGGATTTTTTTTGAGAACTAATCCTTATTTTATGCCTAAAAGGGTATCCAGGTTTACTTGAAGCCAAACTACCCAATGTTATGTTATGCCTATCTTGCCTTCCTTCTTGTTGGTTGGGTTCGGAACCGATCCTCTGCTCCGACTCGGCCGTATTATAATAGCTCGACAGCTTCCACTGGCTCGAGGTTAGACCCTATCCCATACTGCCTAGCACTAGTTACCCAGATCTCCTTTGCCGCTTGAAGCTTCAAGTTTGCTGGAGACTAGCTTAGGCTAAGTTTTTGATTTTTCTTGTTATATTCTGTACTAAAATCTTAACTTTTTTCAGGAAATCTTTCTGTAGATTAGTAGTAGTTGTTTAGGATCCCTATCTCCGTTTCTGGTTGTTATTGTTGTTGTTAAGGCCGTAATTTTTCCATCAGGCCTATCCCCCCTTTCAATTCAATTTTTACTCAGAGGATTCCCCCTTCCTCTCAGCCCACTTTCAGTTAGAGGGCTTCCCCTTATTCCCTCCTTCTCCCTTTCTGCTTAAGGAGTTAGCCGATTAAGTTAGAGGTTCTCCTCAGTTGGGGGAGGAGTTTAACTTAGTGGCACTCCCCCTTTCATTACCTTATGTTACTTGTAAAAAATAAATAAATACAATTAGATAGTGTTGTTGTGCTTATTGTAGAGTTGTAGATTTCTCTTTTTCTTATATCCATAACTATAGTGTATTGTGCTTATTGCTGTTTGTGCTTTCAATAATGTCTAAAGAAGCGCCCAAAGAATCCAAACCTTCTGGATTCAAGAAGTGTGACTCGTGCTCCAAAAAAATACCCCTGACTGATGGACATACAAGTTGTGTTTATTGCCTGGGAGCGGTGCACCTGCAGGACTTGTGTTCCATTTGTCATGCCTTCTGCACCAGAGTCCTGCAGGAGTGCAAAAACAAACTTATACTGAGAGGCTTACTAAAAGGGCCTTTTGACACACCAGTGGAAGGGAATCTGGAAAGTAAACCAGGAAAATCCTCCAAACTGACATCTCCATCAGTTCTGACCTCTGAGCTGTCAAGACACAGAGAGAAATCTTCCAGTTCATCGGATAAGAAACCTCTCAGGTCCGACAAGACTTTATCTCCTGCAGTTCTGTCAGTGTCCTCAAAACTGTCTAGGAGTCACAAAAGGACTAGGGCTCCTCCTTTGGAACCAGTGCGGTCCACTCCACAGTCACCACTTCTTCAGTCTGTGGTGGGCAGCCACTGATCATCCACCCACTCCTGTCGGTTGTCCAGGAGCCTTTCAGACAATGATGTGGAGAGGGTGGTGAAGAGGCTACTCAAGACACCAGCTGTCACCAAAGTCTTACTGAACCCAGCCCATATGGATGTGGAGCTGACTATTCAACCCCCGGATCATCTAGTCCTGCTTCGACTCACTTGAGCTCGGAGCCGGTGTGCATGGAAGTCATTGTGCTGGAACTGTCGGTTCTGAAAACCTCTGGTTTTTCAGTTCCGACATCTGCTAAAATCTCCTCGATACCTCCTTCTATCAAGGGGTCTGTGAGTCGACACTCTCTCGCTTGCTCCGAGGGGGGGAGTGGCATCGGACCCTTGTCTGATCCCACTCCCCCTCTTGGAGCTTTGGTGCAGGTGAGCTTGGCTCCCACATCGGCCTCAAAGCCATTGCCCCTAGTATGGTAGAGGTCTGTCGACTCTTCGGAGCCGGGGACCCTCTCAGGCTAGGATCGTGGTGCCTTCGAGGTGATGAGGAGTATACTGTCCTCTCAGACAGCTCCTCCATTGGCTTCATTGACTCTGTCTCCTATGGAGCCAGTGTCTTCCCTCTCACCACACCTCCATTCTAAGCATAGGGAGCCAGTGCCTCAGGATGTCCTATTGGGTGACCCCCCCCTCTTCTGAAACCTCCCCAGAGCATCCTCCTGAGGAGGTCTCTTGGAAGAGGCCATGTAAGAGGAAGCTTGTGGACTCCCCTGAGTCCCTGACATCGGACACGGACTTGGAGGACTCAGAAGGGTCCCCACGGGTTCCCTGCTGAAGAGGTCTCATTCTCAGACATCCTGGAAATCCTCAAGCAGAGGGGTGGCTGGAAGTCCCTTTTCCCTTCTGAAGACAAGTCCATGTACCTGGACGCTTCAGTTCCCGACCCTCCACCTCTTGGGTATCTCTGCTCTTTGACCCGCTCCTAGGGGTAGTAAGTCGAAAGGCATGGAGCTCTCCAGAATCGATGGAACCAGTTCTGCGGAGGCCCAGTAAGTTCATAACTGCACCAGATGACAAATCTTTCCTGACCAAGGATGTGCCATTTGATGTTATGCTGGTGGCGGCAGCCACTAAGAAGGAATTAGCAGAGACCTCTACTTCTGTTCATCCGCTGAACAAAGAGTCCAATATGATGGACAGATACAGGAAGCATGTCTTTTCTTCAGTGGCCTTTCTTAAGTCACTGAATTATTTATCCCATTTCACCCGTCTTCAGAGGGATCTCCTGAAAGAGTTAGGAGATACCCTACAGGATCCTACAGCTGCGGGAGCTGCAGAAAGAACTGCTTCTCAGCTTGTGACCTTATCCTCGGTAGTTAACTTCTCCATGCACCTTATTTCCTATGCAGCCGATGGGGTGAGCAGGGCTGCAGGCACAGGAGTCACCTTATGGAGACATTCCTGGATGCACCTTTGTCAATTTGCGGAACCCTTCAAGTCCTCCTTCACTAACTCCCCTTTTGATGGCTCATCATTGTTCGGGCCTAAGGTAAAAGAGACTGTAACTAGATGCAAGCAGGATGGCAAGACTCTCTCTGCCATGGTAGTACATTTCTCCGTGATTTCTAGACCTTATCCCAAAGGTCAAAAAGGTGGAAAGATGTGGTTCCAGAAATCCCAGAGAGCTTCTCCTGATGCACGTGGTGATTTTTCCCCCCAGGGCAGAGGGGGGAATAATAATGGGAGATGGTGCGCTGGTAGCAGAGGGGATCCGCAGAGTCTGGGAGACAGAGATACTTTCTCTGGTAGGCCCTTCCAGCACTCCTGAAAGGAGGCTCATCTGTCCACCTCTGGAGGCAGTTGGGGGAAGATTGTCACTGTATCCAGAAGCCTGGCAAAATATCAGAAGAGACACATAATATCTATGGGATACAGTATTCCTTTCTATATGCCACTTCTCCCCAGCAAAGAAAAATCCATCCCAGATGTGCCCCCCCCCCCAATCTAAGGGAACAAGCAATTCTAGAAGTTCAAAAGTTGCTAAGAAATAGAGTCATCCAAGAAGTCCCCGCAGACCAGATCAGGTCCGGAACTTACTCAAGGTTCTTTTTAGTACCAAAGAAAACAGGGCCCATTTTGGACCTCAGCAGACTCAACAAGTCTATCAAGAAGACAAAGTTCTAGATGGTGACACTGCAGTCCATACTTCTCTTCCTGGGAAAGGACAATTGGATGTGCTCCATTGATCTCCAGGATCCGTGCTACCATATCAAGATGGACAGGCACTCAAGGAGTTTTCTATGCTTCCAGTTCAGAGCTCTGCCCTTTGGCCTCACCACAGCCCCCAGGGTGTTCACCAAATGCATGGTAGTAGTCATGGCTCATCTGAGGCATTTAGGATTCTGGGTGTTTCCATATCTGGACAACTGGCTCCTTACTGCCACCACCGAGCATAGACTAACTGAGACAAGTGACACCACAATCCAACTCTGCTCTCAGCTAGGCATCACTATAAACTATGAAAAGTCTGCCTTGTTATCCTGTCAATATATTACATTTTTAGGAACAGATCTAGATACCAAAGACATGATAGCAAAATTGCCTCTGGAGAGGGTGTCTACCATTCGACACCAGGTTGCAATTTTAATCGGGAGGAAAAAGACTCAAGCAATATTTGTTCTGAAAGTCCTGGGCTCGATGGTGGCAGCAATAATTCTAGTTCCCTTGGTGTGCTTCCACATGAGGTTATTGCAGTGGCTCCTGTTTGCTCAATGGTCCATACAAGATCTACCCATGTCCCACAAAATTCTCATCACGGAGACCTGCAAGAAGGACCTAAAATGGTGGCTTCATTCCACCCAGCTGATGACAGGCAGACTGTTCGTCCTCCCCCAACCAGTGTCCACAGTGAACACAGATGCTTCTCAGACAGGGTGGGGGGGGCATTATTTGAGACAGACTGTTCATGAGACTTGGCAACAACACGAGTACCACTTGCACATAAACGTCCTCGAGATTACCTAGCATTTCAAGCACTTCACAGCTCTCTCCCCATGGGGACAATTGCAATTTAGATGGACAACATGTCAGTGGTATGGTACATCAACAAGCAAGGCAGAACCAGATCCTACCCCTTATGTCGAGAGGCTCTAAGAGTATGACAATGGGCGATGCCTTCCCAACGCTTTCTGATTGTAACATACATCCTGGGGAAAATCCAGTGTGATAGCACACAAGCTAAGCAGGGCTGTACTTATGCCTCATGAGTGGCCCCTGAAACAGGATATTGTGAACCAGATTTTTCGCAAGTAGGGCCACCCTTACTGTGATCTTTTGGCCACATCCATCAATGCCAAATGCAGCAGCTTTTTCGCCCTAGTCCCCCCACTGGGACAGTCACCCAGGGATGCACTTGTTCACAATTGGCCCCCGGAACGTCTGTGTGCCTTTCCCCAGTTCCCTCTGATTCTGATTCCCAAGTTCTTCAGAAAGCAAAATCGGTGGGTTGCAAGCTAATTCTCATTGCCCCCTACTGGCCTCGTCAAATTTGGTTCCCATTTCTATGGCCCCATCTTCAGGAGGAGCCTTGGATTCTGGACCCAGTTCTGGATCTGATGATGCATCAGTTGGGCACACTCCATCCTTCCTTACAGACCCTCAAGCTGACAGCTTGGGTCCTCCACTTTCCAACTTAGCCAGGCTTCCTGACATCTCTCCAACAGTAAAACATATTCTAATTTCCTCTCACAAATCCTCTATGAGAAAACTGTATACTAGCAAATGGAAACGGTTCTCTTGTTGGGCAGACAAAAATAATATTGATCCTTTTACTGCACCTATTTCAAAGATCCTAGAATTCCTTACTGAAACTTTTAACCAAGAAGGAGCAGCAGCAACTATCTGAGTTCATTTGGCTGCTATTCCCAACTTTCATGTGGGAGAAATGGGTTCCAACGTTATGTCCCACAGGCTATACAAAGCTTTTCTGAGGGGTTTTATCCTTTTGAGACCCCCCCAGTAAGAGAACTACTTCCTCCTTGGGATCTAAATTTAGTCTTAGCTTCCTTGATTCTTCCTCCGTTCGAACTGGCTAGTTCTTGTTCGCTAAAATGTTTTACTTGGAAAACGATTTTCTTGATCGCCATTACCTCAGCTAGGAGGGTATCAGAATTACAAGCTCTTTCCATTCATCCCCCTTATTTAATTTTTCAAAATGATAGGGTTTCTCTCAGAACCAACCCCTTCTTTCTACCAAAAGTTTGCTCATAGTTCAATCTGAATCAGTCAATAGAACTACCTGTATTCTTCCCGAACCATGGCAGCAAGGCAGAGTATAAACTCCACAAACTGGATGTTCATAGACAATTATGTTTTTACTTGCACAGGACACAGGAATTCAGACAATTTGACCAATTGTTTGTATCCTTTGCAGAAAACAGAAAGGGAACTTCAGTCTCAAAAGTAACTTTATCAAAATGGATTTCAGACACCATTACTTACATCTATAAATCACAAAACAAACAATTACCAGGAAAATTTTGAGGACACTCAACCAGGGCCTTGTCTACCTCTACTGCCTTTCAGGCCAGACTGCCTTTAGACTCAATTTGTATGACAGCTGCATGGGTTAACCCCCATACCTTCATCACTCATTACAAAGTAGATGTGGCCTCCCAGAACAGGGCATCCTTTGGTTCCACGGTCCTAAAGAGTCTATTCCATTGAGCCACCCAAGGGAAAAGGTGCTTGGGACGCGGCCCCAACCAACAAAAAGGAAGGCGAGATAGGGACAACATAACATAAACAGTTATGTACTCACCATAACATTCCATGTTTGTTGTCCTTGATCTCGCCTTTCTTGTTGCATCCCACCTCCGTCCCCCTCCTGGAGGATCAAGAGGAGTTATCCACCTTTGGCTATATAGGCTTTGATTCCCTTCCTGCCTTATGAGTTGGCTAGACCAAGAGTTTCTTCTTATGGCTTGATGGTTTCCTTATATATGTATGTATATATACACATATACTTTTTTATATATGCCTATAGTTTATATATCTGCATATTGTAGTTTAGTGTTATAGGTTATCACAAACGAGATCTGGGTAACTAGTGCTAGGCATGATGGGATAGGGTCTAGCCTCGAGCCAGTGGAAGCTCTCGAGCTTTAGAATATGACCAAGTCCCAACCAACAAGAAGGAAGGCGAGATCAAGGACAACAAACATGAAACGTTATGGTGAGTACATAACTTCTTTTTTTTCTGTTTTCTTTCTTGAGCCTAAAAATGGGGAAGAAATGATACTACATACCTTAGAAGTCTACAGACAACCCAGGTGTTATCTTTACAGAACTAAATCTTTCAGATCTTTGGATCATTTTTTCATTTCTTGGGGAAGGTAAGAAGGGACAGCCTGTGTCAAAACAGACTTTTCCAAATAGTTGTCTAAGGCTATTACCTTTTGTTATACTCATCATAACCAAACTATTCCAGTCAGGGTTAAGGCCCACTCTACCAGGGCCTTGGCCTCATCTATGACTTTTTGGAAATGGTTGCATTTTGGAAGCGTTCTAGAAGATACTACTTGGTCTTCTGTACATACTTTTAGAAAACACTATAAGCTTGGTTCCTTCTCTAGATCTAGATCAGGCTTCCTAGGAACATTTTCCAGGGGCTTCTGGACTCTTCTTCATCTACCTTCTAACTATGGTTATTTAAGGTAATGCATCCATACAGTCGAAAGTACTGCAACAATGATCAGTTGTGTGAGTAAAACTTTTCATAACAGTAGGTGTTTGAATGATCATTGGTGCAGAAACTACTCTGTCCTCTATCAACCTTGTTCTTTGCTGTGTTTTTTATGCCAGGTTGCGAATATTTATATTTTGTTGTTCTGAGCATTGCCCTTTCGGGGCTCAGCCTCCCTGTCTGTGCTGGCAGAAAAGTTCTGAATACAGGGCTTTGCACTGAAACTTGTCTTTTAGTCAGAACAGCTAACGCTGCTTGACATTTTGAGCGTGTGGAAGGTGCCTTGATGCTTTGGAAGCTGGCCAGCTGTTATATCCTTCACAGGGTATAACCCATATAGCTAAAGCTGCTGCAGCAGTGATCATTTGAACATCTCTTGTCATAGTATGTTTTACTTACACAACTGTGCTTTCTAGCACTTTTTTCTTTACTTGCTTTATCCCTAGCAAATAGTTACTGTGATTTGTATGCAATTTTCTTTTACCCCAGGCAGCAGCAAGTTCCTAGTTCAGTCCCAGACCAATAAAAAAGAAAGTAATTAAAATAACTACTAGCCTGATACAAAATAAATAATCAAGCAAAACAGTGTCAGTGACAAGCCTATCTATTTTTGTTTTCAGGTCTGCTGTCTAGTCTACAGTCTACACTCACACTCAACATGATAAAAATGTCAGTTAAATTTTGTTGCTGTTTTCTGATTTTTTTTTTAATTAACTGTTGCTGTGAGTGTCAAATATAAAGTCCAGTAACTGCCTTCATTACCCAACCCTCTCCACCCAGTAACCCAATCAGAAGCTTTTGGGGCAGTGCCCAAGGCTCATCCCTTATGTAAAACATAGGGATAAGCAGACTGAAATATAATTTGATGTTTAAAGGGAGCTGAAAGATTGTCTCCTTCCAGAATATAGCCTACCCTTCCCCAAAACAGTGAGGTTTTCTGGAATGCATATCATTTAGTGTTGACAATTTGTTGGTGTTGGTGTAATGTATTATAGGTTCATAGGTTCATACTAGGCTATCTGCCCTAGGGCATTTATAAGCCTAGCCAGAGTTGTGTGGCTTTCACCACCCCTTAGGTTGAAGAATACTATACCCATTAGTTTGCCGTGCCTCTGTCCAGCAGTGATACAGAGATGATCCCCGGGGTAAACCTATGATCTCCCATCCACTGGTCAAGATTCCTCTTGAACAGAGCCAGCGAGGTGCTCTGTCTCACATGGACCGGGATTCTGTTCCACAGCATAGGGAGTCTCTGGGTGATGAATCTGTCCCTCCAGCACATC
The DNA here is from genome assembly GCF_019279795.1 of Protopterus annectens. Classification (NCBI taxonomy): domain Eukaryota; kingdom Metazoa; phylum Chordata; order Ceratodontiformes; family Protopteridae; genus Protopterus; species Protopterus annectens. The sequence goes on from NC_056737.1 coordinate 1,973,028,743, forward strand.
CTATTTATATCCGTGTTGAGGTTTAAGTCTCTTGCTCTTGTGGCTCTGGTGGATTTGGATTTTTTGAGGTGGAGCATGTCCATTAATTCCGGGTTGGACATGGCCTTGTATGACAGGTACAGGTCACCTCTGAGCAGATGGTATGCGACTGAATAGAGCTGGAGTTTCTTCAGTTGGGCAGCATATGGCATATTTTTGAGCCCCTTTATCCTTTTGGTGAGGAACTTTTGGGGTCTTTCCAATTGCTGGAGGTATCGGGTAAGATACATTCCGAATAGGGCATTGTACTCAATCATTGGTCTGATAAGTGAAGAGTACAGGGGAACAATGACCTCCCTTGATCTGGATATGAATCCCTTCATAATCAGGTGGGCAATGTAGAAGGTCCTCCTAACCACTTTGGCAATGTGAGTGTCAAAAGAAAGGTTACTGTCAACTTGGGTCCCCAGGTCCCTGATAACCTCTTCTGTGCTTAATGGATTGCCACCTATGTGGTAACTTGGGGTTACCTTGTTTTTACCAAAGGGTATGACTGTACATTTTTTGGCGTTTAGCTTAAGGCCATGGCTCTGGCACCAGTTATCTGTTTCTATGAGACCTCTCTGAAGGATATCTGTGTCTGATGGATTTTCAACTATGGCGCCCAGTTTGCAGTCATCTGCAAAGTTTGTCAGCCACAATCCTCCTATGTTTGCCTGCACTTCTGAAAAGTAGATGCCGAACAAGAGAACATTAGGCATGTCTATGTTGAATAATAATATTCTGCAGCAGAAAATATATATGGATGAGTAACACCATCCTGCTGTATCACATCAGTATAGAAATATGTTCACCGGGGAGCATTCATATATATATATATATATATATATATATATATATATATATATATATATATATATATATACTGTCTGCCTTGAGGAGTCCATATCTTCATGTGTTGAGGCCATGTGGATCTTGCTGCTGATACCTGAACAAGGATAGCTCCTGAAACAGTTGTCATTGTCTTTCAATTAAATGTTGGCCTCATGCCTTTGTTTTCTCCACTGTCCTTTAAAGCTATGCACTGTTTAAAAGAAAACACTTCCTTACTAAAGGCCTTCTAGCCTGCCACATTACATGCACAAGAAACTATCTCTTAGCTTCTTCTCAAAGTATCCACCACCAGCTCAGAGTAGAAGCTGTTAACTATGTGATGCACAGCTGCTTCACATACTCTGGGCTGAGACTGTTAACTATATGATGCACAGCTGCTTCACATACTCTGGGCTGAGACTGTTAACTAAATGCTGCACAGCTGTTTGACATACTCTTGGCTGAATCCATTAACTAAGTCATGCACAGCTGTTTTGATATACTCCTGGTGGAGGCCATTAACTAAGTGATGCACAGATGTTTAGTACATTCGTGGCAGACATGTGCTGCCAACAACTAAGTACCATGTGTCCTTGAGTAAACATTCCAAAAGATGGGCAGGTGCATTTTTGTTTAGTATCTGGTCTAGCAGTTGTGTTACCAAATCAAATATCTGGAAGTGGTCATGTGTGTAATGTCTTCTGAATGCCTTCTTATATATATATATATATATATATATATATATATATATATATATATATATATATATATATATATGTATGTCTGACAGTTGGCTATGCTGCCAAGTAATCCAGTCCAGCTACTTTGAATATAATGCCTAGTCAGTGATGCTTGACTGAGTGTGGATATAGGGTAAGCTTGTTATTGTAAGAACAGGAATAATATTATTAGATATCTGAAATTATTGTGGTTGGTAGACATCGTTTATTTCTTTGATCCTTGGTGTAAAAAAATAATAACAATAAGAATAACAGTTAAACTATGTATTTTTCTGTCAAAATATTATTTCCTAATTTATATAACCTGCTTTTTTTCCTCAGACAGTTAAACCTAATAACTGCTGCAATGATGACAGCCAAAGGGTGTTTTTATTGTTATATTTTGCTTAGGTAGCTAATGTTTAGCAACAAAATATATATACGTTTTTAGGAAAGAGTTTGTAATGGAGGTTAAGAAAAGTACATGAAAACAATTTCTTTTTGAAATGCCTTCTTGTAGGAAGCACAGTTGGATTTGTGGCTTGCTGATGTTATCGAGTTCCTGCTTAGCTGTTTCAGTCATGCATGCTTACTGAAGATACAGATCTGAATTGTTCTGCCTTTTTAAATTTTTAGTGGTAACATAATGTTTTTTATTAAGCAGCAAAAAGGACTCCATATATAGACTTCTTTACTGAGTAGGAGCCCAGGTCAGAAATCCTTATACATAGCTGCAGGAGATACCCAGACCCAAGTGTAAAGGAAAATTGTGGAACTTAGTTCATAAAATGGGGATCAGTAAGAGTAAGTACAATTACATTCGGTGATCCACACTGTGCATTCTTGCAATTCAAAACTCCCTCATGACAGTGCTAATTTGTAGAGGAGACAGCCCCATGACTTGCTGCTTGTATGAGAAGCTTTCCAGTTTGTCAGTCCTCTTTGTGTAATTCTGTTGTTTCTGTGTCTCATGTGACTAAACATGTTTTGAAATGTTGTTCTGATTCAGCAGATGCCTATTCCAGGGCTGCTGCAACTGGTACTGTTATGAGGAGGTTTTACTTGGTTGCATACAGAAAATATGAGGATGTTAAAGCTAGAATTTTGAATTTTCCTTTTGATAAAGAGGTTGTTTTTTGATCCATCTGCTGCTGAGATCGTGAAAAAAATGTGAAGACAGATGGAAACTGATTCAGGTTCAGAATTTTCAGCCTCCATTCTCTGAGTTTGCCAAGACCACCTCTGCACCATTTCATACAAAGGAAAATGAAAATAAGCAGACACAGCAAACTTCTGTTAGACAGTCATTCAAAAACATATGTCTGAGTCAAAAGTTTGAACTATCAAAGTTCGAACACTAGGACATAGAGCAAGACAGTTTGTTTCAAAAAGATTCAAATACACAAAGCTTTGAATAACAAAGATTTGAAACAAAAAACAAAAAAAAAAACTTTTTTGAAGGGGGAGATCGCCCCTGCACCCCCACATCCCCTGCAAATTATATATATATATATATATATATATATATATATATATATATATATATATATATATGTATATGTATGTATATAAACTCAGAGATTGCACTTCAGTAGGGAAACGAAAAAGGCTAGCTGGTAAAATATAGTAACTTCTGCACAGCTCGAACAGAATGTAACACACGTATAGCCAACACTAGTGCTCCACCAAAATTCAGGCTAAATCCACTCGTGATGATAAAAACGAATCTTTTATTGAAACTAAGGTTTAGCGCTTTCATCTGTTAAAAATCAGACTTCCTCAGAACCAAAATGGAGTACTTCCAGTTCACATTTAAATAACCTTTTTGGCGCAAAAATTCAAAAGGAAATGGAGCTCTTAAAGAGACAGTCATAATAACTCCATATATACATACTACTATGCTAAAAACAGCTAAGCATTTCGACAGATCCAGTGTGCTGATATAAAAAATGACAATATAAATATAATGACAATATAAATAATTAAAAATAATTATGGTAAATAAAATAATGGTAAATAAAATAAAATCCACTCTGCACATACTAACTTCATCTTAAAACATACTCCAAATATATGTAATAGTGAAATGGTAAAACTTGCATTAATCATGGCATAGATGTATCATGGATGTTGCCATTGTATTTTGATTCTTGTTGACTTGTTACAATTTATAAGCACTAGTCATGCAAGTTTTACCATTTCACTATTACATATATTTGGAGTATGTTTTAAGATGAAGTTAGTATGTGCAGAGTGGATTTTATTTTATTTACCATTATTTTATTTACCATAATTATTTTTAATTATTTATATTGTCATTATATTTATATTGTCATTTTTTATATCACCACACTGGATCTGTCGAAATGCTTAGCTGTTTTTAGCATAGTAGTATGTATATATGGAGTTATTATGACTGTCTCTTTAAGAGCTCCATTTCCTTTTGAATTTTTGCGCCAAAAAGGTTATTTAAATGTGAACTGGAAGTACTCCATTTTGGTTCTGAGGAAGTCTGATTTTTAACAGATGAAAGCGCTAAACCTTATTTTCAATAAAAGATTAGTTTTTATCATCACAAGTGGATTTAGCCTGAATTTTGGTGGAACACTAGTGTTGGCTATACGTGTGTTACACTCTGTTCGAGCTGTGCAGAAGTTACTATATTTTACCAGCTAGCCTTTTTCCTTCTACAGTCGGTTTCTGGTGTTGGTTGCTTCAGTAGGGAAAGGCAAAATTCCCGTGTCTATTTTACAACGTCGAAACATAATATAGAACACCAAATGAGCGAGATGTATTCATCGAAATGCATTTAAGTGATTTGATAAATACTGTACAGGAGAAAGGTGTAGTTGGCCAACTACACAGTGTTGCCCTTTTTTCCACTGTAGTGCGATCTCAGAGTTGGTATATTTAGTTGGGGGGGGGGGTGAACCTCCCCATATAGTTATGTTTGTAAGTGTGTGTGTGTGTGTGTGTGTGTGTTTCAGCAAACAAGTTCTTTGTTTTGACCGTTCCTGCTTTAGTGTGATCGGTCTTTACGTGTTGACGAAGAGGCGTTCGCTTAAACGTCTGTTCAGTGTTATAATATAGACCTAAATTCTCCATTCCCTACTGCAGTGCTATGTCTAGCATGTAAACAGTAGCGACATTTGAGAATTTCATTTTCAAACACTGCAGCTGATAATTCAAGAGCTAGAAATTTAAGAGTTTTAGTGTTTGAATGGAATTTCTCTCTCTCTCTCTCTATATATATATATATATAAATATATATATATATATATAAATATATATATATATATATATATATATATATATATATATATATATAAATATATGGGTGTAGAATGTATGTTTATAAATATATAATGTGTGTGTGTGTGTGTGTGTGTGTGTGTGTGTGTGTGTGTGTGTGTATTCTAACCTTGACATAACTATACCTTGGAGAAAGGGGAAAAAAGGGGAACACTCTAAAATACTTCAACCTTGGACTTAATGTAAATTTCATTCATCCATACTTATGATTCTGCATTTCTGAAAAATGCAATTACAGTCCTCCCAAGGAAGACTCCTAGCAAACAATCATTTTCTTGCGCCAGATCATAAGGTTAGAAACCGGTTTAATTTGCAACACAATAGAAAAGCAGAAATTCTCTGTCTTTAGACTCGGGAGGGGGAAACCAAAGCAAGACACAATTCTCATTCACTGTTAATGTTGTTGTAAGGTTTCAGTTTGTATTAAAGTGCAGTTCAAAAGAGCATGGCATTATTCTAGTGAAATTTCCAAGTTGCAAAGGATAGCAGTCCAACAATCTTTTCAGCTTAGAAAGAGTAGTACTAGTACACTGCAGAAGCAGTTCCTTTCAGTCTCTCTAGGTTAATGTTAATAACGGGCTTCTTTGTCTCAGACAGTATACTCATTTTCCAGGCTCCCCAGGGTTAAGAAAACAGTTGCCTTGCTCCTTGATGCCAAAATGTTCCTTGTGACTTCTGCAGTAATACTTCTCTACCTAGATGTCTTTGCTGAGACATCTGTAGTCGAATCCACGATAATCTGGAGTCAAACACACTGCACTGCTAAGATTCCTCCAGTATTCAGGTCAAAACAGACTGCTCCCAATTAGTTGACAAGAAGACTTGTTCCTCTCCTTCAGTGATATGTCCCTTGGGAAGCACTACTCCAATCGTTGTACCTGAAGTAGATGATATGTCTGGTCACCATATCTATTTCTATATATGTATATCTGTGTTTATATGTTTGCTGCATGCACGCATGTGCGTGCGCACACACACACACACACACACACACACACACACACACACACACACACACACACACACACATATCCAGAATAATCTTTAAACTTTCCTTTGCAGAGAAAAGATCTGGATACTCTGTATCTGTGTGTATCTGGGATTAATTAATAAAAAAATGCAAATACCCCATTTTGGAATGAAGATTCTTTATGGAATGAATGCTTTGCTTAGTACCCTAGGTTAGCCTTTAGATGTAGCTTGAGAAACCATGCAGTAAACACTATCTCTGAAAAAATATTCTTTAATCTGCAGGAGCTCAAGATAGAAGTTTTGTGATTCTTGGTACACCTAAAGGTATTATTTCTGTAACTGATTCTGGTAGCATATCCTTATGATTCATAAAATGCTTATATCATGTACTAACTGACCAACCTGCATTGCTCAATTAGCTTGACAGTAAGAAAATGCTTTTCAAAGACAGTTCTGGCCACATTGAGAAAAATCTCATTATCAGCTTATTCTTATGTTTCTGGGTCACACTGTAGCACTGTCAGACCTGACTGTGCTGATGTTCCCTGTAGGGTATGGTGCTGGCAACAGCACCCCCTGCCACACATACAAGAAACCATATCCACCTATCAACAAGCAAGCACCTGCAGTCAAATGCATTCACAGAAACATTCACCTGTTCACTCACATGAGTACTCCAACACATGCACACATCTAGACTCCGATTCCCTACCTAATTCCCTAGTGTGACCACCAGGCAGACACACTCAGACATTCCCACACATGCACACACTAATACCCCCCACCCACGTCTTTACTGAAATTGCCTGTACTACAAGTACTCCCATAGGTGCTGTAGGTGATCACCATCCTTTAATGACAGTTACATTTCCTTCCTAGAAAAAAATTTACTAGGTTGAGCAGTTTTCAAAATTAATTGATTGAACAAATCAGTTGCATGTACTTATTTTTTGGGGTGAACACATGGTTAATTAGCATTAGCCCCTCCTCTAGACTGCTGCATTATGATGCAGTTTTACCCATGATACTCTCCTCTTTTGCTGTGGCCATTACAATAGGAAATCTTAGTGAGAGGCTGTCTCTGAATTGGAAAGGCTTTGCGAGATGGGACTTCTCCATCATGCTAAGTGCATACATCATTCTGTATTAGGTCAAACTGATGATAAAATAATGCAAGCAAAAAATTAACATATGAGAACTATATATATATTTTAATTTTATGAAAATAGTGTAAACATGTCAATAAACACAGATTTACCATTTTTAGTGCTACATTTAATTTTATTTTCATTATTGTGGTTACTAAAGGAATCTAATATTGTCTGTGTGAGGAAATAGTCTACGGTAAATTAAAACACAAATTGAGACTTTAACATAAATTGAATGCAGTTAGATATGGGCTTATTACTCTTGGTCTAGATATTGCTTTCGACTATGATTGTGATCTTTACTAAAGGATTGTATTCTGACTTTGTGTAGGATGTTAAGGAATACTCTTGATAGACTTTGTTTTATAATTTAGTTCTGAAAATATTATTGAATGCAGTAATATTTTAAGATCAACAGTCAATACTTTGTTGAAAGGTAAGAAAACATACTGTATGTACATAGAAGTATGGATAATTTATAGATTATCTACCAAAATTATAAAAATTGAAAATATCAAGGCCAAACTATATAAAGAACTAAACAAGGCTATTTTGATGAAAACTTGAGTCAGAAAAATGATATATGAATTGAATGATAGATATTTTAATTCAATTTTATACATTTATTAAATAACAGAATTGCCATATAATAGTCAGTTAGAACCAGTACCAGGACTTGAATTAATGATGTGCCAGAGACATCTATTTAATTTCTGTTTCAGTTTAGCTTTCATAACTGTATATCCTCAGTGTTGTTGTAGTGTGTGACAGGTACTATTTAGACACATACCTTGATACATCAGTCATAACATTTAAGACTTTGCTCATCTTTTTTTTTTCTAGTAAAATCTGTTGTCAAGCTGTATGAAAAATGTTCGTAACTTTGATTGAAACCATTTAATGTTTTCAAGGAACTTGTGTCTTTCTCTATTTTCATACCCCATAAGGAATTTTGCATTACTGTACCATACTTAACAGAAGTTCTTTTGTGGAGCATGTATTTGTAATGAAACCCATTATAAAAATATCTCCTGGGATTCAGAAATATGCCTAGCACAATTGTAGCATTCCTTCTGCAGGTATAGCTTGCAACGTGATGTGGCCCGAAGATAATTATCTGTTAATTAGGTGGAATTTTATCACACCTAACATGCTAATTAAAATTATTGCCCACAGAAATGAAGGACTCTTGTAGAAAACAAATTCTCACATCTGCAGCTGGGACCAATGTAAAGAAAACAGGCCATCAAGAAGCATGTACATGCCAAAGTGTGTGCATAACTGTGTTTTCATTATACAGGAAAGACTGTAAGCCACATTAAAGGTTGTACATCAGTGTCTAAATATGTGTTTTTTACTGTTAAAAGAGTAATAAATGGATGTATATGAAACTAAGAAAAGTAATATATAGTAAATTGAGGAACATAATCAAGAGAAACAGGGAAAATAAAAATGGAAGCAGGAGAGGGATAAAGTGTATATTTTTGCAGTGACAGGTGCATCCCCTTTTTTGTAGAGGGATGGTAAGAGGATTTCAATTACAAGCACAGACTCGTGAACAAATGTAATACTGAAAAAATGAGAATGGAGGTGCTGACACACTGGGGATCTTGGAATTATAGTCACACAGACAAGGGGAGCATAGTGGTGATGGGAAGGATTGGAGGTGACAAACAAGGAAGGGGAACACAAGGATGGGGATAGGGTAAGCATACCTTTCTGTAAAGCAATGTCTATGCAATACCCAGGGAGAGGTCATTCATCACCTTGACAACTCTCCCCACTGGTCCCTGTCAGAGGACGTGAAGGTAGAGAGATAGAGACATAGAGAGAGAGAGAGGGAAAGAAAGAGAGAGACAGAAGCAGCAGTGCAACTTTTTAAAGGCTTACAAGGATCTTCCCCAAGTGGTCAGTGTGGGCTTCCAGACGCCAGGAAATTAGCTACCCAACCACTAACTACTCCCTGTAGGTGAGAAACTGCACACTTCAGTCCGTACTATTGGAGGAAATAATGGGGTTCCTCTCCACCGAGTAACCACCAGTGGATGAGGCCTCCTGCCTCACCCCCGCTGCACCTAATGGGTAGGCAGGCAAAAAGCCAGAGGGAATGGAGGCATGAGAAGGCTGGGACAGGTGGGGAACTGGTGATCTGGACTTCTTTACTGGCATAGCCATGGCAAATGCTGTAGGAAATACCAAAATAAATGCAGAGAAATAAAACGACGACGAAAAAATAAAAAAGGTCACAAAAGGAGGTGACGGTGACAAAGAGAGGGTTAGAATTCTTACACATGACTGATATCACCTGTAAGAATATAGCAGATATATAAAAGGCAAGAAGGAAATATTATGTAATGGCACAATGCAAGCTACTGCCTTCATGCATTATCCTGTGGTCCTATGAAGGATGCCCAAGCAGGTCAACATCGACACAACTAGCATTACCTGTTGTGTTACCCACATGTGTGTTGCAGGACATGTGAGCAATTGTGTAGTGTTGTGCTTACAAAGACATGGTCTGTGTTTGGTATACTATACCCATAGCCCACTACAAGCAGCCTATATATATATTCATGCCTTTGATTTAGTAATACTGTTGTAAATTACGCATGTTAATATGAAGCTCTGTAGGCTTTGTGAATCCATTAACAATAGGTATGTGGTTGTCGTGTGCTTGAGAAAGTTCACCATTCATGGGATCAGTACAGACAAACAATTATTAGTCCATGACCTAATACTGCGAAACACCTCAAACCCGTTACCTACAAAAAAAATTAAAATACACATATAACAGAGGAAATGTTCACCATGATAAACACCTCCTTCTCCCTCATCAGTACACAAACATCTCCCTACCAGGTAAACAAAAATATAACTAAGTATCTCTCTTACACATTGCGTGGAGCTACTGCATGCAGCTACACTTGCCAGGCAATTCATGTATATATTTGTGCTAGTTTTCTTCATTTTTTTAACTGGGTAAGCCCAATAGACACAAATATCCCTTTTCAGAGCCAACCTAGTAGCACTGTCTGGTTAACTGACTTGTCAAGAGTTACACAGTAGACAAATGGTGGTGGAAGGAACTGAACCCTGTCCTCCTAGTTGGAGAAAGCAGCTCATTAACAGCTCAGAGCCTTTATCCTCTGCACTACCCACTGGACAATTATCCAACCATTGTTGCAGATAAGCCTAGCTCACACAGGAAACAAGCCAGGTTATTGAACTCCTGTGTCTCACTTATGGGTTTATGAAGAACATTGCTACCAGTGTAATGCTTTGTATTCCTCTTATAATGCATGTAATCTCAGTAAAACATACCTATCATGTCTTATGACAACTGTCAATGCACAGGTCACTTCATGTGTTCATGAAATGCATCTCTATATAACATTTGTGGAATTAAGTACAGTTGCACAACATAGCAGACAATCCTGAAGCTAAACAGTAACACTTTTACAGGGATGCACTCTGGTAATGTGCAGACATACTGGTAGCAGCATACTGAAGATACTCAAAATTATTGCAAGAAACAACCATATTCACTCCTTAGCCTGGAGAGCCTCTGTTTTACTTCAGTACAGAAATCTGTTCTCTATAATAGCCTTTAGAGCAAAAAAACAAAGGAACATAAAGAAGTAATAAACTACATGTCCAGCATTATCATATGCAAGGTAAAATAAAATGTAATGAGGAATCAGCTAGTGTAAGTACTTACAATACAACTCAGCTGCTCTTACTCTGACCTGTTCTTCTCACTGACTACGACGGTCAGGATGGTAGATCCTCAAGTTACTGAAGTGGTGCCAGAACTACTCACCAGAGAAGGGTATGCCAGTGGCATCAGATACCTCTCTGGAAACAGTGTGCAAGTATCCACTTTATATTGGAAACCCTCATAAGAGTCCCAAGTCAGACAGTCAAGGGGTTCATTATGCAGCAAGTACAAAGATTTTGCTTTCTTTGCTACTCCACTGGGGAGTCTGGCCAAAATGAGTGCCTTTGGAAGCCATAGAGAATCACAAGGTCACATTCCAGAGAACTATGGTAGCAGTTTCAGAGTCATACAGGTACATTTCTTCAGAAGGTGATGTGCACATTGGGTAGCTTATTAGTGCAACCAGTTGTGGTGGTACCACTATGTAGCACAGAAACTGATGGTGTGGCTTGATGGTAAAGCAGGAACACTGGCACGGGATGGTTCTACTAGGTGCGTGCTGCCTAAAAATAACAGCTGTTTTGGTCTTCAACACTTCCATAGGCTGCAATATTACTTTACTTTTTCCATGTCCCTGCAGGGGTTATTGGACACCCAAACATACTCAGTGAACTTTGCAGGTGTTCATACTCATACATGTAGGTGAGAGAACATCTTAGCCTGACTTTGCAAGTAGCAACATGTTAAAGGAGCAATACAGGAACATTCGTTGGGTGCTGTCTCATTAGCATAAGAGCCATGCTGTAAACTTTCATATTTCACAGTGTAAACCCTCACTTCTGCCATGGGCCTCATTGTGTTACAGAAGATTCAATGCATCAGCTCTCTAACTTTGTGGAAAGTGTGCAGAGTAGTGGTTTACTGCAGCCTGTTTGTTTGAAATGTAAACATTGACATTTTACCTCCTACCATGGCTATATATGTTTGCCTGATGATTTCACTGAATGTTTGGTAATATTACATGTGTGTGTTCTTTTTGAACATGTTACTGTGTGGTAGGGCAGTAAACTGCAATGCATGTGTGTAAATAAAATCCAGGAATAGTTAAAATAGAAGCACCGATCTCCACCATGTTTACTGTTTTGACATTTTTCCTGAGCACATGTGCAGCATTTTAAACCCTACTGCACTTGACCTCATACATATGCTGTACTGTCTGTTGTTTTTTAGGGTGGTGGGACTGTATAGGTTCATAGGTTCATAGGTTCATACTAGGCTATCTGCCCGAGGGCATTTACAAGCCTAGCCCATCGTTTTGTGGCTTACGCCACCCCTTTAGTATGGGGAACTATACCCATTATTTTGCTGTGCCTCTGTCGAGCAGTGACACTGAGGTAATCCCTGGGGTATATCTGCGATCTCCCATCCATTGGTCAAGATTTCTCTTGAACAAGGCCAGCGAGGTGCTCTGCCTCACATGTACCGGGATTTTGTTCCACAGCATAGGGAGTCTTTGGGTGATGAATCTATCCCTCCAGCACGTCCTATTAATAGCCGTGTCAAGGTTTAAGTCTCCCGCCCTTGTGGCTCTGATGGATCTAGATTTTTTGAGGTGAAGCATATTCATCAAATCTGGGTTTGACATGGCCTTGTATGTTAGGCAAAGGTCACCTCTGAGCAAGCGGTAGCGACTGAATAGAGCTGGAGTTCTTTCAGTCGGGCAGCATAGGACAGATTTTGAGACCCTTTATCCTTTTGGTGAGGAACTTTGTGGCCTCTCCAGCCGCTGCAAGTGTCGGGTCAGATACATTCGAATGGGGCATTGTACTCAATCATTGGTCTGATGAGTGATGAGTAAAGGGAGACTATGACCTCCCTTGATCTAGATGAGAATCCCTTCATGATAAGGTGGGCAATGTAGAAGGTCTTCCTAACTACTTTAGCTACATGGGTGTCGAATGACAGACTACTATCAACCTGGGTCCCCAGGTCCCTGATAACTTCTTCTGTGCTCAGTGGATTGCCACCTATTTGGTAGCTAGGGGTAACCTTGTTTTTCCCGAAGGGTATGACTATGCATTTTTGGCATTTAACTTTAGGCCGTGGCTCTGGCACCAGTTATCCGTTTCTGTGAGACCCTTCTGAAGGATATCTGTGTCAGATGTGTTTTCTACTATGGCGCCAGTTTGCAGTCATCTGCAAACTTTGTCAGCCATAACCCTCCTGTGTTTGCTTGTACTTGGAAAAGTAGATGCCAAACAAGAGTGGGCCCAGGACTGAGCCCTGTGGGACACCACTTGTGACAGGCTTTGAGTCTGACATGGCGCCAGCAGCTCTGACCCTGTGGGTTCTGTCACTCAGCCAGTTTGCAACCCATCTTGTGATGTATGGGTTGACATTTAAGCTGATGAGTTTTTCAATGATACCCGAATGGGGTATTGTATCGAAGGCCTTAGCCAGATCGAGGTAGGCTGTATGGACTGCCTTTCCCTCATCAATGGCTTTGGTGACTGTTTGAAAAAGTCAACCAAGTTTAAAAGGCATGATCTGCCTTTGACAAAGCCAAACTGGGTTGGATCCAAAGTCTGCAAATTCCCTATGTCTTTATTTATGAGGTCCATTATGATCCTCTCCATGGCTTTGCAGATAAGGCTTGTCAAGCTAATGGGCGGTAATTTCCAGGGTCGGTGGAGGCACGCCCTTTGAGAAGTGGTACGACAGTTGCAGTGCGCCACTCCTGGAGTGCGTATCCAGAGGTAAGACTTTGATTAAACAGCTGTCCTAGCTGTGGGTTTAATTCCTCATTGAGTTCATGGAGCACACAGCCGGGGACACCATCAGGTCCCATGGATGCTGTGTTTTTTGCTTTGGAGAGAGCAGTTCTCACTTGGGCGCTGGAAATGTTTGGGGGGCTGCAATCGTTTGGTATAGATATCTCTCCTTTTGGGGGGGGAGGGGGGGATAATGCTTATAGTAGTCTTTGATACACCTGATGAAGGGTATCTCAGAGGAAAGCAACATTCTCTAATAGTATATGAGTGTTTACATATGTGTTTGTGTATCTGATGCTTGGTAGTGTTCAGTATTTATATAGGCCTAGTACATAAACTGCAAACAGTGTGCATTCAGCAGCTGCTTTAGCAATCATGCAGGCCAAAAATGTGCTTGTGTGTGTGTAGCTGCATAGCACACATTGTGCAGCAGGAATGGCCATGATCTTTTTATTTAGTATATTGTCTGCTGACTCCTCAGTTGTGTTTGTGTTCTCGATGGGGTCCAGTTATTATGTCATTGTGCTGTACCTTTGTGTATATGTAGTAGGAATTTTCCATGGGAATGGCATGGTGTCACACACATGACCTATGTATGTCACCCAGTGGCAGATGTAACATAGATGTTACTCAAAGTGAAATACAGTCAGAGGCCATTGAATGCAGCTGCCATGTGGAGACTACATTTGAAATATTTTTTCCTGTTTTTTTTTTTTTTTTTTTTAATGAAAGAAGGTTGGGACAATGAAGAGGTAACACACAGCACCTGTTTATGATTATCCAATGTGTCTGTGATATTTCCTGCTGAGATAGGCCACATACTTCATGTCACACAGGTAACCTTACAGTTTTACCAAAGGTAGGAATGTCACTGTTTTCATATACATTTTTCCATTCCACAGCAGGATGCAGAATGTGGAAAGCAACATAAAAGTAAGTTCTCCTATGCTGAGAATAAGATCTTGTTGCCACCACTGTATTTGCATGGTTACCAGATGATCTGCTGTAAGATATCTCTAACAGGTTATTTCTCAACCATGCCTGAAAGTATATAATTAACAATATAATTTCTGCTGGTGGCCAAGACAAAGAACTTACAAGCGAGACATTTAGCTACAGACTTGAGAAATTACACTAAAGGTTTGGCTGCCCACCTTTTACAGGAACAGAGGGCATCAAGATATGACTCCAATGATTGAATCACCTTTAAAAGAGGCAGAGGAGGTCTCTTCAGGGATCAAGATACCTCTATAATCCATGGTGGCGTCCTGGGTCTTGGTGCAGAGCTTTGGCCACCCACCCAAACTATCTGGTGCTCAAGGTGATATTGACATGGACAAGTATTTATCATACTGGGTAAATTTGTAGGTTAATGTAGTTTACAAGCATAACCACATCTTTTTAAAGGAATATCAGGACTGCTGGTGCAGGGCCACTAGTACGAGATGTGTTCCTATTACATGCCACTATATTAGGTGCTATTTATTCATTCACTGAGATTAAGGTTTTGATGATGGTTCTTACTTAATGTGGGTAATTTGTTTTGATGCCTTCACAGGAAAAATATTATTGGGATACTCCAGCATGGATATACAGCTGTCTTATGTTTCAGATGTGTCCAGCTCTGATGATGATGACAGGCAAGTCCTGATATAGCCAGGATCATGGTGTCAGTGTTGGACATAGGCAGTGTGGCATCCAAATGCCCACCCTACTCCACAGATGTAGCTTCTGTACCTGTGGAATCCACCCCACAAGCAGAGGAAGACACAAAAAGACACAATGTCACAGACAGATCAACATGGGAAGGGATATTGTGTACTCCCAGTTCATTGCTGAAAGCTCCACTGAGTAAATGGAAGACATGCCATAGGTGCCATCCACCACCAGAGCTAGCTGTGTTAATGGCTGCCACCCGGCCTATGTACAGAGACAAGCTGACACCACCATAGTCCATGCTGAGGTGATAAGGATAGCACAAAGTCCATATGATGACCTCTTATTGTGCATAGGCCTCATGTATAGCATCATGGATATGTAGCAAAGGGAGTCTGCACGAATTAGGTGAACCTGTGCAGCCAGACATGATGGCAGACATACTTCCAATTGCTGGTTTACATCCTTCTTAACACATACAGCAATGGTGACAGTGCCCCTTCCCTGACCAGAGTACTCCTGTGTCTTCACTCACTCCAGACGTCTGACATCCACAATACAAAATTATGGTCAAATGCATTAACACAACACACACACACACACACACACACACACACACACACACACACACACACACACACACACACCTATGAATATGATGATCAGTAGTGTAGCTAGGGTGGGGTGAGAGGGTCAGTGGCCCCAGGCACAGTGTAGTTAGCCAATCCCAATTTCTCTTTAGTGGAATACTGACTTTTAAATAACATTATTGCATTTTCAGTCAAACCTGAGTGCTGTAGCACCCATGTATGGTCCAGTTTGCTATAAATATATATATATATATATATATATATATATATATATTTTTTTTTTTTTTTTTTTTTAACTAAAATGTGAGTGCTGTAGTGCTCTGTGTAGGCAGGATATGAACAGTAGCCACTGTTTTTTACATTTGTAGCAAGCAGTTTGCAACAGTTTAAAATATGCAGAATAACTAATGTACTTTGACCAAATAGGTTGTTTTGATCATTTAATACAGTGTTCATGTCCTTTGGATTATTTAAAACCTACATACAAAAAATGTTTTTGATCTGGTTGATACTTGGATCAGGGAGATCGTATGTTTGACACTGTTATTATTGATGTTTCAGCATAATAGCACTATGATTATGTGAAGCTGCATTTTAGAATTGTCAGAGCCTTTAGAGCCTGTGTTGTTTACCTTAGCGCTATTGCGCATGACATAGAAGATTATGAAATGTTGTTGCACGGAGAATGTTTCTTCGTTTTCCTTTGTTTTGTTTTACTTCAAATGCATTTTAATAACATTTTAAATGTATCTCAGTAATAATTTTAAACATATATTTTATTTATCCCAGGTAAACCATAGAATAACTATTTACTCATATCTGTTTAACAATGCTGTTGCGATCAGGTTTACCTTATGCAAACACTTGCAAAACTGATTGTTGCCACTTGAACCAGGGAGATTGTAGTTGGGAGATCTTTAACACAGAAGCATTTAAATGCTTCGTGACTGCTTAAGTTGTACTTCAGAGTTTCTAGAGTTACCAGTTTGGGTTGTCAACTTTAGCGGAACTACGCATGACAGAGAGAAGAGTAAACATGTATTTAACGCAGAGTGTTTTTCACTTTTTATTATACCTAACTTTAGTTAGAGTTCTAACAACAAATTTAAATATTTGTTTAATCAATCTTGACTATATTACAGAGTCGTTTTACTACATGTCATCATTTTGTATATAAGGAAAAGGAAATATATGTTTAATGTGTATTGTTCACTGCACCCAATTGTGTTTAACTTTATTAGAGTTCGAACAACAAACTCAAACACCCATTCATTTAATCCTGGTTATAATATAGAGTCGCTTCACCTTAAGCTTCATTTTATGTGTTTTAGATGTCTGTTAAAGACATATTTATATGCAGTATTTGCCATTATTTGTCACTAGATGCCTTTAAGACTTGAACAATGTTTCTGATTGAATAATAGATAGATTGCTTTACTTTTGGCGCCAATACTAGTATTTAAATGTGGTGCTGTTTTGTGTGTTTTATGTCTGAAGAAGCGTAGTGTCCACTACGTGAAAGCGCTAACCTTTGAATAAAGAAGATTTTCCACACAGAAAGGCTGTTTCTTGGTTTCTACAACAGAGGTATTTAGCTTCCAGTGGTGTCACCTTCTGCATTCCTTTGCTTCTCCTGGATTTTTTGTGTGTGGAAGGTGCTTCATTTATCAGCTGCAGTTTGTTTTCCTTGAACAGTTTAAAATATATATATATATATATATATATATATATATATATATATATATATATATTTTTTTTTTTTTTTTTTACATTTAAAGAGTTTTGGGGGTGGGGTATTGGTTCATATTACTGGCCCAGGGCACTGGTTGAACCAGCTATGCTTCTGTTGATGATAGCTATAGCTGTACTCTGTTACTTGGGTCATGTTTCAGATGTGCTGTGTGGTCTGTCTGTGTATGGAATTGCACATCTTGGGTGAAGGTTTGTGTGCACCATTGTATTATTATGTATAATGCTTTATTCTGGCCCATTGTTATGAACCAGTTGCTACCTCTTAGTCCGTGATACAACATTATGTGACCACCTTCATCTGACATAGTCTTCCCTCAGACACTTCCTCATTCACAGGCTCCTCCCCTGTAAACAGCTCTTCCACAACCTCCTCTAACAGGCACCACCTCCTTCACAGGCTCCTCCCCTGAAGCTAGCTCCTCCACAGGGTCCTCATCAGGCACCTCCACTTTCACAGGCACCTCCACTGCAGTCAGCTCCTTTACATGCTGCTTATCAGGCATCTCCTCCTCCACTGCTGCATTTGGGAATTTCTGCTCCTTCTGAAGGAGTCTACCCTCATAAAACTGCTTACTTACAATGATATTATGTAACATTGCACATACTGAGCATATCTTACTGCATGTAGCAGGATACTGCATGTTGACCCATATACATCCAGACATTGAAGGTGGGCCTTCAGAATACTAGCCAGATATTCAGCAATGACATGTGTCTGTGGTAGGGCATAGTTGTAGCTATTCTCTACCATGGTCTGGGGATTTCTGATAGATGTCCCTAATCATGGCTCCAGGACTTAACAAGAATTGCCAATAAGATGCCCCTATGTAAAATAACTCCACAACAGTTGATTTAAGTCTCACATGTTCCTGAGTGGCCTGCATACACATTATATTATACTTTGTGCATTACAGACCACCTGGCAGCTGACAGAGTTGAAACCATTATGGTTGGTGTACCTTCTTCCCTGTTCTCCAGGCGGGGCCTTTATTGCAGTGATGGTATTGTGTATGATTCCCAGTATCGAACGGAAATGAGCTGTGTCATAAATAGCCCACATGGTTTTGGCTCTCTCCATTTTGGTACATGAGAACCACATGCAGTCCCCCATATGCTGTGGCACAGTTTCGAAGAACTGGTGGAGTGCCCCTGAAAAACTGCCTGGGATACATCCACCACATCCTCTGTTGGGAGCTGAAATGTCCATTTAACTGGTGTTCTCTAAGCTACATATACGTTGGCATCCACAGGAATAGGTAATCCACACATCCCATGGGCCTGCATATGAGGGCAACACATCTTGACCAGCCCCTGCATGGTGCTACTGTCTACATGGTAATGATCCACAAGTTCCTTACAAAGGATGGCAGAATCAGAAATACAGCACCCCTCTATGCTGCACTGCAGTGTTAGTATTGGAGAATTATTCCCGCTACCTGGTCTGGGGATAGAACCTACAGTTTCCTTCTGTACCAAAGGTGAGTGTGCTACTTGTTGAACTACTAATACTCAACAGGTAGGATACTTTCCTTTCATACAGTTATATTGTTCACCTTCATTTGCATTCATGAGTGTCCTCATTTTAATAATGTTTCTTATTACCCTGTTATTATAATCATCTTTGCATACCGTGCAGGCTGTGAAATTCTATGGTTGCCTCACTCTGTCTTAGTGTATCTTTGAATCACCCTCCCCCCGCCATGCAATTCGGCACTTTTTATGCAGAATCAAATGCAAAAAAATGTTTCTGAATTCCAGGGAGTGTCTTAATCAATGTACATTAGTCAAAAGTCAGAAAAGCTCTTTATATTGATGTAGTTAAGGAGTGAAGCTTGAGGTAGGGACTTTTTATATAAATGGACTGCGCTAAAATGGAATATCGCAGTTCATAGAGCTGCTGACTTCTCCTAGTTTATGTGACCAGAGAGTTCATGTCTATATATGTAAATGAGGGTATATGAGGAAAGGGATATGAAAACCCTGAATATTCACTTGAATTTGTTCAACACTTTGTGATAATTTGGTTTTGACTTTTTATGTACTTTTTGCTTCAGTTGTCTTTTTCATTTGTACTACCTTTCATTTAGGTTCATAGGTTAATACTAGGCTATCTGCCCTAAGGCATTTATAAGCCTAGCCCAAATGTTTGTGGCTTACGCCACCCCTTATATGAAAAAATACTGTGCCCATTAGTTTGTTGTGCCTCTGTCCAGCAGTGACACAGAGATGATTCCCGGGATAAACCTACGATCTCCCATCCACAGGTCAAGATTTCTCTTGAACAGAGCCAGCGAGGTGCTCTGCCTCACATGGATCGGGATTTTATTCCACAGCATAGGGAGTTATATATATCATATCATATATTATATCATTTATATTTTGAATACTGTTTTCTATAAGTTAAGATTTGCTTGCTTGACATCAGTTTGCCCTGTTATACATTCAGATAATTCACTCCCATTCAACATGACCATTGGTCTTTTCAAAATTTTAGAAAGAAATTTTCAACAAAAAATTAAAACTGATTTAGAATTATTTCTTAATGGTGTCTGATCCCAGTAAGGCTTTCATTCCATAGACTCCCTACTGAAATGTCAGGACTCACAAGGCCAAGTCCCACTGAAAATAAATATCAAAAATGCAGGAGAAGAGTGAATAACAAACATTGCTTTTTTCCTTTAAACTTATTTTTTTGCAGGCAGGCAAGCCCCATGCTCCCTCTGATGTCTCAGACATAATATAGTTAAGTCTGGATTTTCCAGCCATTCAGTCTCTACATTACAGGACTCTGCATTCTGAGTCCCAGTATTTGTGATCACTGTCTGACCTGCCTCAAGGTCTTTTTTGAGAATATCTGTATCGTGCATAAATCTCCTTTTCACTTTGATAATTTCTTCATTTTAATTGAAGTATTTGATACTGTAAACTGCATTAGGAACATAATTTGCTCAGCTAATAACTAGAGTCTTAACAGGATTCAAGGCAATGTTAAAATGGTTTATAATATCTATTGTTCTCTTGACAGCTGATTGCAAAATTGACTAGTCATTTACCATTTGTTAGCTATTTAACTCCTGAAAATAATATATCTGGTTAAGCACATTTGCCTGTTATTTTCACTTTTATGTCACCAATAGTAGTGATTCCCCTCAATCATTGTGCTATTTCCTTAATGGGCTATATTTCTTGCGTAACGTTAATTGTAACTGATTTTTGTCTAAGTGGTATGTACTAGACATTAGGGTTTTAAAATACTAATATTATGTGCCAGATAAGGCACTTAGTTATTAGTTTCTCTCAAAACTGAAATAAATCCTAAGAACATTACTGCATTTAAGTTGGTCTTTTACTGACTCCTGACTACTAAGTAATGCTTTAGAATAGTTCATCGTATTTAAAAAAACATAAAAAGCAGTGCAGTAGTCAGTGCACATTTTCTACTATATATCATCTTAAGGTGTGTGTGTGTGTTTTTGGGTGTGTGTGCGCGCGCAAGCATGTGTGTGTGTGTGTGTGTGTGTGTGTGTGTGTGTGGGCGCGCGCACAACTTTTTGTCCCTAGTTTGAATGCTGCACAATTATTAATCTGAGAATATTTTTGTTGTCTTTCATTATAGCATATTGCTTTTTAATTATTTTGTACAGATCCATTTTTTAATTTTGGAACAGGTTCAATCCACGTTTATTTAAGGTACTCTCTTTGGAAGTATTAAATTATATAAGAAATGCTTGGTTAAATTGTAAATGATTATAAATTATACATGAACAGTAAAAAACAGGATTTGTTTGCGTTTGTATCAAAGGTGACCTTGCATTTGCAATATATTTTCTTATGTTTTAGAACGTAGCAATGTGTTTACTTTCAGTCAGAATAGATTCCTTTTTTGAGTGCTAATTACTTCATATATACTTGCATCTTTATTGACCTACCTGCGTAGATGGATTGACTTCTATGGCTTTGTTTATGTGATTCTAGGGTTCAACTTGTAGTCACAAAACTGACTAAATAGATTATATTTCATAGCCACTGTTGGTGTATTAGTAACCATTATTGTGTAACAATGAAAATCCAGTTGAATGTTTAAAGACTAAGTAGCATGACTACTTCAGAAAAATACAGTCCATTTACTGTCTAAAAGGGAGATGTGTAATTAGTTCCAGGTTTCAACAACTTTTCTTTTATTTTCTTGTGGAAACTTTCAGATAGTATGAACCTCTGTGACATGTAGTAGCTACAGTGGTATATACAATTTGCATAAAATAACTTCTGTACATTTAGACTCCTCATGTATAATCCACCAAAGCTTTCAGTTCTAATAAACTCTTAATTTTCTGAATCCAAAACTTAATGCTTAGAATATATACATGGCCATCTACAAGCTAAAGCATTCTCCTTCATTATGCCATAGCATCAACCTAATGAAACAGCTTGTAGATATTTTAGGGCAATGGCTAACTAACCTACTCTGCTACATTTCCTCCATTCTTCCCTACCTAACCCTTATTACTACCATGATATGGATTAAAGATGCACCATTCTGCAGCTCTTAACCAACCTCTTAGCTACTGTATGATCTAAGCTGATAAATACTGTTGCTTACTTTGCAACTGTAGATTTCATTTTGTATAATCAGAATGTATGACCTCATTGTGTAGAATCTAATCGTCTGTGTGTGAATGTTCTTAGCAGATTGTAGACTCACACTTTTACTGGTTAGAATTGTTTGAAGTAACTGTTGCAGCTTCACGTGTGTATACCAGACATTTGACTCTTGGTGTGTATTTCTATTCAATGCAAATTTGCTTGTGTTTTTGTATTTTATGTGCACACACCTGTGTCTAGGTTGTAACTGAAAAGAGTCTTTGGACAAGTCCACCTACCTTCTTATCAAATAATTACTAAATAAATATATGGAGAATACTAATTAAGATGGGGCTAAATGTTTCAGTATGAAATGGTACACTGAAATGCTTACAGACAGGTGTAGTCAGATCACTTTTAATATTTGTATGGTTATATTTTGGACATAAAGTTAAGTTGGCTGTTGCTGAAATATTTGCAGAGGATCTGACATCAGAATGTATAATATCACTCAGTGGGAGTTGAAGCTAATAAAATAAGGGCCTCTGTCAAACACCTTTTGAATGAAGTAACTGGAGTTTCGAATCTTAAGCAGAACCACATTCAGTTTTTATGATGATCTTCTGTCTCTAAATCAGACATAAGTGCTACTTAGTGTTGTATTAAAGTACTTGTGCATGCTTGACTTTATTAAGAAGGAATGAGCACTGTAAAGGATATAGGCCAAAAAGCAAATTATTTATAATATAATGTAGACTAATTTTTTGCCATGATTTTTCTTGCAGGTATTCAAGATTAAAACAGTCAAATCCAATTGCAAGAAAACACCTCAGAACAAACCACTTGCAACATTCATCAGGTAATTAGAATGAAGTATTTGCTTCTTTTAAACTGTTCTACAGTACTTATTCAATGTAGTAGATGTTTTCATAAAACCATTGCTGTTTTTCATCACTGAGCCATTAGAGGATGAAAATGAATTGACAAAAGATTTTTCAAAGCCCACTTCCACTGCTGATTCTTATGTAGCACAGACATGAAACTGGTATTGAGGTTATTCATTAGTTTTTAAATACTTTGGATAAAAGGACAATGGATAAGTAACCCAGTCACACTGACTGAAATTTCCCCTTGACTGCAATGCACAATTCTTTTCCAGTTTGATTGCTTGATTGGTTTGTGGAGAACAGAACAAGTCATGTTTATTCCATGGCTTTTAGAAATTTATGTGTGTGTGTGTGTGTCTTTTGGCTTTTCCCGGTTAGGGGTCGCCACAGTGGAACTCCGGTCCGCTAATGATTGGCAGTAGAGTTTTACGTGGTGGCTTGCCGGGCCTAACGCACAACCTTCAATGAAGGAATGCCCATTCACGCATGTCATCACACATTAAATGCTCTAACTGAGAATCGAACGGCAACGTCTAACTGTGAGGCGACAATGCTACCACAGCACCACCACCACAGTAGCTTTTAGAAAATTCTGACTTTCCAATTTTCTAATAACATCCCTGTAAGTGAAGGACTGGCACAAGCAGATAGATTTCTTTTCTCTTCAAAATGAGAGGTTGTTTACTCTTGATTTGCACCCAGTAACACATTAAAGAAATTTCCAGGATCCATTATAGCATGGAGGTGTAATGTGTTGTGCAAAAGTTGTGAATCTCTGGAACAGCACTCACTACCAATTTTATTTAGTCTCTTCTTTGTCCCCAAAATACTCCTTCTTCATTTCTTTTTCCTCAAGAATCTTGAATACTGATAGATGTTTAGAATGATCTTAAAGGCAGCTACTCTTCTAAAGTATTATCAAGGATACTTTCTTATTAAACAGAAGATTATGATTATTAAGATAGTCATAGGTTCATAGGTAGGTACTAGGCTATTGGCCCTAGGGCCTATATAAGCCTAGCCAAAGGTACCCTGGCTTTCGCCACCCAAGAAAATTATTTTCCTGTGCCCCTGTTGAGCAGAGCTAACTTGACATGTTTTCAGTTAAATGTATTTTTTCAGTGGTTACTATATACAAAACTTCTGTAAGTACCATGTGTGACTTTAGCTGACAGCACTGGAAAAATGTAGATACAATGAATGCTAACCTAAAACAGGAAGTACATCTCACACGGACAAATATTTCAGCATCCAATCTGGTATGTGATATTTTTCTAGGACAGTACAGTGGCTGTAATTTTTGTTTTATTACTAATAATTTACTTGTATGGCTGAGTGTATATGCTAGAGATTGACAGAAGGGGTGTTGCTAGACAGGGAAGTGGCAACTTTGTGTTGGAGCTTGAATAAGTGGATTTTATGTGTGCATATTTCCTAGCATGCTATCAAAGAAATGCATATTATGTAATAAAGAGGCAGTGGGGGTCAATGATGATAGCATCCTTTCTTTACTGGGCTCATATGAGTATCTAGTAAAATGAACAGAATATTGTTAGCTATGATGAGGACTGATGTTAGTGATGACTTTACTAAAGGAAACACAGGTATAACGTTCTGCATGCAAGAAAGTGCAACCACTTCCCTTCTCTAGACTCCTGTACCTTGTTAACATCCTCCCAAAGGAGCAGTCTGCATACTTGTTTGAAAAGGGTCTTCACTAGAAGATTTGAAGATTTTTTTTCTGACAAACTTAGGCATTTTGCTGCTACAAATAGGGATATTATGTGGCAAAGACTGCAGTCCCCAAACTGCTATCCCAAAAAACTGGCCAACAAAACACTGCTTTTTTTTCAGAGTAGCAAGCTTTCCAAACTTATATATACCCACTCTACAGTTGCATCAACTCAAAGAAGGGTGAAATCACCCCTGAAAAGGGCTGGCACAACTCACCAACAGTGATTTCCAATGGAGGAGCTCTGATCCTTGGTGGGTTGAACTTCTAGCAAGTGGCTCTTGAGAGTTCGGTCTTCATCCACTTGTAGGTTACTCATCAATTTATGCACTTTAGTGTCCATCAATTTACCCCCATTTCCTATGCAGGGTGTACCATTATTTTGCCTAATGTGTGGACATTTCTGAAGGTAGCATAGTCTAGGTGGGTGACTTTAGAATAACTATGGCTGATTCTTTCCTTGCTCTGATATTGAACAGTGGTTACCAAGCAAACATAGATCAAGCATAACTAGTTAGATTAAATAAACAAATCATATAGGATGTTCATACAGAGATCACTGTTGCAGTAGCCTAAACTAAATGAGTCCCACCTCATGTGACTGGCCAGCTTACAAAGCTAAATGGTGCCTTCCATGCACTCCAACTGTTAGAAGCAAAAGCAGAACTCCTTATAAAGACAGTTGGACTGCAAAAAGCTTTAGAGCACTCCTTTGGCAGAGCAGGCCCCATGAAACTGTTGATCCTTCAAAGCTGGGCAGATACATTCCTGTTGGGGAAAACCTTCCACTATTTTTGTTTTTCTGAGGAAAACTTTTTTATGACTGAAATATAAGCTTTAGCTTGGAATCTTATTGTTTTTAGTGGACTTTTATTGCATTTGTAAGGGAGTATATGTGTAATTGTTTATGTTAACATTTTTTGAGAAAAAAATCTGAATGTTATTGACAGGCCTTTTCCTCAAGTTGTGTAGTTGTGTACTGGGGACAAGATACTGTGCTTGGGTAGACTGTTAGTGGTTTACTGACTTCAGAACTGCTTGTTCTGTAATGTACACTTGTCCTGGCTCTGCTATTTATGTGCAACATCTCCTTTGAGGCTTACCAATGGAGCAATCCCCAGTCTCCATGGTTTCTCCTTCCCCTTTAAGTGTGAGTGTATCAGAGGTCTTAAACTGAGACACATTGCTCTGAACTATGTAATAAGGAGTTACATTAGGAGTGGACAGAAGTATACAGCCCAGTCCCAGATTATAGAGCATATTCCTGTTGTGCTCTTAGGGGAAAATTGTGAAATATTATGCCTGTTTAAGTGACAGTCTCACATTGGAGTCAGTAGTGAGGATCGAAGCTCCTTAGTTACTGACCCAAGATAGTAAGGGATGTCACATTATTTGGAGTCAATTCACTGGGATATTAATTGGATATTACATTAATTGGAGGCAATCCAGTGGGATATTAACTGGACATCGCAGGGAACATAGTGAAAAAGGTTTCCAGTTACTATTTCTATGAACAAAGAGGATTTACTGTGATTTGCTAAAGATCTTATTGGTGTTCTTTCCTTGCCTTTCTTTTTCTCAAACATGAAAAGGAAATAAGTTTCCTTTCTTTTTAATATGAATTTTCAGTCAGAGGAACAGGCATTACAGGGTAGGGTTTTACTTCTGGAGTTTATTCACAATCTGAACATTTTGATTCTGAGGAAAGTATGGTTTCAGATTTCCCTTCTGAAAATGTGTATATTTATTTCAGAAACATTATCTAAGATTGACAAGGTTTTTCCTTTGAAGCTGAATGAAATTCCTTTACGACAGAAAATGCATTATGATTTGCTCCAGTTAGTAATGCCAAATTCTGCTGCTATTCCTCCAATGCCACATGCTTTATGTAATGCTTTTCCCAAGCTTTTAGTTTATCTGATAGTCAACCTCTGGCCCCTAGGAAATATGATAGGTTATATAATGTACCTCAGTCCCACAACATTTGTTTTCAAATAGTATTGCTTATCCAGCTGTGATTTCTTTAACCAAAACTGCATCTGCAAAATTGTTTGCTGCTGCTAACCCCATTTCCTCTGCCAAGGATGGGAAGGCAATGGGTAAGTTTGCTAATTAACATTTATAGTAACATTTATAATATTACATTTCTTCTCTCATTAGAGACCTCTTATCACTGGGCTTTAGATTTTACTGTAGATTCACACGTTAATACCTCTGAAATGGTTATAATGAGCTATGACTGTTCAAGAATTAGTGATTAATTTCTTCAAAATGTACGTGATGATCTAGATTTGAACACTGAAGCTTCTTATCTAGCATCAAGAACTTAGTACTTATTTGAGAACAAATGCTCACAGCTATTAAGACCAGAAAGGTTTCATTAACTGTCCAAAAATGGATCACACCACCATGGAGGAATTGGAAGCTAACTAAATTCTAAGGAAGAAAAGAAAGAGCTACAAACTATTTAAACAATTTGGTTCAAACTCGATAAAGAAAAAAAAAAGCAAATTCTGTAGATTATAGAAAGTCAAATTAAGACATCCAAAAACTGCTATGAAGAGTAATAAAATAAGACCAAGGAGTTCAGGCAGCCGGGTGATGCCACAGCAAACTCACTCACGATGTAATTCCACGCTGAAGAAAAAAGATGATACGAATTCCACAGCAATAATGGATGATTTATTGTGAAAAGAACACAAGCACAACACGAATTAACCCGGCTTTCGTCCGATAAGACGAACTTCTTCAGAATACACATTGTAGTTACTACCCCACTTAAATACACAAGTCACACCCTAATTAATTACTTAAAATTCAATTAAGCTGTTAACCAAATTTTATACTACAATTGTATTAAAGTACAATGTCACTTCAAGTATATATACATAAAATAAATAAAAATAAAAATAAAATAAAATACAAATAAGTTAAATGAGTAACATATAAAATATGTATGTGCATATTAATATATAATATTTTAATAACGCTACCCATATCCATTGTTATAATACATGAAAATTCCTAATAAATATCACATAATATATGGGTATTATGAATAAAACAAAACCATAATATTAACTCATTTGCTAATTTTAAATATCATGTGTATCATTAATAACATTATAGTATCAATTAATCCAAATATTGTATGTTCTAATAAAAAAATAGTAATAATGTTATATGGATACCAAGAATATGAATGTCACAATTCATTCATGTCAATGCAATGTATTGCAATAAATATTAACTATCAACAGATTTTTCCATGAATGGAATATATTTATGTATGTGTATAAATTCTATGAAGTATCATGTTAAATCTAGCTGCTCATTTCTTCATTTCGAACATGTCAATGTACATATATAATTATTAATTAATATTTTAATACCATGTCATGGTCTACCCTTGATGTAATTATTTCTAAGAATGGGTTTGATGCTACAATATTCATTCAACCCAGGCCAGTTGTATGCATTCAACAATATCTCCCACCTTAATTCATTTACATCTAAATCATACTTTGTGTGTTTCCCCTGTGCATCATATTCTATGTGTTGGATAACACAAAATTTAAAAATATGATTTATATTAGATTGTATATGTCTGGCAAGGGCATTCGTGGTTTTCATGTGTTGAATATCTAGCAGATGCTCTTTTATCCTATTCCTGAATCGTCTGCTAGTTTTACCTATATAGAATGCCTTACAATTTTGGCAGAGTGCAACATATATGACATTAGAGGTATAACAATCAAAGTGCCCTTCAATGTTGATATTGTGGAAGTTAACCACAAGTCTATCATTTGTACTTTTAATGTGAGTACAGACTGTGCATCTCCCACATTTGAAATTACCAACTGACCTGTTAGTTTTATGCCTGTGAGATTCCATCTTGTTCTCAAAATATTCTTTAAAGGACATATCTTTTTTGTACATGAACCTAAGTTGTCCTTGAAACATATGTGCCATAGTATTGTCATTTGTCAATATCCCCCAGTTTCTTTTAATTATATTCTTAATGATTTCAAAGGAATCATCATACACAGAAATATACAAGGGTAACTGATTGGTATCTACACTATTTGTATTTGTTGTGTCACTACTAAAACCATGACATAATATGGCCTGATATGTTCCTATAAGTCTCTTATTTTTTACTTCCTGCATAACTTTTTCACAAAGGAATTTTGGATAACCCCTATTAAGGAACATACTTGCCATGAATTCCACTTCCTTAATAAATTCCCCCTCATCACTGATCATCCTGGCCGCCCTGACCATCTGGCCCTTGACAACTGCCTTTTTCTGATGGTCAGGGTGCCAGCTGTCGTAATGAAGATAGGAATTTGAAAACGTCGATTTTCTATAGATGTTAGATTTCAAACTACCACTGCTCTTATTGTAAGTTAATTCGACGTCTAGGTAAGTAATATTATCATAGCCAATGTTATGTGTAAATTTCAGAAATCGAACGTTATGATTAATATATTCAAGAAAGGCATGTAATGTCCTTTCATCATTGTCCCAGACGATAAAAATATCGTCCAGGTACCTGGAATACATTTTAATGTGTTTCTGAAATATACTTTTGAATACATAATTATATTCCCAGTAAGTCATTATTAGGTTTGCATACATGGGGGCACAAGCTGCCCCCATGGCCACACCATCAATCTGTTGATAATAATTTCCTTCAAAATATAAAAAATTATTGTGTAACACGATATCCATAAGATTAATCAGTGTATTAATTCTAGTTTGATCATATATTTTAGATTCAAAAAGTTGTTCCTCTAACCAGATCAAACCTATGTCATGTGGGATGGATGTGAAAAGGTTACACACATCCACAGTAACAAAAATATAACCATCTTGCATCTTAAATTCATTTATCCTCCTTAAGAAATCCCAAGAATCCTTGGTAATATATGGAAATTTGGCCATACCCATTTTAAAATAGTGATCTAAGTATTGACTGATAAAACAGGTTTTACTTCTCTTCCCATCTACTATTGGTCTAAATTGTAGATTATTCAGACCCTTATGTATTTTGGGTATGCCAAATATTCCACTAATAACAGGATAGTCATTTTTCAAATAATCATATTCATCTTCCAAAATTTCACCTTGCATTAACATATCCTCCAATAAAATGTCGATTTTTTTGGTGAGCAATATTGATTTCATTCAAACTTACTTCAGAATAAGAGTCACCCAGTAGCATTGTGGTCATATAGGAAATATAGTCTCCCTTATCCGTTACTACCACCCCACTGCCTTTATCCGGCCTCATTATCCTAGTGTCCGTAAGGCCTAGTATATGGTCAAGGGTAGCTTGTTGTTCTTTAGTCATATTGTTATGTATGGGTTTCCAATATTGTTGATAAAACTTCCTAATGTCCATTTCAGTCAATTTTTCGAATAATGCTACTTTGTCATTCATTGGAGGATTGAAAACACTAGGTTTAATCAATTTGCTGTTACCCTTGATATTCCTATTGTCATTATTGCTTTCGTTAAAAAAGGTTTTCAAATTTAATTTTCTACTAAATAATTTTAAATCAATTAGTGAATTAACTAATTTGCCTTTATGACAAGGTACAAAATTAAAACCTCTTGAAAAAAGGTTGGCGTGTTGACTATTCATTTCATTTTTGGAATAATTGAATATTTTATAGTCTCCATGACTATTAGTTACTATAATTGGATTACTTAAGAATTCACTATTTATTTGTTCAAAATTATTAGTTGAAATACATTGATTCACTTTATCTAAGTAGTTGTCCGGGTCCAAATCAATATAAAAATTTGTAGGAATAAAAATGTCATTGTATATCAAAGGTGTATTTGATTTATTAATGAGTTCAACAACAGTGGCATTATTTATATTCCCCAATTCTAAATTATCAATACTATCTCTCATATTATTAGTATTAATATTTCCTTGATCAAAATAGTCATATATAGTAAGACTGCTTTGAAGAGTCACTGACTAAGACCGATGATCTTAAAAAGCTTTATGGTTGTCAGCTGTTTCAAAAAAGCTAACAATAGACTTGGTCCTATTCTTAATCAGGGTACAACTCTTTATAATTCTTCTGAAACAGGTGGTGTTTTAAATGAGCATTTTCACCACTTTTATTTTCAACAAATACTATAGTTATTTTTTTAAACAAGAAACATCTTTATTAAATTATCATGTGTCACATTGCCAGCCCAGCTATCTGGAATTTTGTAAATAATTCTATGTCATTTGTGAATATTGATATGATTTATACAGAACTGTATGTTATGTTCTGAGCTTCAAGAATGTAACCACAGCATACTTTGCTGGAACATAGAAGATTAACCTGCAAAACTTAAGAATAGTTGAGGTTAAGCTACTTTAAACCTGGGCCATAAACAAAATATGTCTCAGTTTCAGTTCAGTAGCAGACACGATGTCTAGAGCTAGAAGTTTTTGTATTGTCTTGAAAGAAAAGTAATTACCAGGTTTAAAATGTAAAATGTTTCATTGATTTATGTCTTCCAAGATCTGGCAAACATATGAGAGAGATGTATTTTTAACACAGAGATGTGAAATTCTGTTAAGTTTCTGTTTAGCGTGGGAACTGAAGTCAGGTGACAAAGAGTGATGCCATCCAAGCTGGCCCAGCAGTAATGTTTGATATTAATTTGGGAACTCTCTGAGAGAGACTGTGCATTTGGCTGATATTTGTGAGACATATGTAAGCTCTTAGAGTACTTGCATATGTATTTGGTGATACTGTACAGGCCACTCCTAAATAGCCTTGATGTTGATCAAACTACCATTGGGATTAATAGTAACATTACACAGTAGGATTGGACACCCTTTGTTAAGGTTCTTAAGTAGCTGATAAGTAGTGGCTTGTGGCAGCTGGAACTACGTTATAGTCTAGGCAGAGGGAGGCATAGCTAGTAAACCTGTGCCAGCCTTTCTCAGGTGAGTGTGTGTGTTTGTATATACATCAAACCTCAAAGAGTGTGTGTGTGTGTGTGTGTGTGTGTGTGTGTGTGTGTGTGTGTGTGTGAGCTACTTGGGCAGGGACACGAAGCACTGGTTAGACAGAGAGAGAGTGCTGGAGGTTTTGGCTTGGCCACTCAGCTGAGATCCCAACCCTGTAGCTGTGCCAGTGGGGAGTCTTATTGGAGATCCTGAAAAAGAGGGAGAGGCCAGCCCCAGACTGACTGTGATCTCTGTGTGCTCTTAAGGGAAATTGCACTTTACTGTGTGTGTACTTGTCATCCTCCCACTGTGTATGTCCCCTAGCTGTTGCCAGTGGAGAGGATTGAAGCTCCTTGATTACTGGGCCAATGCAGGGGGTGTCACATCATGTATGACATAGGCAGTCATAGATTTATATAAATGAAAACAAACCAAATTGACATTATTTTTGTTCCAAACATTATACATCACAAACCATATTTGACATAATTGTGGTTGAAAATATCACTTCTAATCTATCCATTGTCAGTTAAACATTATGTAGCTCATTCAAATCCTGCCGTCGTTCAAACCTCGTTCCTCCTCTGCGTGTAGTGTTCCCACAGTTCCCATTTTCCCCATGTAATTTGCTTCTACCCTTTTCTAAAGATCTCATTTCCAGTTGTTTTTTATCTGTTACTATAGTCACTACATCTAGTAAAGTTGGTATAGACTTTGATTTCCATTTTCTAGTAATTTCTTTTTTGGCAGCCACCATAATTAGACTCAGCAATGCCTTGCTATGTCTAGTCTTTTCCAATTCTGTATAATAGCTCAAAAAAATTTTCTTACTTACACCAAATTAATCACTCAGTATCACTGACAGAACAGTCTGCAGGGAATCTTTAAAGTCTGCCAACTATTTACACTCCCAGAAAATATGTTCCCAGTTACCTTTTTCTTCCTAATCACACCTCCAACATTTGCTGCTTACCCAAGGAAAAAATCTTTGGAGTCTACTTGGTGTATAAAAATACCTATGTAAACAATTCCAAGCAAAGATCCTGAATCTTCTAGATTTTGTTGCATATTTGGGAGACATACATATATCTCCCTAATGTTTCTTTGTGAATTGCATATTCAGTCTCTCTTCCCAATCCTTTCTAACCTCCTCTGATTGTTTCTTATAGTTATCAAGCAATATTTTGTATGATTTACTAATTTCTTTTTTTAACAGCAGCTTCTGTTCTAGATTCTACTAAAAACTCTACCAGTACTTGTCTTTCACTTAGGATAACCCTATTTATTTCTCTTTACTTATAATATGATATCAATCCTTGATAGGGAAGGCAATCTCTATTCTGCAGTCCAAACAAATTGTTGGCCTCTTCCCACTCTGTTAATTTTCCGTCTCTAATTATTTGCTCCCAATACCTTGCTTCTTTTACTAGTTTTGTCCAATAAATTCCAGCCCCCTCATATTGGTGAAATCCCAATTGCTAATAAAGCTCATACGTCATGTCCATTAATCACAGAGGGTATGGTGAAATCTGCTTTAGATATAGTTAAAAAGAACAGTATACTGACCTGACTCTATACCAGGTTGCTTTATTCATAACCTTTCTGGACAACTGATACACCCTTTAACCTCATTATTTAATATTGAATTAGTGACCAGTACTATCCCTGATACATGGAAGCTGGCAAATATTGTATAGATACACAGGGATGTAGGTAGCAAATTCCATTTTGTACTGACAAGCTTTTAGTGCTACCCCCCGCACATATCACTTAAAAATGGACACATCTCTCAAATGCTACCCCCCAAGCACTTAGTAAATGCAAGTAACATTTTCACCTGTTCCCCCTAAAACTGTTAAATGTATTGTATTTAGATTAGCAATATTGAATCTTTTGTTAAAACCATTCATTCAGACATTTATAGACATCATAAGACCTGAAAAAAAAGCTGTGTTGATATAATGCTCAGAAAAAAATGTACTCGGTAGAGTAAAAAGAGTATGCCTGCCACTAGCCCTAGTTTCAGCCACATCTCTGAGATTAATCTGGTAAATAAAGTGCAATCCAACTATACATTGTATCAGTTCTACTCCGTATGCTGTGTGCATGAATAAGCGCAATTTTTCAGAGCTTTTGCATTTTTTGCTTGTGAGTGAAAGTGCTAAAATCAGTTGCTGTTGCTTTTGTGGTCTGGGATAAAGTATATGTGAAATGAATGTAAGATATTAATTGTGATTGATAAGATAACAGTATTGAATATTTAGTTTTGATAACAAAGGCTTTGTGTTTGACAGATTACAAAATGACTGACGGATAGCTAATACAGATAAGTGAACATTTGTCTAGTGTATAATAGTTGATTTAGGAAATATGAATTGTAAATTATTACATCAAATGGAGAATATATTTCAGAAGTAGAATATCAAAGGAAACAAAGTTAAAATGTGTACACTATTAATCATTTATGTACTCTTATATGCTGACCTGCCATCAAGTGCAATATGTTCCAAGCAATTTGAAAGTGATTATTGATGTTTGTGTGTGTGTGTGTGTGTGTGTGTGTGTGTGTGTGTGTGTGTGTGTGTGTATATACACACATGTAAATATATGTGCATGTATGTATAAATAAATAAAAATGGCCTATCTAGGTTTGGAAGGTAGTGGAAAGAAAATAATAAATTACTTCACAAGTTTAAATATTTTAAGGAAAGGCTGAAGATTGTTTAAGATATTTTATATGTAAAGATTAAAGTTTGTAAATGTAAGATATTAATGATGAGTTATTCGGTTAGTAAATGTAAGAATCGAATAACTAGCAATACAATAATGCTTGTTAAATATTTGTAGAATTATAAATGTTTAAAGATATGTTGATTCAGTTGATAAAAAGTAAATTACATTGTCTGAAAAAGAAGACTTTTATTATATATTTCTTTAATCAGACTATGTAGCTTTAAAGTATAAAATATGAAAGTAGTGGTAATAGTTGGTAGGGAAGAAATCCTCTAAAGCTAGGTATGAAAACAGAATTGCAGGAGATAGTAAAGACAACCACAAGGCCTTCTATAGTTATGTAAAGAATCTCCATGGCAATACCCAGATTTGCCCTGAGCTACTGCACAATGGTACCTCCTATACCGAGCCAACAGATATTGCCAGTATACTGGCCGACAAATTCAGTGCCAACTGTACCCCCGCAAAGGACCAATCACAATACCAGTAGATTGCCAGGCACCCAGTATTACTGCTGCACAGGTTAAAACAGCACTGTCCAAGGCAAAGAATACAGCTTATATGGGACCTGACAATATCCCCGGTTGTGCTCTACATGAACTACAGAGTGAACTGGCACCTCACCTCTGTACCCTGTTCAATCACAGCCTCACCTCAAGCTATGTCCTTGCCAAATTGCACACTGCTACAGTCATCCCTCTCCACAAAGGAGGAGCAACTACAGACCCTAGGAACTATCGCTCCATTAGCCTGACGAGTCTGATATGCAAAGCTATGAAATGCATCATCATGGACCTAATAAACAAGGATATAGAGAATCTCCAAACTTTGGACCCCACACAGTTTGCTTTTGTGAAGGGTAGATCATGCCTGCTCAACTTGGTCGACTTCTTTGAGTCAGTCACAAGAGCTGTAGATGAAGACAAGATGGTTCATACAGCCTACCTTGATCAGGCCAAGGCTTTTGATACCATTCCCCACTCAGGAATCATAGAAAAACTCACTAAGCTTGGGATCAACCCCTGTATCACTAGGTGGGTTGCAAACTGGCTCACAGATAGAACCCACAATGTGAAAGTAGTTGACTCCAAGTCAGACTGCCGATTAGTTATGAGTGGAGTCCCACAGGGTTCGGTCCTGGGTCCTCTCCTGTTTATCTACTTCTCAGACGTGCAGACCAACATGTAGGGACTCCGGCTGACAAAGTTCGCAGACGATTGCAAGTTGGGAGCTATTGTAAACTCCCCAAGTGATGTTGACATCTTACAGAATGGCCTCACTTTGACCAACGACTGGTGTCAGAACCTTGGTCTTAAGCTCAGTGCCAAAGAATGTGTCCTCCCCTTAGGGAAAAACCCAGTTCCCATGAATTACCACATTGATGGTAGTCCACTGAACACAGAAGACGTTATAAGAGATCTGGGAACACAGGTTGACAGTACCCTCTCTTTTGATTACCACATTGCTACTGTGGTCAGAAAGTCCTATGTGGCACATCTCATTACTAAGGGTTTTGCATCCAGGAAGAAATAGGTCATTGTCTTCCTCTACTCCAAATCTAGTTACTTCTTTTTTTTTCATAGTAAGAGGCTAACATGTAAGGACTTTACTCTGTTTTGCTCATACCCACCTTGTGTTTAGAATACTTGTTTTTTTATTTAGTTTAACTTTTAGCATAATGTCTATAGTCTATATTTTTAATACTATATTTTTTCTTTTAACCAATGCTACCTCTGTACTGTTATTATGCATGTCTTTGTTATATATTGTTAACTTTGTTACTATTCATGCTTGGAGCTTTTCTCCCCGGGCCTCTACTGAAAATGGACATATATCTAGTAAGACTAGCCCAGTCAACAAATGTCAAATAAATAAAAATAAAATACAATACTCTTCCCTCATTAGGCCAATCATCGAGTACAATGCCACATTTGGCATGTACCTCACTAGATACCTGCAACAACTGGAGAGGCCGCAAAAGTACCTCACAAAGGGGGTCTTAGGCCTTAAACACTTGTCCTATATGGACAGACTCTAAAAACTCCTAACTATTCTCTGTATCATATCGCCTACTTAGAGGTGATCTCTGCTTGACTTACAAAGCCTTGTCTGACCCAGCTCTGTTAGAAATGCTACATCTAAAGAAATCACAATCTCTCCGCACCACATGCACCAGAGACCTCAACCTCATTACCACAATTAACAGAACATGCTGGAGGGACAGGTTCATAACCCAGAGACTGCCCATGGTATGGAACAGACTTCCCATACATGTCAAGCAGAGCACCTCGCTGACCCTGTTCAAGAGAAATCTTGATGAGTGGATGGGAAACAGAAAATTCATGCCGGGGATAACACCAGTAGCTCTACTCGACAGAGGCACTGGGAACTAAGGTCAGGTGGCACTATGCCAGGGTAATCCTATGGCTAGGCTTGTAAAGGCAGCTGAATCAAATATCCAATAAGAAACACCACAGTTGAGCAAAAAACCTTTATATAAGACAAAGCTTTCAGGTTAAACACCCTTTCTCAATGCTATATACAGGTCTGTTTAAAGACGTCAAGGGGGAGAACTGTAACGAAGGAAACTCCACTTTCAAATAAAAGAAAGAATAATAGTCCGCCAAAACAAATGAAGGTAGTCCAAAGATAGTGGCAAGTACTTTAAATTTGTCTAACTTTGATTTACAAATGGCGCATTATACGCTTTTACAAAACGGCCTTGGCTTCATTCCTTCAACTTGTGATGATATTGTCAGTGCCCTAATAGACCTTAAGCAATTTGTAAGAAATGTAAGTTTGAAGTTAATATTTAAGAGTGATAATTTTACACAATTTGATTGCAAGAGACACAGTACTTTTA
This sequence comes from Protopterus annectens, assembly GCF_019279795.1. NCBI lineage: Eukaryota > Metazoa > Chordata > Ceratodontiformes > Protopteridae > Protopterus > Protopterus annectens. The sequence goes on from NC_056737.1 coordinate 1,973,065,939, forward strand.
TACCAATGAATACACCAGTCCTAACAGCATTTTATAATTTGTGTGAAAAAGATCTGAGAAGTGTATATAATAATAAAAAAGTTAGGAAGAATTATAACCTTACGTATTTTGAATTTTTAGCATTAAAAGATTTAAAATCAAACTCTAACAAAGTAATTAAACAAGCAGATAAGGGGGGGTGTTACAGTGGTAATGAATAGGTCTAAGTATATGCTATCTGTATCGAATCTATTAGCAGATACTGCAGCATTTAAGTTGATATCATCTGTTGATGTAAATAAACGTATTGGCTATATAAATATGTGTATTTATGAGTTACAGTTGTCTGGTGATATAACTTTGGACTTATTTCATTTTTTTACTGTCTTTTGTCCTATAATACCTCGGCTATATGGGATACCAAAAATCCATAAATCCCAGATTGATCCCCCAATGACACCTGTAGTCTCGGGTAATGGCTGGATAACTGAACCTATTTCAGTATATTTGCAGAAACAATTGCAGCCTTTATTAATTCAATGTGAAACTGTTTTGAAGGATACTACAGATTTCGTATTGAAATTCAAGCAATGGTATGAGAATTTGGATAGAATTGATATGGTTGAAAATAACTTATTATTAGTAACAATGGATATTTCTTCACTTTTTACGGTCATTCCGAGTGAATATGGGGTTAATTCTATACGTGAGTTTTTGGTTCAATACTCCACTTTTTCATCTAGACCTATTGAGAACCTTTGTTCTCTATTAGATGTAGTGTTGTCTAATAATGCTTTTTTGTTTAATAAACAATATTATTTGCAGTTAACCGGTGTTGCAATGGGCACACCGGTTGCGAATACATATGCTAATTTGGTCTTGTATCAATGGGAGAGGGTCTATATATATAATGGCACTGTATTTTTGAATCAAAATATTTGTTTTTATCAAAGATTTGTAGATGATTGTTTTTTCATATGGAAAGGATCTGCTTTTGAACTTTCTGAATTTGTGTCATATTTGAATAATACTACTACCTTTTTTAAATTTAATATGGAATTTTCTAATAGTGTAATAAGTTTTTTAGATGTTAACATAGGAATTCGGGGTGGTCATATTAGTACAAGTGTACATAAAAAAGAGGTTAGTGCAGGTAGATACCTGCATGGCTCTAGCATGCATGCCCCACATGTATTTAGAGGTGTAGTTAAGGCACAATTAGCCAGAATAAGTAGGTTAAATACTGATGATTTACATTTCTTAAACCAGATGGATGATTCATGTAAAGAATTTTTAGATAGTGGTTATGGGCTTGATCTTTTAACTGATATTAAGACTGAAGTAGTAAATAATAGATGTACTATCTATAAACCTATTTTTTTTATCTCATGAAGAATATATAGGTAATAATGATCGTATTCTGTTGGGGGATGGTAAATTGAGATATGTTACTTCTTATAATACCATGACACATTTGGTTAGAAATATCATTAATAAATATTGGATGGTACTAATGGCATCTGAGGAAATTAGGATAATTTTAGGAAATAAGCCACAATTTGCATATAGAAATATGAAGACACTAAAGAACATACTATGTTATAAAGATTTTAAAGGAAATATACAAAATCAACATAGTATGGTAAGGAAGGGTACATTCTTGTTATAATTGCAATTGTTGTGGTGATATTATGCATAAAGAAATTAATAGTATACATGGAAATAATATTTCCATACATCCGACGACAAATAAGACATATATTTTTCACATATCAGCTACTTGTATAACTAATAATGTTGTTTATCTTGTAACTTGCACTGTTTGCCCCTCCTTTTACGTGGGAAAAACGACTAGAAAATTGAAGGGAGAAAATTGAGATAAGAAGGGCTTGTGAGAATAATGCCCTATTTAAACAAATAAATATATGTGGGTTGAATCACAGTTTTAAATTTAGGGTTATTGATAGTGTATATATATCAGATAGAGGTGGAGATATTGGAAACTCTCAAGAAATAAGGGAGCTTGAATGGATTATTAGACTAACAGCAGATGTTTCACCTGGTTTGAATAGCGCTGGTTCTTTGAAGCCTATATTGACTAGGACACAGCGTACAAAGTTAAAATAACATGTTGCATTAAATGTTTTAAAAGTTTTTTATTTTATATTTTTGAATATATGTAGAAAGTTTATCAGAAATTTTTTAATGTATTTTATGTATGTATTTTGTTATATGTATTCGTTTAGAATGTTATTTGATCATATGACTTTTGGGTTGCTGGTCATGTGATTGTATTAGGCTCTTATATAATTGTTCTTTAAACAGACCTGTATATAGCATTGAGAAAGGGTGTTTAACCTGAAAGTTTTGTCTTATATAAAGGTTTTTGCTCAGCTGTGGTGTTTCTTATTAGGCTTGTAAAGGTCCCAGGGCCATTAGCCCAGTACACACCTATGAACCTATGACTGGTAATATATGTGGAAGGAAACTGAAGCAGAGTTCCATTATTACTAATCAAACACTCTGCAGATCCACAGACTAATCAACAACGCCATAAAACAAAGGCGTACAAACAGAATGAAATGCAAAATAACTAAATAAAGTTAATAATTAGTTGATTATTATTATTACTATTATAAGTATATTTGAGGTGTGATAAAAGGACACCTCTTTAATAATATGACATTGAAAAATTAATGTATTAACATTATTTTATTTAATTTTAATGCAGTCTAGCACAGTTTTATTGTGGTCTCATTTTTTTATATCACAAAAACCTGGCATTTTAACTGGGGTGTGTACACTTTTTATATCCACTATATATATATATATATATATATATATATATATATATATATATATATGTATATGTGTGTGTGTATGTAAGTCTGAAAAGCAGGGAAGACCCTGGAGGAGCGATCTGCAGAAAGGTGGGAGAGAGCTGGTTACCAACTTACCCTTTGAGGGGGGGGGGGTTGTACAGCTCCCATTTTAAGAGTATCACCACAGGAGAATTTCTTAAATGCATGCTCCTTGCCAAAAAGATGAAGACTCTGATGTCTGATCCCAGTAAAGGAATTTGTCTCACTCTGTCAGAACAATACCAAGAATGTTTGTGTGCACATCCACTTTAGGCTCACAGTAGCATAACATTGCAACTTGCTATTTGACTGACAGTGGGAAGGAGTTAGTTTTGGAACTGAAGAATGTGAACATTAGAGCCAGCCACAGATAATGACCTACCAGGTCAAGCTCTTGTCACAGTTATCCACACATAAGATGAGGTTTCTGAAAGATCTTCCCTCATGGAAATTGGAGTTCACCCCATGAGCTGATTGTGGGAATTTACATGAAGTGAGTTGGGGGAGTGAATGAATCAGTAGGGCACCAGGGGATGCTTAATGATCAAAGGCTGATAATAGAAAAAAATATATACCTTTTTTTATACAGGATTTTTAAGTTTCAGCCCTAAGTGAAGTGATAGCTGTAAACAAGAATAAAAAATTGAGTGACTCAAAAAGACCAGCCATTTAGTTAAGATATGTAACACATGGTTGTTTTTTGCTTTAAAATAAAATTAAAATAAAATGTTGCTGGGTTGCTTTGTCCCTGAAATCAGGAACTTGGGTTAAGTGTCTTTTACGTGGTTGACAAGGAGTATAAGAACATGATCACTGTATGCCATGAGTAATATTTTTTTCAGTTTTACTGCTGCAGAAACCTTTATGCTTTTGTTACTTCCCTTTTGTCTGCACTGTATTCACATAGTTGAAAGAGGAACTCAGAAAATAAGTGAAACATTTATTTTTCTCTTAAGACTCTCTACACTGATAAATCACCCTTCATTACAAGCAAAGCAAGTTTAGGTAAATAAGTGGTAGAGCTAATGCAAACAAGTATATACAATGATCGGTAACGGTTAGTAAAGAATGAATAAAAATGTGAAGTTGGTGAAGCCAAGTACTGAAATGAACATATAACACTGGTAGTCAGTATTTATATTAGAACATTAAAATCATAGCCTTAATTTATTTGAAGGCTGTATTTGATATGACAGAAGTCTCAAAAATTACTAGACCTTTTGTTTACCAGTGGCCTAGTTACTCAGATAAAGTGCATAGCAGAAGTACAAAGGAAACAATTACTGTTAACTTTTCTACAGAAACAGATTAGGTTAAAAGAGGGCTATATGCTAGACAATACAATGAAGGCTAATCGTAGCAAGAAAGGTAATGCTAACTAGGATAGGACGTCAGACTTCAAATCAGAGATTCATGCAGTAAAACAAGCTGTTTCCAGTAGTATACAGTACAACCAAAGCAAGTGCTAAATTGAGGGCAAAGCTAAGTAAGACAAGGTAAAAATAAACAATGAAAAATAAATAGCTGCAGAAACATCAGCACAAAACATAAGAATAGATAGCAGAGTGCCAGCAACTCAGAGGATGGCAAGAAAATCAGAAGGCTGTGGGTTGTATTCCCACACCAGATGAGTGGACTCACACTCCCATTCTAATAGTGTGGTGCAGAATTAGGGTGCTGCTGCCCTCCTTAGCTTGCATTCTTTCAGATGAGAATTTAAAGTCAGGTCCCATCAGCCTGCATTGGTAGGCATTTCAGGTGAATGCAAAGGTCTCATTCAAGAATGATACAATGGTCTTAATGTGAGATGTTACACACACACACACACACACACACACACACACACACACACACACACACACACACACACACACACACACATGCACACACACGGGTGTAGGTCAAATGGTAGAATCACATTTGATAAAAAGGTTTTTGTGGGTGCAAAAAAGAGAGAATGCACAAATGAGTGAATGCTTATTGGAGTGAATCACAAATGGTTGAATTTAGTTTTATATAGTTCAGATAAGCAGGTTTTATGAAGATGTTCATGACCATGTTATAGCAAGTGGTGTGAATACACACATGTTCATGGGTTAAGGTTAGAGTAAGGGTTAGGTAAGGGGATAGAGACAGTGTTGTGCATGTTTTGTGTCCCGTTGTCTTGTGTAGTGGTACTGTTAGGGAAAGGGTGTTTAGTAATGTGATATGAGGGTTAGGGGTAGGGGAAGGGTTAGGGGTACAGGTGGGGTTATCACACATGAGTAGGATGGTGCAGGGGGCAAAGCTTGTAGAGCTGGGGTCCAAGAAGCAGGTTTTCATGCTGCTTACAGTTAGCCAAATGGCTTTATTAAGCATGATACAATGATGGTTATTTATAACAGAGAGGGTGATGAAATGACAGAAAGAGTTGCTTACAGTTTGGATAATGGGGGAGATATGCTTGGATACTGCTGCAACCAGTGGAAGTCAATATTCAAGCTGTGCTAGCACAAAGCGGGCCTGTATTACATCGTCGAACTCACAGGTGTTCAAACTATGTAATATCGAACCATGAAGTTCGAAACGCAAGAAATACGAAAACACATAACAGTGATTTTTTAACCAGGGGAAAAAATTGATGTTCCGGTACAAAAAAAAAAAAGTACACTTTAAACTTAAACTAATGAGGGGGGTTTTACCCCCCCCCACCCCCCTACTTAAATATACCAACTCCGAGATTGCACCACAGTGGAGGAAATAGCAAAGCCCCGAAAATGCCCCACCGATTTTTTTCCCTGGAAAAAAAAATTGGTGTGCCGTGGCTTCGCTATTTTCATATTTCAAACATTTGGGTTCAATATTACAACGTTCGGACTCCTGTGAGTTTGACGTTGTAATATAGACCCACACAAAGCCTATGCCTACAGCATTCCTGAATTGTCTGGAGAGAAAGGGGGAAATTTTATTGGTACAAAGTAGGTGGGAATTTATTTTCTTGCAAATTTGTTCTAGCTAAAGGTGAAACTTCTGTGTGGGATCAGGGGACATATCAAGGTACTTAAAGGAGATGCATTGATGAATGAGATTATCAATATGGCCATGGTTAAGAAGTGATTGAGAGTTATTTTGCTGTTGAGGGAATGTACCAAACAGCATTGTTTTAGTTTTGGAAGTGCTCAGAATTAGCCTTTTGTTATTAAGCCATTTGATAAGAGAAAGGAAGTCAACTTGTAGTTATTGCTGTATAGCAGTGGAAGTCTGGTTTAAGTGAAATAAGATGATTTTCTCTGCATAAAGTAAGAGAGAGAAAGAGAATTGAGGGAGGTCAAGTGGTAGTTTATTAATGAAAATAGAAAAAAGTGTAGCCAGAATGGTGTCCCGAGGAACTCCTTTGAGGAGAGGGGTGGAAGCAGGGCGCATTTGTGAAGTCTGGTTTTCCTAGCAAATTACGGAGGCATAGTTTACATGTTGAAAAAAGTGAAGAGGGGTCCAGTAACCTTCCAGACAGAAACTTTAGGTAAAGAGCTCAGTGAATGAATGAGTGAATGCTGAGAATATGACTCTGGTAATTTGCAGGTGCAAGTGTACAGTTCTGATGCATGCTGTATTAAAGTGTTCTGCATATATGCGACAAAATCAGATTTCAACCCCTTGTACCAAAGTTTTGCGTTGATATTTTACAAATTAATCCATTTCTCACATAGAGACACTGCATCACATAAAGTGTTGTTTAATGATGCAGTAGAGACTTTAAGTTTGGAGGACAAGACTGTGTGTCTAACTTTTAACTATTTTCAAAAGTGAGATGGATAAACTGAATCAAATCCTAAGGTGGTCAAATGAAGTAAGTGCTATGCCATTCCAACTAGTATCTTGCAACAATTATGACAAAGTCATTGATCCTCTCTCTGGTCTGTTTCCCTGTTTACCAATTCATCTCCCAATTCCAAATTTAGGAATATTCAAAAGAAGCATGTAAAGGCAAGATTAATCATTTAAGCTTAGCAACCTATTTATGGGTTTTAGCACCCTGAGTAAAATCTTTATAAAACAAAATTGTTGGAATTTCAGGGGTGTGGAGTTTGCAAACTATAGTGTAGGCTTGTGAGATTGACATTAAAAAAATCCTTCAAGTGAAAGCAGTATGACCTTCCTGAACAGGTTTTACAACTAAAATTATGACAATAGACTCATAAATCTAAAATCTATAGCCCCCAATTAAGATTTTGTTGTTAATATAGTCTAACAAACACTGTCTCTGATGAACAAATAAAAGCACTGCTTCTGTTATACAGCTTATCCCTAAGTTTATGCAGATTGATATTTGGTGATCTCTGGATAGATAAATGCTTAGAAATGCCCAGGTATTTGGGAACACGAGCACATTGGTGAGAATCCTATATCGAGCTGAACATGCCTTGCCTTTTTCCTGGAAGTTTCTCCAGGAACAACTCAGTCTTGATTACGTTCACATTAAGCACTGTTCCTGAATGAAATGAAGATATGCGTGATGATATTATTGAGCTATCATACTTGGGGGTCCTTAATAAACACCATGCAGTTGTCAACAAATTTGATTGTCTAACTTCCCTGTCTCCGACCTTTAATATTTGGATTAGATGGAATTGTCATGGTCAAGTAAGGGCTCAGTAGCCAACAGAAAGAGAATATGCCTCATTCTTTTGCCCAGTAAGAAGTGTGTGTGTGTGTGTGGGGGGGGTATCAACACTAGTTATAACACGTACCACAGTATTGGCCTAAAGGGCTTTAACAGCAGATTGCAGCTGCTGCAGAAAACCAGTAAGAAACGTCTCTAGTGCTGCCCTGATATGCTCAGATAAAAAGCCAGTTCATGTCAATTAGGGTGACCATGGCCTGTGGAGAAACTTTAGGATTTGTGAACAAGGGTTCTGAGAGTTTCCACTGCTCTGCATTTGAAAGATCTTTAGACAACTTCCATGATGTATGTGTTCCAACTTGGGTAGAAGTTGAGCTATTTGTAATACCCATATCTTAGCATACTCTTTAGTTTCCAAGTTAGTGAAATAGGTTTGTAGTTGCCTGTGTTGCTCGCATTGTTGTGGTTTCAGGAGAACCATTACCAAAAGGTGTTTAAATGAAAATAGCATTTCCTGATAATTATGTACTCTGGGGGAGTTTTAACAGAAATGAAAAAAATCATTAAGGACTAGGAGTTTATACAGTTCAGCTGAAGAACCATCCCACCCTGGAGATTTACCTGAGGGAAATGAGTGAAAGACACAAGATTTCATCAGGAGTCATAGGCTGACTGACTGAATTAAACATCACATCTGGAAATCAGTGGAAGGGAGGTTTGTAAATGAATAGGAGCGGGGTCCTTCAGTGTCCTGCTTAGTTGTGTTTAAAGCATTATTCCCTAAGTACAAGTCCTGAAAAAAGGGATGAATAGTCTTATTAATGGTTATAAGGTCACTAGCCCGCAACCCATAACAGGGAGTTTGTGGACTCCTGTCACTGCATGTCTAGATTTAAGAAAGTATGGCAGCCGTTTGCCAGTTTTGTTCTTACATTCTCAAAATGTTAAGACTGTTGTTTTTATATTTGGTAAATTTATTTGTTTGATAGAAATAACCATGGATAGATTTGCCCTGCATTAGGAAAGCATACTTGTTACCATATATCCAAAAAAAAAAATAGCTATACTGCTTTTTCTGAGACTCTGATATTAATGTCTATAACATCAGGCATTACAGCCTTGGTTGCATTAAAAATGGCACACAGTTGTTATCATTTAAAGGATTGTAAATGTGTAAGCATTAGCTATGAAGTTAATGAGGTTCTATTTATGTAAGAGTTACACTCTCAGCAATAAAATGTATTTACAGAACAAGTAAGGAAAGGCAAGAAGCCTAAAAGCTTGCAGGTATGTTTACGATTTACATTATATATGATTAAGCAAAGAACTATGCAGTAGTTCAGTAGTAATGAAGATGCATGAGAAGGAGAAAGAACACACTGAAGGTGAGAAAAAAGGGTAGGGAGAAGAAAGATAAATTGAAAAGATGAGAAGAAAAATGAACAGGTAGGCCCTGCTGGAAGTTTTTTTTTATTTGCAGTTTAGGTGATTCTTCTGTTTTAGAGGCACTTGCATGTTGACTGTTTGAACAATAAGGCTTTTAACTCTGAATTAAACTTTGGATAGGAAGGAATAGATTTATCTGTGATGGAACTGATTCTCAAACTTTTGGAGCTAGCTTGCAGACGTTGTTAATGTAATGCAGTTTGTTAATTGGGGGGTTGGAGATTGAAGGCAGAGGAAGGGAAGGAAGGGGGGGTATTTAGTTGTATGGGGTAGATCTTTCTAAGAGTCTATGACCAAGAAGAGGAGTGAGTCAAGGTGCATTAGTTTATAGACTAGGCCTGCAATTAGGGAGATGGTTCTGTGGTTGAGTAGGAGCCATTTTCTTTTGGTAGTATGGGGTAATGTGTGTGCTCTTTGCAGGGAAGACTTATGAACCTACATAAATTATTAGAAGTAGTTAATCGTCTATTTAGATTAATTTTGGATGCTGTTAGAATGACTGGAAACCATACTCTAGTTGTGGCAGAAGACTCCTTTGCCTAGGACAGCTGTAACCACTGGATAAAGAAAGTGTGAGATTTTCTTAGCCTAGATGAGCAATTCAATTCTGTTAAATAGCAGGGGTAGCACAGTCTGCCCATTTATCCAGCTGGTGAAGGGAAAGAAGTCTTCACCTGGGATTGTGTCTGTCAGTATATGAGCATGAGGCTTATTCATAGCATAACAAAGCAATATGGTAATCTGTGATTTACAAAAGAAATGAAAACTGCCATGCAGAAATTGTATGGCATAGCGAAAGAAGGTGTAAGGGAATTGATGTTTCTTGCACATATACATAATATATAGCATTCTGCTCTACTACTTTATTCTTATTCTCAGTTGTAGAAATCACACACACACACACACACACACACACACACACACACACACACACACACACACACACACACACGCCCTTGCAGGTTCTGTCTGTACTACACCATAATATTTTGGCATATAGAAATCTATAAACAGCACCAGAAGCAGGGCAGCTTATCTTGTAAAGATAAAGTGATCAGCATTATTAAGCAAACTAATCCAGGAGATGCAGGGATCTGATGGGTGTCATTGTGTTTTTGTTAGCTGCAGCCCTTGTGTTACATACCTTGTTTTCCTACCTTTGCTAGGTCTGCTCATGCACACACAATATATACACTGTGACGTTGATGTGACAGAATACACATTGCTCTAGCCCAAGTACATCACAGCATTAAATGGCCCATGTCAATCACATGGGCACCAAGCAGCATGGGAGAGGAAGTGCATTTGGAGTTATAGAATACATATATTGTTACTGGGAACATGATAATGATGGAGGAAGGAAAGCCTCAACTCTAGTCATGCATACTCTCTGAAACTTATTACTGGGGAAAGGAAGGTTTTGCTGTACCCTAAACAGGAGCACAACTTTTTAATATGTGATGTAAGAAGATGGGAGTGGAATATAACCTAAATACTAGTACCATCTTGTAATAAGGGAGGGCAAATGGGGAAATCCTACTGTATGCATAAGCAATATATTTTAGTATCTTTTCATAACAACTAGAAGTCGAGTAAAATGGAGTAAAATGGTATACATTTAAAATGTTGGGAACATGGGGGGGGGTCATGTACTTATTGTCATATCTCTCAACATCAGACGTCAAAAATCTGGACAAAGGCCCATGAAAAGTAGGTACAACTGGTCAAAATTCTGGACACTAATCAACATAAAGTTTGCATGTATAATACAACTCCATCCACTCCACTGAAATTGTGGGATACCAACATTCAAATAATTGTGAAAATGTTCCCCAATTTAACATTAACTCTGAAAATATACATACACACAGAAACAAACCAGTTAGAGTCCCGCATTAACAAAAGAAACTTAAGGGAAGTAGTAAGCAATAGACATGTAAAACACTTTGCATTCTACTTTCTGCCTTACCACACTTCTAGCAGGTACACACTGACATCACGTAAGCTGCGCCCTTACATAATTTCATTAAAATGACATACATCAGTAACTGTAACATCATATGGGTGGCCGCGGTGGTGCAGTGATTAGCATTGCTGTCTCACAGCAAGAGGTTCTCCAGTTCGATACTCGGCTGGGGTGCCTTCTGTGCGGAGTCTGCATGTCCTCCCTGTGGTTACATGGGTTTCCTCTGGGTGCTCCGGTTTCCTCCCAAATCCCAAAGACATGCTGTAGGTGGATTGAACACTCTAAATTGGCCCTAGGTGTGTGTGTGTGCATGTGTGGATGAAATGTATCTGATTCCAGTGGCGGCTGGTGACTTCAAATCAAAGGGGGGCTGCAGGAGACAGCTGAATGGGTGGGGTTAATGGGAGGGGGTGTGACCAACTAGAAAGGGGTGGAGCTATGCTCAAAACCACAAAAACTGGAACTTTAATTAAATACACTGCCCTGGGTGCCAAACCGTCATTATGAGAGTCCAATCAAGACAAAATGAAAGGTAGAGGAAAAAAATATTTCATGCATTAGCTACATGACAGCTTACTTAATATCTAGATGGAAACAAAAAGGTTGTGAGGCATGAAAAAAATAATTATTTTTTAAATACATTACTGGAATGCCAGTCGAAATCAAGTATAAAAAAACAAGCAGCACTCAACTCAAACAATTTCTCCTTGCACTGCAGTTCTTACTATAATTTATATTCAGCTTTATAAAAGTATCAGGTAACATGCTGAAAGTAGAAATCCCTGTGTTACCCCCACTTGTAAAAATGTTTCTTATCCAAAAAAGACCTGCTGCCTGGCAACAACTATCTACTTGTTTCATGGGGATAACAGGATCAAAGTAAAAAATGAACAGCAATCAAGAAACAAACTCCAGATAAATTTCTTAAATGATTACTACACAGGATATGGACCGCAGATGATAGATTGGCATTCTGTTTAGTTTATGGGTAAAGCCTGCAAATATGACTGCAAGCCTCCAGCAAATGTAATGAGCTTCTGAAAATACTGTAATCCTGTCCTTTATTACAAATACTATCATATGCATTTCAATACCTAAGGCTTATACTTTATCTAATTATGTAAATATTCTCTGCATGGCAACAACAAAAAGGCTTTCAATATTGGTAATTCTTTAACAGTATGCTTGATAAAGCTTACTTGCTTCTTACAATCTCAGACAAGCATATCTGATGGTCATTAAAGCATTGCTACGTAAACACAGACAACAGACACTGCAACAGCATACATTTCCTGAATAATAAGAAGCATAAATCAACAGTAAAAAACATGACAGAAAACCAGAACATTCAGCAAAATCAAGGGCAGATGAAAAGCCAATGTAATACTTGTGTCTACCTTGGATGGGGGGATACTCTGCAAACTTATACTGCATAACTCATCCTTGCCTTGCTTGGACACATCCAGAGTCACTACATGGGGGAGTGGGGTGCAACAAGTATGTCACAATTTGAAATGTCTCTTGCTGACAGCAATGGCTCCATTTGTCATACCCCTCAACCCCAGACCAAGAAATCTGAACAAAGCCATACACTGAAGTGGGACAAAAGCCCAAAAATAAGGACAATTTTTAAATATTGCTCTTATAAATTTAGAAAAATAATAGAATAGTAGGTATTGCATTAATATGAATTTTCTGAAGTGTATGAAATCTGAAACTCAAAATGTCTGTCATTATTTTCTAACTTCAATCTTTAATGATTTGCCACTAATTTTCCAGAAAACCACAATTTTATGAAAACTGGACCAAAAATTTGATGTAAAAATATAAAATAGCCACATAATACAGCTAGGAACCTGTCAAAGAAGGGACACTGTTTTTAATATTAGTACTGTTAACTTGAACAGCTGACAAAATAAGAGAATCTACATGCATTTCTGAAATAAAAGTAATCTATAACTCTGATCTTTACAATTATTTATTAATTGTAAATCCTCCTCAGTTTGTTCCAAAGTTGCCATTTTGTGGAGGTATTATTAAGGGGAGAGCAACATTTTGAGCCAAAATCGGGCACAGTTGAAAGGTTTGGATATGCCTAATTCTATAAAGCGATTTATTTGCATGTACCTCTCAACTTCTTAACGCAGGAAATCTGGACAAGGCCAAATATATTGGGGAACATATAAACAGTACTAAAAATGGCTCTTTTATAAACTTAGTTGATAGATAAACAGGTGTTGCTTTAGCATGCAATTTTCTGAAGGGTATGAAGTCTGAAACTCAATGACTGTCATTATTTAGTGACTTCATTCCTAAATGATTTGCCAGAAAACCACATTTTTTTTGAGGAAAAAAACAAAAATAAGCAAAAATGTTTTCATTCTGTGAAAATCTGGACAGTTGAAAGGTATAGTTCAGTCAGGGCTGTCTTTGAGTTTGCCACCCCCCCCCTCACAAAATCATGGTTGAATGCTGCCTCCACCCTGCAGCCATTCCAATGTCCCATTACTTGTCTATTTCACCCCATTTACCATAACAACTGTAATGTCTGTACTGCTTTACTTCTACAATGATTTGGATTTCATTTGAAAGTTTTAGTTTACATTTTACAGCACAAACACTAATAGACACCTGCTAAACAAGCGATGCAGTCTCACAATGAAAATAGACTTAGAATTAAAACGTCTCTGCCCTCAAAATTCTCATTCATTGAAACAGCGTTGGAACCCACATTCAAAGAAAAGACATTTGCCCAGTGGCAGATAAAGATTAACTTAGGGCTGTTTTCAAATCATAGGCCCCTTGCACATGAAACATACATGTGTTATTTGATACACCTTCCTGATTGTATTAAATTATATTCCTTGTATAATACAGTGCAGTTGTTAAACGTAATTTTAAATTCATTGTTGTGAACATTTCTCCAGTAAACAATGAAACAAAATGCATGTACCAATAATGACAAAATTGTCCTATTCAGAATATTTCCATCAAGTCTACTCAAACTTCTACAATCCACCAGTGTCAGTAAATGTACACAATCTCTGCAGAAGTAAAAGTCATCTAATAATTCCACATTAAAGAGATCTGTAACTATTGAAGAGGTTACTGCTAGCAAAAAACTTTATATTTCATTGTTTCATCTACAAACAAAGTGCCTGTTGCCCTTGAGGAATAAATTGCCTATGTTACATTAAAAAAATGATAAGCTAGTGATATTGCAATAGGGATGGATGGCAAACTGATAACAGGTTCATTGTTACTAGGTATCCTCGCCAAACAGGACATTCTCAGGACTGTAGCATCCACCCCCTTTACAACATAATACACTATTAGCAATGCATCTACGTACTGTGGGGGTAGAATCCACAGCCTTCTGCATCAAAAGCAGGTATACTACCTATTGTGCTTCTAACAATGCAAGCAGACACAGTATAAGCAGCACTAAACTTCTCTTCCCCTGAAGCTCTCAGCTCCTTGTGAAATCCACATGACACTCAACTGTATCCCTCAACTTTGCAGCACAAAAAATCTGGAAAAAGCCAAAATTTATTGAGGGGGACAAAAGCCCAGAAACATGGGACAAATTTAAAATATTGCTTGTATACTCTTGGAAAGTTGCTAGAATAAAATGCTATGTTATCACCATGCATTTCATTACCAAGTCTTGAACCCAGGACCTTGTGCACTACAGTCAGAGCAACTCACCACTATACCAAATCTGCTGTTTCTTAAAAGAGAGGAAGACTGAAACTTAAATGGCTATCATTTAGTAAATTCTGTTCTCACCATAGCTCTCAAGCTCTTAGCACAAAACACCTGGACAAAGCCAGTAATGGGGGAGTATAGCCCCCAAACATATTCAGTAAATTCCATTCTCATCATAGCTCTCAACCTCTTAGCAAAAACATCTGCACAAAGCCAATAATGGGGGAATATAGCCCCCAAACATATTCTGTGAATTCCATTCTCACCATAGCTCTCAACCTCTTAGCACAAAACACCTGGACAAAGCCAATAATGGGGGAATACAGCCCAGAAAATAGGGACACATTTCAAATATTGATCTTATAAACTTAGAAAATTACTAGAATAAAAGGTGTTGTGTTATCATGTACTTTCTGAAGAATTTGAAGTCTGAAATTCAAATGCCTGTCATTATTTAGTGAATTCAACATCCAGAAAACCGCAGATTTTATGAGGAACAGAACAGAATAAAAAATGAGGCAAAAATCTGAATAGTTTTCACAAGTAGTGGTGAGTAGGGAATTCAGGTTCTTGTTACCCGCTCCCAAGGTGCAGGGTTTGAGTCTGAGTTATTCTCTAGCCACCAGGTGTATTTCCTGAGCTTCTCTCTAACCACCACTTACATATTAACTGGGGCATTTTATACACACACACATATACACACACACACACACACACACACACACACACACACATCAATTACATCCACTTTTATGACTGTGTTTACATTAGTTTTCTACTTGTGATCAAATAAATAAAAACTACATACACAATACCTCAGAAATATATTTCAGCATGCTGCTGTCAAAGCCAACCAAAGAAACCAGCTGCATTGCAATATCTATGATAGCCCTGAGACTTGCAGACTTCATAGCATTCAGAAAATGCCTGGTAATGCAAAATCTCTTATACTAGTAACTAAATATATTAGAGCAATAGTTAAAGTCTGTTCCTGATTTTCAGTATTTGTACCTGATCATTGATATTTGAGTTTGGGTGGGCTTGGGAGGTTTTAATAGGTAGAACCATAATTATTTTTGGCTCTATGGAACTTCTTCGCTCAGGGATTAAACATAATGACCCAAAATATTTAAAAAAAGCAGCTATAATAATGAGTTCTGCATTGTCAAGCATTTTTCTGAAGGATACTAAGAACGAAACTCACATTTCTATCACTGACACTGTTTACTGACTCCAATGCACAGTTTGTGAGAAAGGAACAATTTTACTAGTCACAGACCATAATACCACTTATCTTCTTTGTTCAAGAATTGTGCATAAAGGCAAAAATAATTAGGGAACGAAAACAAAAACGGACCCACAAACACGCATGAGTTGATCAACCTCAGAACTCAAATAAAATCGAAAGAAATCAAACCTTGTGCAGTTAACTCTATGAAGCAATTTGCTAAGAAATCTGAGCCTTAATTGTCTTTACTGTTCATGAAAGAGCTCCATTTCAGACAGACTTTTGCATCTACATGCCTTTTCGGAACATACCGTGTCAGTGTTACAACAGGTAGCACACTTTGATGCTACTAGCCCGATGCGACTAACCCATTCAACAAATGATAAACAAATAAAATAAATAAGAAGTGTGAAACTCTAATGACCAACACTATTGACTACCTGAAATACTTAGAGATTTGTCAGCTAAAGGCACAGAGAAATAAAAGGGACATTCTGTAAAATTGGCAATGGACAGTTGAGATGGAGAGCTATGCCCCAAAATAATAGGCTAGCTGTATGCTCCTTGGCTGTAAACCATTCACTGTTGAAGTGACACCCAGACCTCATGTGCAAAACATGGGGAAAGTGGTTGTGGATTGATGGATGAATGGATTAAGTTTTACTTTAGGGAAAATAACCAAAATAAAAGGTTTCTTCATCCCAAGTACAAATACATGGCAGCAGTGAGCTATCTATGACAGAGAGTTGCAGTCCAGACCTCATGTGCAAAACATGGGGAAAGGGGTTGTGGATCGATGGATGTATGGATTAGGTTTTACTGAAGGGAAAATAACCAAAATAAAAGGTTTCTTCATTCCAAGTACAAATGCATGGCAGCAGTGCACTATCTATGACAGAGAGTTGCAGTTCAGTGTCCCTTTAACTTCTGTATGTGCTACTATCTCAATTCATTTGTTAACAACACAGTTTATTTGTAACACAAAAATGTAGTTCCTCTAGCAGAAATCAGTACAAAACTCGGTCTTTAAACAATCCTTTCTTTCTTCCACAAAACAAATGTGAGCAGACTTTCTATAGGATATAGCAGGCTTAAGCATAAACTGACTATTAAACAAAACACCCTCTCCTATCAATGCCATAAGTATCATTATATAGGAGAATCCACAATGTTTTATGAGACATGCCAGAGCCAGAGTCAAATTCAGAAGTTGCCCAGAAACTGGCATTCACCTTTGAGGTAAAGGCTATCACTACTGAGTTCTAACGAAAATTCATTTGACAAAAAATTTTTCATTTCCACAGAAAGAAATGACTGCTTCCCCAAAGTCACTCTCTTTCTGTCTCTCTCTCTGAGTCACTCTCTCTCTCATACAAACATACACACACACACACACACACACACACACACACACACACACACCTCTTACCTGCCCTGCATGTCCGAAGCTTTGTTGTATCCTGCACCATCATTGCCGCGCCCGAGGAGCTGTCATCCCGCAAGAGAACCTAAGGCTCGTTCTCTCTGTCCCACGAGACCACCCTGCCTGCAGACATTGCAATCTGATCCCCTTCCAGTCTATGCAGTTTGAATTACTGCATAGACTGCTGGGTAAATGTGGAGGTACATGTTGTAGTCCGGACTGCTGGTGGAGACGGTCTGGATTCTGTGCGCATGCTCCAGACTGGTTCACCAGCAGTCCGAGTATCGGAAATGCCACAAGTGTGCATGAGCAATGTTCCGGGACTCCCTGTTCATTTTATTATTTTAATTTTGTTATTTTTATTTTATATTTTGTTTAAATTTCTTATTTTACAGCTGGGAGGGCTGCAGTCCTGCTGTCCAATAGCACAGTCCGCCCCTGTCTGATTCGGAAACATTCAGCTCTTGTAGTTATGTAAACACCAATGTGCATTAGTAGATTTTGTAAACAAATCTGGTAGCTGCTTATGCTGGGCACTTTCTTCTTAATTCCCATTCTATCCTAAAACTGGTGACGTTTGGAGAAAAGGTGGTGAATCACACAATATATAATGACAATGACAATAATGACAATAATTAGAGTTATACACTTCTTTTACTTCAGAAAATGTATATTAATTTGTAGGAACTTATTCTGTCAACGTCTCAAATTAATATAAATGCACACACACACACACACACACACACACACACACACACACACACACACACACACACGTGTGTGTGTGTAGATATATAGATATAGATATATATAGAGATATATATATATATATATATATATATATGTGTGTGTGTGTGTATGTATATATATATATATATATATATATATATATATATATATATATATATATATATATATAGTGTCATGTCTCCTAACTAGCAGCTGATCTTAATGTCTGCAAAGCTTTCTGTTGGAATACAGACTTAACAGACCAACAGCAGCACATCTGCTATGCAGAGATGTGAAAAGTGTCCACATACATAAAACTAATGTAGGCTGCAGCTTCTGAAGAATCATGCTAAAGCACCAGACTTCATCATTGTTGCAGTCAGCTTTCCTCTGTTCTATGTGGAGTTTAAAGTTCTCTCCATGGTTTCCTCTTTTTCTCCCTCAAAAAAATGCTGGGTATCAAACTCTGAGCTTTGTGTGTTTGCATGAGCATGTGCACGTACAAGAGAGAGAGTGCAGACATGTACAGCATTTACTTTTGCCTTTATGAAGAGACTGATTAATGTTTGCTGCAGAGAGAACTTCCTTTTCTAGGCCTGACCCAGAAACTTTTGTATGGCTCATCTGAGTACTTAAGCTGTAACTTATTTTCATAACATTACTTTAACTATTTGCTTACACTGCCAGCCACATAATAGTTCACACTCTTAAAACTCCCTGCTGCTTCCTCTTAGTATTACATGCACAGCTATTTATAGTGCTGTTTGCATGAAGCCAGTAATATTTTGTACGCTTGCCCTATTGTTAACGTCCTTTGTTTCTACAAATACACATGCTCCTTCTAGTCAGGGTTACAGATTTTTTGGATCCTGGTTCCTACACATAAATTAATGCCTTTCTGAATACATGCATTAGAATGACCCTCCCTGTCTTATAAATAAATACTAAAACTGAAAAAAAAACATAAAACCTACAGAATAACTAACAAAAAAGGAAGAAACCAGACAATTTGTATATTTAAACACATATTTTCTAGCTAACTGCCACAGTGGCACAAAGTCCTGAGGGAATGCTGATGGATGGTACTGACTAGGAGCACTATGCAAATCACTGGAATTTTAAGTGGTCACCACTCACTGGTGGGAACACTGCAAAAGAAGTTGGCCTTTGTAGATAGAACAGATAAACAAAAGTGCCCCTTAACACAATGAACTGCAGCATAATCACATAAGGTAAAATGGTTCAACTCAGACCCTGCCACATTCATCTCACTTAGTGCTTCTTTCATATGTCTTCATTCAGGAATGTAAATACTAAAGAAGGGAGTTAATAGATGAACAGCTAACATCAGCCTGTCAGATACAGGCACGATTCTATATGGAAGAGTCTATAAAGTTAGAAATGTCCCTGCTTCCTCTGCAACATGCACGCACACCATACATATAGACATGTCCAGTACACAAACATAAGGAGATTCCTGCTTGCTGCTGTTGATATACTAGTAGGGTACTGCACCACACCCGCCATCTAATGGACAGACAGGCACCTTAATAAAAGGTGTAGAGATGATGACAACCTCTGCAGCATAGATACAAGTGGTGCAGCATCCAAAAAAGCTGCTATCCTGCTCCCCACAACCCATCTGCCAGAACAGCAGTGTGGAAGAGAGAATACTTAAGACTAAACTTAGTATTTTGCTAATCTACATTTCACATCTCTGTTCACTATAACAAAAGAAGCAATTTCTACAACTGTACCTCTGCAGGACACCCAACTATTAGGCGAAGTTCTGCAAACCACAGCAAGGGGATTCAAACTTCAGTGTGATGGTTACCGTGGATAACAAGAAGGCATTACAGAAAGGGGATGGAGTCTTTAAAAATGTAACATAAGTTGTTAACTATGAAAACTGGCCAAAATAAGTTCAGATATGATAGATTTACTTTCATTCTGAAGAGGCTGGCTGTTCCGGAATGGGGCAAAAAGGTCCTGCCCTCCTCTCCCTTTTGATCTCCTTCAGTTTTTCCCCTAAGATATGAACCTACCCATGTGGAGTCTGATGCTTACTGTTTTACACACTGGTTCAGAAATGCAACACCCACTTCTGCTGAGTACTGTTCCGTCTCAGAATGACAGAAAGCAAATGGTCAAAAACTTAAAATGGCTGCCAAAGAGACTTAAACGTGAACAAAAGCACTAAATATTAGCATTTTAGAGTCTCTTTTGGTGGCTGTTTTAAATTTTTGTTTAAGTTTAGCTGTCACACTGTTTAGGTTTTAGTTTTTAAAAACCAAACGGTCCTCTTGACTAAATTAAAACAAGAAAGGGGGCTGGGTAATACAGGATAGGGGAGGTATAACCAGAAATTAAATATAGAGACATCAGTGACACTGGCAGATAGCGACTATTCCGAGTACAGAGGGACTTCTCAGACTGTGTCCACTGACATACATGTGTGTGTTTATTCGGTAAGAAGTCGGGGACAAACTTGTCAAAATATAAATCCGTAATACCTACCAACATTTACCAGCAGGACAAAACTCAAAAGTAAAATTAACTGTTATCTGCTTGCTCTGTGGAAATACTACTGGGTAGTATAATTTTGCTATAAACCTTTCATTTTAATTCTAAAAAATAAATTTAACAGAACAGCAACTTTAATTTCCAACAAACCGCCCAACTATATACAGAGTTTGAGAAACAACATTTAATATACTACTACTTTGAGTTTTTGATTGCCTTGAAATCATTCCTGTCGAGAAAGACAAATGTAGTTTGTCCCCTGTGAGACAGATTTCAGGACTGAAAATGACTCCTTTTTAGTAATTAAGTGATGAGATCCCATTCGGATAAAAGGAATGACACACAGATCCTTTTCAACGCCAACACAGGCTAACAGGGCCCAAGAGTTAATAGCAAAATATTACACTTGTGACTTAGGAAACCCATTTGTTTACAGCCTACACACAGGATACACTGCCAGACTGAAGATGACATAACCATGAGCATAAAAAAAATGAAAACAAAATCATGATTTAAAGTGGCCAATCGGGAATTCGTGGCACCCTATTATTTTGAGCCCCAAACCGGGAAATATAGAGGAATTCAGTACAGTTGATAGGTATGGTTATTGTGTAACACTATGTTGACTGACCTCACTACAGCTCCTGATCTGTGCATCAGAATGCCTATGCTATTTCAACAAGGGAATATATTTCTTTACTCGTCAAGTGCTACACAGTCCAACTCTTTGCAGAACTAGGGCATGTAATACATGTTCAGTGCAGAAAAGGGGCTCGTTATCCATCCCATGCTCCATCATTAACATGCACTCAATTCTAGTGGAGCACAACTTCAAATACCTGAAATGCCTTACTAAAAAAAGTATAGTCATGATTAAAAAACATCCTGCAGAAGGTTTTTGTTAGAATAGCCATTACCGATAAAATCCTGGAACAGGTCAAGGAGCAGGAAAAGGGAAGGCAGAACTGCCAGAAAAAGGGGTACAGAGAGAACATGGAATGGACTGAGGATATGCAGCAAACAATCAGTGGGTTAGTAGTTAAAATCTCTTCACTGCATTTAACATCAGCACAAATTTCTTTATTAAATAAGGGTCTGTCCTTTACCCAACCAGAAGATCGGATATGGTGGATGTGCTACTAAATTTAAAAATGTTTGCTAGAAATTTGACTTTGAAAACTGTTTTTCCTGAACAGAGAACTGTAGAACACCATCAAGTGTTCAGTAAACCTAGTGTATTTATACTAAAACTGCATCCAGTAATAGAAAAATTCATTTTGGTTTGTGAAGATGAAATTAGACTTATTTATGAGTTACATGGTGCTACTATTATAATTTGACTCTAGATGAGCATAGAGCACTAGCTGAATTGAAAGAGATGAACTCAGTGGAAATAAAACCTGCAGACAAGGGAGGGGGCATAGTTGTCATGGATAAAGGTTTTTATTATGGGCAAATGAGAGAAATATTGAATAAGGAAGAGACCTATGTAGAGATCTCAATTAGGACTGTAAGCGGGATTATTGAGAAGGCCTCTTTTTTGTTTTAGATTTTTTCATGACAAAATGGTTACAGATTATTTGTGTAAATATTTTAATGTATTAAATCCTATGGTGCCAGTATTGTATGGTGTACTGAAAGTCCATAAGAACTTAGACTACCCTCCATTGAGACCTATATTCTCGGGAAAAGGTTGATCAGCTAAACCTTTATCTATTTACATAAAAAAAAATATGTCCTGGAGGATACAAAGTCTTTCTTGCAGGACTTTATGAAGTTGAGAAAAAGTTTTTTTAATGAAAATCATTTGTTTGTCACTATGGATGATGAATCACTATTTACTGTGATCCCCAATATATGAAGAGTAGAGAATGTTAAAGAATTTTTAGTGACTAATAAGTGTTTAACATCACAAAATATTGATCTTATATGTACTTTGTTAGAAATAGTTTTAGAGTACGTTTTTGGTTTTAACAATACTTTCTTCTTGCAAAAAGTTGGCATGGCTGTGGGCACAGCTTGTGTGAATAGCTACACCAACTTAGCTTTGTTACAATCAGAAGAGATACATGTGCTATGTAACAATAGATTTATAGACTCCCTGCTTTGGTATGTAAGATTTGTGGGTGATATATTTTTTGTATGGAGAGGCTCATGTGAAATGTTGATGGAGTTTGACTACCTGGATGGTACTATGCCTTTCCTTAAGTTCACATTCAAAATTTCTAGGGAGCAAATTGATTTTTTTATGTTATTGTGAAGAGAACAGAGACAGGAAATGTTAGTACAGGTTCATTTAGGAAACCCAGTAGGAAGAATTCATTATTACACAAAAATAGCATGCATCCTAGGCATGTCCCTTTGAATGTTTTGAAAGGGCAAGTGCTTAGGATAATGAGATTACATAATGAGGAACATTCCTTAATGGAAGCTTTAAATGAACTGAAGAAAGGGGTATTCGTATAAAGAAGTAAGTGACTGTATATCCCTTCTCTTAAAATAGAAAATGATGAAAGGGAGACCCTACTTTTCAGAACGTAATACTGATGATAGGGTGCTGTATGGTGGTAGAAAAGATATACAAGTTAGAGTTCCTATGACTTTTTCAAGTAATGTGAATACCTACTGTGACATTATAAAAATAAATTGGAACATTTTAAAACCTTCTGAGGAACTTATCACTGCAGAGACAGTTATGTTATAGAGTAGGAGTATGTAAACCTTTAGTTAGTTCACAAAGGCAAGGTACCTATCCTTATAGAAACTGTAGTGCCTGTAGCTTTATTTATGTAAGTCTTGGCTTTTTAAATACAAGATTTGGGACCAGTCTAGTATGGAAATTTTATGCTGATTGTTCTTCGAAGAATGTAGTATATTGTTTTTGTATAGAATGCAGAGCATTCTATATAGGTAAAACAAATAAGAGAACGTATAAGGAACATATAAGGGACATTAGGAACAACAAAGAAAATAACTCTTTTGCTAAACATACGATGATGTATGGTGTACACCATGAGTTCAGTTTTTTTGTACTAGAGATTGTTAGAGAATATTCATGGGGAAATACTAGGTACAGAATGGAGATTGCTGAAATGACGTGGATTATATATTTTACTGCAGACAAAGCACCAGGAATAAATGATGCTGTCTCCCTGAAACCCTTGTTACGTGCACGTACACTTCCCCATTGATGGACTATGTATGTTATAATATTTTATTCAGTATGTTTTTAATGTGTTTTTTAGTGTTGTGCCTTTAAGTTAACTATGAGTGAGTAGCTTTAATTGGTTCAGATTGCTAATTAAGCAACTTGAGGATGGTATTGGAATGTTTGAATCTGAGGAAGCAGCCAGGAGGTCGTGAAAGCGCTTACTCTTTATTTTTACAATAAAGTTTTGTTATGCCAGCCATGGATGGTCCTCACTTGGTTTTGTTCATGGAAATATCTTTTAGTTTTATTGTCTTGTCTGGACTAGAATATTTTCAGCTATGGCCCTCTTACATTGGCTGATGGTGCAGGCACTTTATTGGACCTAAGGTGCTTCTTTCCCATGTAAGTTGTTGAACAGAAATATAGAAATGATGGTGAAAAAAAATATTCAGTGATAGCTTAAGTTTCAAGCTGAGGGAACAGGGAGGTGAAAAAATGTCACTGTAGTAGAGAATTCAGTTGAATGAATTGTAAAATGTTCAGGGCTTTTGATGTATCAGATTTGTAGGTTAAGGAAATAAGATTATTTTATTTGCAATAACAATGTTTTTGACATTATTTCATCAGTACAAAATAAATAGAAAGCATTAATATGATGAGTTTTACATCCGTTATTCCACAAGCGGTTTCTAGTAGACATTTTTTAATATAGCAGTTGTGATCCTAGGGAAAGAAGATGTACACACCGGCTTGTTTTCTAAAAAGTATTATTTTTTTTTTAATGTATCAAGATAAGTCTTATTGAGAGAAAAAGATGGCCATTGTCCTATAGATACTGCTATTCCTGGCTCTGTCCAAAATTTCAGAAAATCTTCACCAGAAGAGCATAGAGCTTAACCTAAAAATGAAAATAATCAGCTAAAAATACAAAAAATTATACTGACTAAATAAAGTTGTGACTTAAAATCAGCTACTTATTTTGTGAGGAGACAGATTTTTTGGATTGAACGTCTACTAATCGTGTGATAGCTGCTATGAGGTAATAATGGCCTTACACAGTCCACTGATCCACAAAGAAAATTTTAAAATGTCCATTGACGGCTCAGGTATGGAGACTCAGACTACAAAAACAAATTTTTTAATGCTTACATCTCTAGAGAAGGAAACTATCCCAAAAAGACCAAGAACTAATAAGCAACAGGATTCAGTAAAAACTACAGGAAAAGCAAAAACTGACCTCCTGGCAAACTTGGAAGACCTCAAAATGGCTCTCCAACTGATATGCCAAGCAATACAAGATCTTACTGCTCAATTTCAAACTTTTTCTGACTCCTTTAATTAAATATTATTAAGAATGGAAAACAAGGATTTCTGACAATGAAACTAAGATAGATAATCTGCAGAAGCAATTGGAGAACAATGTAAAACTCAGCCAGGAAATACAGGCAGAAATTACAGATTTAGAAGCCCGTTCAAGAAGGAACAGCATTATCATACGTGGTATTCCTGAACACATTACACATCCCAACTTAATTACCATGATCAACGAGATGCTAAACACCCTACTAGAAGTCCCTGCAGAGGTAAAACAAATAATTGTAGAAAGAGCCCACCTTGCGGTCTGTACTACCCAAAGTTTGGACAGACTGAGACAAGTCTACGTTAAGTTTTTGAACCACCAAGATGTACTAAAAATTCCACAGTCACCTAAAACGAAAGGCCCACTTACCTGGAACGGCTATAAAATTTCCCTGGTGCAGAATCTTCCACTCCAAATCAGACAGGTGAGACAGTCGCTCTCTCATTATTGTCTTTTCCTGATACAGAAAAAAAATAAATTTCAAATGAAGTTCCCGAAACTTTAAAGTTACTGCATCAGGAAATAAGGTATTCTGCCTCAAAAGTAAAAGAAGCAGAAGCTGTCTTTGTCAGTCTTCAAGGAATTACCTAAAGCTGAAGTAGCTGTCCAATGACATGAAGTGGAATGATCTTAGGTAGTTACTTCCATATTCCATCTTGTGGGGATAATTGTGAGTTTCTTGCAGCTCCTGCTAGGCCAGGAGTTGATTTGAGAGGGCTCTGGCAACTTATAATTAAAAACATGGTAAAAAGAAAAAAATTCAGTTTCCACCTAGAATGTTAAGCACTAAACAAATAGTCTAATGATTCCCTTCCTGTGATGTAGCCCCCTTATGATGGTATCTCCTGTCGATGAGCCTATCTATTATAATAATTAACATGCAATTCTATGTTTCTTCTTCCTGGTGGATATCAACATACAAGATGCCATGTTTCTTTTCGATGAAGTATGCAATGTATGAGAGGTCAAGCTACCGTTTTACCCTGGTCAGTAAAACCTTATTTTCTGCTATTCGGAAGGCTTAAACACGTGAGCCATTAAGTTAAATGGACCCTGTTTCCAGATTACATCACAACTGATAGGAATAATCCACTATGCCAGCCCGAGCAAAGTCCTGTAAGACTTAAAGGAAAAGACTTTCGGTTTATTCAGGGTCTGAGACCTGTTCTGCAGCTGCAGTTCTTTTTTCATTTTCTTTTTAAAAGATTTGCTCTACCTAAAGTTAGCGTCTTCAGTCATTTCAGCCTTGGGATAAATTCCTTACAATCTTACTAGAGGAATTAGAAGTAGCTTTATTCTTTAAACTTAGTGATAACATGGTAAAAATTGAAAATAAAATGGCTTTTAATATTGAAAACATTAATAGTGCTAACTACCATGCTTAGGAATGATTAATATCCAGAATATTCTATGTTCTTTGTTTCATCAAAACTGTTGGCCTGTTGCCATTTGTTAACTGTGACACCAGTCATCAGCTTTGTTTACAATATTGCCTGTGTTATATTTTGCCTTATGTTAATATGCTCCCTGTTGGGGACGTCTTTTTTTTGGCAGCATAGTGCAATTTTTGTAATTGCTTTATCTCAGTGCCATCTCTGCAGACAGCAAAGTCTGACATTGTAACATCTTTCTAGATGGCACCATTAAGGGTAAGAGAATAAACAGAATTTCTGCTTTGTATAACAAACACTTGCAAATTATACAGTACTCTGGGAGCTTGACAGTCTACTAATCATGCTGTGCTTATAATAATTTTATGGTTTCATACATTCCTGTCTAATAGCAAGTTTAAAGGTCTGGATAATAATGTACAGGGTTTCCTGTTATGGAAGAGTGGATGATACAGAACATGGCCCTAAATATATACTCTTAAACTACATTGAAATTTAGAGCTCTCATTTTTGTAAGGCTGGTGAACTGTATCATTGGTCTCGTATTTACTTAAATATTATGTGTAAACAAAAGTTTGTAATACATTTTAGTACTATTTACCAGTACTATCCACTCCCAATTATATGACCTACACTGATTATCAAATGATAAAAAGCAAAGTGATAATGGAGAAGAAAATTAAGTTCTAAGAGAAGAGTACTCTAAAGGAGTGGGACTATCTTTGTATATACTTAAATTGTTGTATGCCCCCCCCCCCACTTTTTTGTACTAAACAGTCTGTGGCTGTCTGTAATAACTATAGTAAATAAATATAGCACCAGTTATGTGTTTACATTTCTAATTGTGACACAAGATAATTTTACTTATTCCACTTAACAAGTTAATTTTATTAGTGAAGTTAAAAATTTTAGATTGTTGAATACATAGATAACCCTTATTCAACTTGTATATTGTTGGAATTATAATTACTTCTTCCATTTGCAAACTGTTTCTTTATATAAAATATTTAGAAACTCAAGCCTCATGCATCTTTGCAATTTTCTCTTCTTATCTGTACCATGTTAGCTCTGTTCTTTCTGGTATGTAAGTTAAACATCTTAAGGAGCTGGGTAAGTTGATGCTATTGGTCTTTATTGGGCTAGGTATTTTAGGCTTTCCCTGCATAAGTTATGTTTTTAGTAAGGGGAAAGTAATCCAAAAGATGTTTATTTTGGTGATGTTGGTTGTTTAAAATGTGGCTTTATTCTTGTGAGGGTGTTGATATTCTTTAGCTTTCACCTCTCTTCTGGGCCTGGTGGGTTAGTGTTTAGGCATGGGGATAAGGCAAGAAGAGTGGTGTCATTTATCAAATCAGTCTATAGGGACTCCCTACTCCTAACTATACTGAATCTTCAATGTACCTTCCCAGTTTACCCCTACTTATAACAGAATAGAATATGGGAGACTGATTCGTGGAACATAAAGTGGATTCAGCTGATTAAGAAAAGGAAGCTTTTCTTTCACCTTGCCTTTAAATCAAAAGCTAAAATAATTTTAATACAATAAACTCACATGACAAAGGAACAGTTTTCACACTCTAAAGGGAAAAATGGATTAGAATATTAATTGCTTCTGGCAAAGAAACAAATAGTTCTGGGGTACCCATAATAATCAAGAAATCCTTTCAGGATAACATAATACAATATGATACTGATACAGAGGATAGGTGGTGTTATGTAACTTGCAAAAGCCCTCATGTGGATAAACCAGTTTTGATAGTAAATATGTATGCCCCCTGTAGCAAGCAACAAGAATTCTTCATGTCTTTATACAAAATTTATCTGCACTCCAGAATAATTGTTTAATTTTAAGAAGAGACTGGAGCACTTACCAAGATCCTTTAATGGATAGAACAAACTCAAGCAAACCATATAATATTCAAGCAACTACTGCATTATCAGAACTAAAAAATGATTTTGCACTTTTTGACCCTTATAATTGCCAAACTCATAACATAACAAAAGAGAGGTTTACATTTTATTCACAATGCCATAAAATGTGGTCTAGAACTGATTTTTTTTAATTTCAGATTTTTTTTGAAACCAAACATTAAGAGTTACACTGATACTAGATTTTTTCTGACCACTCCAAAATTACACTTACTATAAATTGGTCCTATAAACAGAATTTGAGATATAGGGGTTATAACTGGACACTGAATCCTAACTTACTATTAAAGAGCCATATTGAGGAAGAAATTAATTTGATGCTAGAGGAGTAGGCTGCCACTAAAACCCCAGATAAGAGGTTTCCTCATCAATAAAGCAACTCACTACAAGAAATAGAAAACTCAATCAAAAAAGCCTTTTAAACTGGAATCAGAATTACAAATAAGTTTTAAAAAAGAAACTGAAAATCAGCTATTTACTCTTCAGAAAGAATTATACCTGCTTAATGCCAATCATCTGGCATTTCACGAAACCAAAAACTTGGCTAATTATGCAGAAGGGTCACAGATCCCGTCTAGAATCCTAGCTCGCCTAATTAACCAAAAGACATTTTTGCCTATCTCTGAGATAAGTTATACGAGTAGAACATATAGTTCTAATGAAGAGATTCTTAACCTTTTTGAAAAGATTTATTTGCAAATATGCATCAGAACAAGAGAAAACACATTTTTGCAACGCTTAATTTCCAAAGCTCGACCAAAGACAACAAAATAGACTCTCAACTCCTGTTTCTCAACAAGAGATAGTCATGATAATTATTAACCTAAAAAACAATAAGGCACCAGGATCAGATGTCTTTACAAAATAATTTTATAAAACCTTTTGCTCAAGAGTTTCCAGAGTGCTACTTTTCTTATTTTATTACATAATAAATAATAGCATTACCGACATCCACTTTAATTCCTCCAAAACTATTCTCATTCAAAAAAAAAATGCTGACCCCCAAGGCTCTTAAGAGCTATAGACCCATTTCCCTAATTAACTTAGATTCTAAAATACAGCAATAATGGATAATAGACTAAAACCTATAATAACAAATATATCTCCACAACAGTCTGGTTTTATTCCTTTAGGCAAACTTGTGACAATGCATTTACTTTATAAAATGTTCTCAACAAAATAAATACCCAGTATTTGCTTTAGTTGTTGATGCATATAAAGCTTTTGATAGATTTAAGTTAAACTTTTTGTTATTGTTATTACCACATTTTGCAATACCCTAAAGTTTTATTCAATTTATTAAGACAATATATGATAACACATACACTTCTTTATATAGCTATATATATCTATATCTATATATATATATATATATATATATATATATATATATATATCAATAGAAGTACCTCGAAAAGAATTGCCATTAAAAATGGAAATAGACAAGGGTGTCCATTATCCCCATATCTTTTTAATCTATGCACAGAGCCTTTATTTTTACTTATTAATCACGTTGCCTCTCATTGCCCCCATCAATTTGTAATACCAGAATTGCCTTAACAGCTTTTGCAGATGAACTAAAATTATATTTTACCTTACCAAGTTGTGATATATCCAAACTGTTGAAGTAAATTGAAAGATTTTCAAATCTATCCAGTTATAAACTAAATCTTGACAAATCTACAATTTTTCCTTTAAACTGGGATGGTATGCTCCCTTTATATTCCCGTCCAACTGAAATTAAAATAAAGCAATCCATAAAATATTTAGAGGTCTCATTTTATCAAGATAGTTTGGAATTCTATCAAGACAACATAGTACATGTGTGGCAGAACATAAAACAATATTGTAGTAGATGGGATAAGCTTAAATTACCTTTCTTGTCTAAAGTTGCAATTGTAAAAATTAATACACTACCAATGCTATTATATATGTTCATGGCCTCTTAAGTAATAATATATAATAATTTCTTTAAAAAGATACATTCTAATCTTGCAAAATTCATTTGGTCCACTAAATCTGTTAGGATTTTTCATCACAAGTTAATGTGGCCTAAAGAAAATGGGGGACTAAACCTTCCAGACTTCAGATTATATTTTGACATCATTAATAGTAGCAGATTAATACACATTGCTGAATATGATTTGAATGGAAATTCCTGGTCACCTCTGTGGTTAGAGCTA
This sequence comes from Protopterus annectens, assembly GCF_019279795.1. Taxonomy (NCBI): domain Eukaryota; kingdom Metazoa; phylum Chordata; order Ceratodontiformes; family Protopteridae; genus Protopterus; species Protopterus annectens. Next base: position 1,973,096,416 of record NC_056737.1, read on the forward strand.
CACCATAAATATGTTAATGCCCTCAGCTTTAACCCTAAGGCTCTCCCCTTCTCTTCCTTTATAAAAGGAACTTGAAAATCTATAAAATGCTTATCCCAGTAAAATTTTGTATAATTAATTTACAAAAAATATTTGATAAATTAAAACTATCTTCTGCTTTTGCAACCTTGCAACCAATACATCTTAACCCAAATTTAAAACTCAATAATTCAATGTTAAACTTAACCAACTTTCCCCTTTTAAAGGAAAAACTAGTGCTTGATTTTTATCCTTTTCATAACTCTACGATTATGGAGATGAGATCCACATTAAATCTTAAGAGTTATATTATTATTCTAAGACAGATCAAAGAATTGTATTCTAGCTACATATCTAACAGTTACCTAGTAGATAAAGATATACAGATCTGTAAAACTCTCTGGAAACTAATGCTAATGAGGGAAGAAAATGATTTCAAGTACATATAAATTAATTGTATCAGTTAGATAGCAGGATGATATCCTGTTCTCAAATTATTGGTCTAAGACAAACCCTTCAGTTTCTACTAATCAAATAAAACAATCCATAAAATTAACTTCCAGGTTAATTCCTCTGAAAAAAATCTCTCCTATACACACCTCATGATTCTCAATAATGCATACCTCACCCCAACAGTTCTACTAAAATTTAACCATTCAATTTCCCCTTTTTTCCTTATTTTGAATATCAAAGAGCTGATCTTCTCTATATTTTCTGGACCTACAAGTGTGTCTATAAACTTTGGAATTCCCTAAAAGTTCAACTACAAAGGATGGGGTATGAAAAATCTACCCTTTCATAGGAATTTACCATGCTAAACATTCCTCCTCCTGGTCTGACCTAATTGCAAACTCATATTTTAATTACCCTATTTATATTAATCAAACTATATAGTACATTAAATTGGTTAGATAGATCACCTGATACATGGGAGGGGGTTAGACAAATGGCAATTAAATATCTAATAGCTCACAAACTATTGGTGTTTAACTGAAAAGTGTACTCGCATTTCGTTGCGTATTGGAACTTATTATTCAATCATATCTTGCAATAACTATTCAGCCTTTAGTAACCCTTATCTAGATCTTCCCACTTGCTTTTTTAGCTTCTTAATTACTAACTTATACTGATGGAACCAAATACTTGTATTTAAGGTACATTAATACTTCTTTCCCTCTATTTATCAGTCCTTCTGTTTTCCTCTGCTTCTGCTCTTCCTATTGAAGCATTAGTGAGTTTGCATTCTTTAAGGTAAATGGCACCTATGTAAATAAGTATAATATAGTTACGTGTTGTTTAATTTGTTATCTCTAAACTTGAATGCTCCTGATGTCGTTGACTACTATTGAATATGTTGTTTTATTTAATAAAACAAATAAAGATTGTGGGAAAAAAGATAAGTCTTATTAAAATAGGATGTTATATCATCTATCAAAAAATGAGTGCAGGGAAAACATATTTCTCAAGAGGATAAATGTTTTAGATTGTTTGAATAGACTGGACACCAAAGAACAAAAATAGGTAGATGGTCAATACTAACATCTTTTTAGAACTCGTGAGTGACAGACTCTTTGAGATCATGACAAGAGTACCTAGCCCCGTATCTTTTATTTGACAGACTTTCTGTCTGTCTGGGTTGGACAGATGATAAATTAAGTTAGATCAGACAGCTGATGAGAAGGATAGGAATGTGAATCACTGATTGCACTCCACTGGATATTAAAATCAAGAAGGACTATGGCTTAAGGTTAGCCTTTATAAAACATCTTCAGCTATGACATCTTGTTTGCCTGGGGGTGTATAAGTACATGGTGTTCTAAGGAGCTAATTATTGTTAATTTTTTTTATATGGCCATGATAGTGTCCAGGTGAGGAGAATTGGTTATATATGCATCAGCAATTTGGGATGTGATGTTATCTTTAAAAGTATAACAGCTCTACCAGAATCTTTGTGAGATCTATCATATTGAAGGGTAGTGTAGCCACTAGTAATAATTTGTATGTGATAACTTAGACATAGATGCTGTGTGTTAAATGTTAGGGTCACTTTTCAAATTGGTAAGAGACTGCCACTATGATCCATAGGAGTCAGTTTTGGGCCCTATACTGTTCAACTTTTGTATTTTCATTTTTGAGTATTAATAACACTTTTTGGCTAAATATGCTTATGACATTAACATTGGAGTATATTTTAACATTTTTATCAAATTATTTGGATTTCAGTTGATATTAGTCTGAACTACTTGAATGTTTAAATAAAATGAGTCTTAATACAAATCCATTTTAGAGTGGTGTTATGAATTTTTCGTTTCAAACTAAAAAAAAACTTTTCTTTTAGGAAACCATGTTATACAGGAAGAGACTGAATGCCAAGACTTTGGTGTATATATAAGTTTTGAATTTAATAAAAATGCATGTGCTGCTAAGGCAAATGCCACACTTGTTATGGGCCTCCTTCTGATCATTTTTTTTCTACGAGATCTGTTGCAGTCCTATTGAAATTATTAACATTGTATATTAGACCTATAATTGAGAACAGTTTACTATTTTGTACATATTCAAGAAGTGGCCTGCCCATATTATAAGGTGTTCAAAGAAAGTTTACTGAAAAGATTATGATGTGCAGGATAATCACACTAGAAACATTTAACTAAACTTAACTTATTTTCTATCAGTAATCACCGGTTATGTGGCAAACTTTGTCTAGCATATGATGCATTTCATGATAAAAAAACACATTTTTTGTTAAATACTGAATTGCTGCAGTCAGGGGAATTTATTTTTGGCTAAGTTATATCCTTCAAATAACAAAATGCAGAACCACTATTAGATGGTTGTTATATCCTTCAAATAACAAAATGCAGAACTACTGTTAGAGCAAGATTTATCATTCAAAGTATTGTGAAATCACAGAACAGACTGCCATTACAAGTAAGAAATTATAACTCACTAGAATCATTCTAGAAGCCTTTAGATACTTGGTTTGGTTTGAATATCAATACTATTACCTTGGAGGCTGTGTTGTACTGGTCCTTGACTTTTACACAGCTTACCAGAAACTACAAGTTGGGGATCAAAATGTATTCCTCTACTACTTTTACTGTTAGCATTTTAAGTTGTTAAGCTCATATGTTTGTTATTTTTTTTTTATCTTTTGACAACATGCAGAAGTCAATAGCTAACCTCTCTTCTTATGAAGTAAGAAAAAATCATTGAATGATTCTGTTACATCTGCTTCTCAAGTTACTAAGCATACTTAAATGCGTGATTATTATGCTAGCAGTTCCTCCTCTAGAGCTATTTTTCTGAGTCAGTATTGAGAAGATTAGCTTGGTTTCATTCTGGAAATCTTTCTGAAGATGTTAAATTGAAATATTCTCCCTTGGATAAAGAGTTTTGTTCAGCATCTCAGCAGTTGAGGAGAAGTGTGATGAAACAGGAAAAATAATACAAGAAGTGACTCAGATTTTTCAGTTGTCTGTTTTCAAAGGAAAGTACTGTCAAACAGGATATTAAAAAGCAATGTCAAAGATGCTGCAAAATTAAAGTAAAAGCCTCAAAAAGACAAGGACAGTTCTCATCTTAAGCATGACTGTTTGTCTACTCAGGCTGCCCTTCATCCTGACAACCTATTTGTAGGTTCACAGGTTCATGGGAGGTCACTAGGCTAATAGCCCTAGGGCCTTTGCAAGCCTAGCCTTGTAAAAAAAAAAAAAAAAACTGTGTACCCCAACAGACCATAGTTAAGTGGTCGATGTTAGCAGAGCGTATCTATGATCAGCACCAATTGCCCCTGTCCATGAGGTACATGGGTGCCACCCCAGGGTAAATTTACAGTTACCCATCCAGTTGTCAAGTTTGCAGTTAAATAGGGTCATTGAGGAGCTCTGCTTCACATGAAGTGGGAGCTTATTCCAAAGGAGTGGCAGACTCTGGGAGATATATCTGTTTGTCCCACATGTTCTGTTAATGTCACAGGCTAAGTTGAGACCCTGGAGCTGGTGACTCTTGTCCCATTTAATTTGTAGATGTGCAGCATTTTAATTAGGACAATGTCAGACACTGCTCTTTAGGTCTGGCACAGTTCACCTGTCAGCAGCTTATATGATACAGAGTACAATGACAGGACTTTCAGTCTATCCATGTAGGTCATGTTTTGGAGGCCCAGAATTCTCTTAGTTAGAAACCTCTGTGGTATTTCCTGTTGCTGCAGGTGTCTAGTGAGGTACATACAGAAGGAAGCATTGTACTCAATTAGTCATCTGATAAGGGTCAAGTACATTGGAGTTTTAATCTGCTTGATCTTGGATGCGATGCCCTTATTTATGAGATGCACACTGTAGAAGGCTTTTCTTACCACTATGGACACATGGTGATCGAAGTTTAGCTTGCTGTCAATCTGTGTTCCCAAGTCTCACACCATTGGGTTTAAGCTTAGAGAGGTGCTGTCTATACTGTAATTAGCAGGGGCTACTTTGCCAAAGTAGAGAATGAAACATTGTTTTGCATTTTGTTTTACTCTGTGACTTTGGCAACAATCATTTGTCTGTGTCAGTCCCTTCTGTAAAATGTTAACATCTTTGCGGGACTCTGTGATTGCACCCAGTTTACAGTCCTCTGAAAATTTGGTAAGCCACAGGCCATCTACTTTTGCCTGGACTTCAGAGAAATACAATCCAAACAGTATTGGGCCCAGTACAGATTCTTGTGGTACACTACTGGTAACAGGTCTGCTGGTGGATATGGACTCCCCAACTTTGACAGTATGGGTTCTATCAGTGAGCCAGTTGGCTACCCTTCCAGTGATGTATGGGTTAATCTCCAGCTTGGAGAGTTTCTCGATGACCCCTGAATGGGAAATTGTGTCAAACACCTTGGCTAAACCATGATAAACAGTATGTACTTCTTTCCCCTCATCTAGGGATTTGTTTACATTCTAAAAGAAGTCCACCAGGTTTGATAAGCAAGATCTGCCCTTAACAAGACCAAACTGGGTCAGGTCAAGAGTTTGAAGGTTACCTATGTCCTGGCTGATAAGGTTTATAATGATTCTTTCTATGGTCCTGCAGATAAGGATGCTCATCTCAGAGTCTTCTTTGTATTGTGTAGAACCAGATTATTTCTGACAGATGGGTTATGAAAGTAATTCAGCAAGGTTGCACTTGGCAGTAGTATTCTCTGTCTCCTTCCCAAGGCATCCGTCCTTGCCCAGTAAAAAAAGTTTATCTCTGTCCCCCCATCCTACATCAGATACTAGTTCAGAGAGTTATAGAATGTGTGCCTTTCTGCCACTTGGGTGAAGGCTGTTATTCAAGGATTTTCCTTTTCCAAAGAGGACAAACTTCTAGAAGCCTGTACTGAATCATTTCTTTCCATTTTTTTTTTGTCAAGATTCAACAATATCAGCAGCAGCAACAGCAACAACCCCCATTTCTCCATTTTGTACATGGGGTTGGAATGTTATGTTAACTGTCACCATCTTTCTTGATTCAATGCTACACTCCTACCTTCTTTGATAGTCATGCATGACAATCGCAGGTCTTCCCTCACACAGTCCATCCATATCTTTTCTGGACACCCTCATTTCTACTTGTCTTCTTCCTGTCTGTCCCAAATTTTCTTCACCAGATTGTCTTCTCCTTTCCTGCACATGTGCCTGAACCACAGTAATTTGGTCTATGTGAACTTTTCTGCAATTGGAGCTATTTGGGTGTCTACTATGATGACCTAATTTCCTCATCTATCTCACAGTGTGCATCCTAGCACCTGTTTCAGACATTTCATTTCTATCACCTCTAGCTTCCTCAGCTGCTCTGTTTTGTCTTCACCGCCCAGGTTTCTGTACCATATTGTAGTACTGGTCACACCACTGTTTAGTATATCTTTCTTTTTAGCTTCTTTGACATTCCCATACTACTGTTTACATTCTGTTGTAGCTGGCTGCAGCCCCTTTAACTCACCTCCTTGTTCAGATTTCCCATCTCCTCAATCACCCCTTCCAGATTCTCAAAGCTGTTAACCTGTTCTGCTTTCCCTTCTTTATCAGTTTTCAGCTTCTTTTGATTTCCCCTCATTTGCTGCCATTGCAACTGTCTTATCTATACTCAGTTTTGTCTCATCTACCTTCAGTTTTGCATTCCATTCCATTCGCCTGTCATTTGCTGAAGTACCTGTTCAGAGTATGCCTGTAATGCCACATTATCTGTATACAGAAGCTTTGTTGATCTGCCCCCTTCCACCTCTTTGCAAATGTAGTCCATCACCAGTATGAACAGCAGTGGGCTTAGAGCTTAACTCTGATGCACACCCACTTCTACTGGGAACCTTTCTGTGAGTCTGAACACTGCTCATACTTATATCATTGGGTCCAATGCAGCCTGCACCAATTCCACCGATGTTTCTTGGACTTTGAACAATCACAGGACTGCCCAAATCTGCTTCCTTGGTACCTTGTCATATGTTTTCTCCAAGTCTAGGAATGCCCAGTTGGACTATCTCCTCATCTGTAGCTTCTTTTCCAACTGTATGTTGCACTGCAAACATTGGATCTACTATTATCAGTCACTGTCTCCAGAAATTGTAAGTAGTGTGACATTAGTTTGATACCTCTATGCTGCCCACAGTTGAGAATGTCCCCTTTGTTCTTGTACAGTGGCACTAGCATGCTTCTAATACAGTCATGTGGGATTCATTTTTCTCTCCATGCTGATATGAATACTCTCAGGAACCAGGTATCTTCTAACTTACCCAGTATCTTGAACTTATCCATTGTAACCTCATCTGAGCCTGCTGTTTTCCCTGACTTTTTCTAGGATGAGCTTCTCCTCCTCTTCCATTATTGGCTGTATCTGGTGCACTACAGCCTCTGTAAGGATTTCTTCATTCAGAAGGTGCTGGAATAGCTCCTTCCATCTGCCTTTGATGCCCTGTGGACTGGTGAGCAGGTTGTTGCTGGCATCCCTTATGAAAGGTGTCTGAAGACTATGGTATTTATCTTTCTATCCTTGCCTTGCAACCTGACTATCTGCTGAGTCACTTTCCAAACACTGGTGTAGTGCCTCTGATACCTTGCTCTTTACTGTTCATTTGCTCTGTTAGCTTTTTTGTTAGCCAGACAGTATTCTTTCTTAGCATGGTCAGTCTTTTCTAACTCCCATGTTTTTCTTGCACTCTTTCTTTCTTTTGATGATTTCCTTCAGTCCCTTCATCCTCTAATCCACCTCCAGCCTTCATAGTAAAGCTAGATTTAAAGGATGCCTATTATTAAATTCCCATTGGCGAGTTCAGGTGTTTCTTAATGTTTGTTGTTTGAGTTACATTATCAGTTATCCGCCTTACCATAACAACAAGGGTATTCTCAAAGTATTTTGTCCCAATCATTGCTTATTACAGGCTTCAGGACATTCACATCTTTCTATGTTTGAACAACCGTCTTTCTTTGAATGCTGTTTTTACAGTTGTCAAGGGCATTTACTAACAATCCAGAATGTTCTACTCAGTCTAGGTTTTCAAACCAACCTTCAGAAAAAATATATCGCATTCCTCCCAACAGACTTGTATTTCTGATGGATTCTGCCTTGGGAAGAGCCTTTTTTCCTTCAGAAAAATTAAAGATGTTCCCGCAGTTCTTCTTGAGTTTCTTCAATCAAAGCCATGAATTTGCAAGGGAATTTCTCATAGTTCCTCTTATAGGTTCATAATTGCATGCTAGAATTTACAGGAGGAAAGTGCAGTGTACCTCAGATCATTCTGCATTCAGCATTCCGCATCTTCACCCTTTGTTCTTTCAGATCCCAATTCTGGGATTTGTAAAGGGAGATAGTTTGGGTGATAGATCTAATCTCTTGCAATCCTGGTCTCCAACTCTCCCTTCCAACCCCCACAAAAATCTATAACTACAGATCCATCAGACTTGGCATGGGTATGATTTTCAAAGGGGTAAAAGTGTAAGCTTTCTTGAATGATAACCATTTGAAAGGTTAGAACCTACTAGAGCGAGCCCTGAAACACAGAGACTGAATGGCCAAAAATGGACTTACATGTACAAAGTCTGAGATTGTCATTGCCTGGAATATTCCCCTTTTTCTTCAACATATGACAATATTGGAGGTGGTATATATAAATTTTGGAGGGAGCAGGGAGTTGCCTCCCTGTAAAGAAGAAGTTTAAAGCAGAAGAGTGATGTTCAAGATTCACTCTTCTCTTGGATTTCCTGGAATTTTTATCTTTTTTTTTGATCAGTCATTATTACAAGTGCCAGCATTTCAGTAGTGAGCCCTGTGTAAGCCGTCAAGCAGACAGAAGCAAATAAATATCAGAGAGATGTTGTTAGTGATCAATGCTTTGAAAGCCTTAAATCATCTCTGGTCCCCAGGATCTCTGCAAGTATACGCAGGCAACACCACAGTGATGTAGTACATAAACAAAAATGGAGGTTGGAGATCCTACCATCTTTATAGACTAGTTATGACAGGCTGAAAGGTAGCAACTCAGTTCAGTCCGGCTCTACAGACTTTATACATTCTAGCAGAGTAAAACCTGATTTGCAGACAAACTCAGCAGGTCTAAGAGATTTCCACAAACTGAAACTTCTTCCTGCATTCTTCCGAGAACTAAGCTAACTTTGGAGAACATCTCAAGTAGATCTGTGTGCCTCCTTTTAGAACAGACAACTAAAGAAATGCTGCTACAGGGCTTCTGGCAAACTGGCATGGGAGACAGATGCTTTCTCATTTCCATTGACTGGAATGCTCCTGCATGCTTTTCCATTCTTTCCAGTGATATTCAGGGTTCTTTTGAAGATCCAGATGGACTCTCCAAAACTTGTTGTGCTGTCTCTCTTTTGGCCTAGGCAGCAGTGGTTATCTCTTCTTTTCATTCTGGCCAAGGGCAATTGCCACAGGCTTCTCCACAGACTGGATTTGCTTACACAAGACAGGAGCTGTTTGATACACCCAATCTGAAGAATCTTCAGCAGCTGTCTGGATGATAGAACTTTAATACATTTTAGACATTTTTTTTTTCATAAGACGTAGCAGGCACTAAAGGAGTTGAAAAAAAAAAAAAACTGTTACTGTGCAAGTGGAAAATATTTTGTTTTTGTTGGCAGTCTAAGAACCAAGACATTTTTCAGGCCTGACTGCCTCTGATTCTTGATTATTTTGAGAGTTATTGTCCCCTGGCCTTTCTTATATCTTTGGCAAGGTGCATTTACCAACCATTTTTGCTTGTCTGCCTTTTGGTCCTCCCTTTATAACCATGCTTGAGTTATACAGATTTTTGAAAGGGGAGTTACAGATCCATCCACCTAGTCAATGAATGGTTCCTCCTTGGGATCTGAAATTTGTACTTGAAAAACTTTGTCTGTCTCCATTTCAACCAGCTCATCAGGTTGAAGTAAGGTTCTTAACATGGAACGCGGTTTTATTCATTACCTGTCATCTGCTATGAGAGTATCTCAGTTAAATGCACTTTTACTGAATCATCCCTACCCCATTTGTCTCAAGGAACTAATCCTTTTATGCACAAAAATGTAGTCTCAGAGTTTGTTAAGCAAGACTATTAATTTCCCCTGTCTTTTTTCCTGAATCCGCAAATAAGGGTGACATGATTCTTCATACTTTGGATGTCCATTGTAAGCTCAGATGGTACCTAGATATAACTTGAGCCTTCTGTAAAACTGATCAGCTGATCATCTCCTAAAAGGATAAAAGAAGATGGCAGCTGGTGTCAAAGCATACCATTTCCAGTGGTTGTCTTATAGAGTTGCTTTTTGTTACACTGACCATAATAAGCTGCATCTTGGCTTCTTCACTGGCTTTTTGGAAAGGTCTGGACAGCTGTACATATTTTTACAAACTGCAACAAACTGGATTTCATTTTGAGGCCCAGAACAGGTTTTGATAGGACCATTCTCCAGAGGCTTCTATATTCGTAGCGCATTGGCCTCCTTCCTTTACTAGTTTCTAAGCTACGGTTGTCTACCCATTTAGCTTTGACTACATCAACAGTGATCTATTCATGAACATAGTACAGTTGTGTAAGCAAACAATATAACAGTAAGTATCATAATAGACCACTGTTGCAGTAGTCTCCTCTCCCTCCGCTCTCCTTTGTTTTTTTTTTCTTTTTTCATTTTGTTGCCAGGGTATGGATGTTTTACCCTTTTGTACATAATTTACTGTTGGTTTTTTTTCCCAGCATTATTCTGTCATTGCCCTTGCCTCCTTTTTGAGCAAAACATGTTCTGAAGCATTTTTGTACTGCATTCATCTTTATATGGAGCTCTGCTTAAGCCGCTGACAGGTGAAGTATGTGGAAAGCACTCTTTAGCTTTGACTGGTCACAGGGGGTGGGACCCATTATCTTAGGCTACTGCAATAGTGATGTATGATAAGCTTACTTATGCAATGGTATCCTTTTTAATAATGACAGTCTTCTGGTTCATGCTATCCCTTATAGGCATTTTTCTTGGCCTTACAATTTGACAAGTATTGTGTTACTGAAGGATAAAATGGCAAACCTGTAATCAAAGACAAATCACTCCACTTTTTTCTGAGAGTAAATGTGCTTTTATTTATGGAGAATGGCACATTTCTTTCTAATTTCTACATAAGACGGTGAGACAGAAACGTATTTTGTGTGCCTGTATATACATAACCCTGCTTGCTTAGACTGAGATTGCCTTTAAATAGTCCCCAACTTAAAACTTAGTACATTTGGATTGTTCTTTGAACATTTATCTGCATTTATTATTCTCTGCCTATATTCTCTACCTATACTTCAGCTTTGCGACTATTGTCTTGCTTTTGAATATATTGCAGAACATGTTAAACTGGTATTAATCTAGTTCACACAAAAAAACACTAAATGCACCTGTCTAGACGAAGCTGTGCTTGTATCAGTGGAGGGATCAGTATTCTTTTACTCGTGAAGAAATGATAATATTACTAAGAGGACAACATTTGGAGTTTGCTACTTCATCTGCTTTTTTTGCAATAGATAACCTACTTTTGCTAAAAATAATACTCAATTTCATTGTATTATAGTAACACACTGTAATTTTTATTAATTGTACTTGCATGTACAAGTGCTCGTTTGGTGTGATGCGATATTAGTAATATTTTGAATACATTCTGAAGCAGCTGACGTTGTGAACCTGATAGTCTGAGATGTACTACAAAAAAAAATCCATTTGATAAAGTCCATCTGCCTGGAGTATTTAATGCGCTTCTGCGCACGTGTGTGTGTGTGTGTGTGGGGGGGGGTGTACAAACTAGTACAGACTGATAATTAATTACAAGCTTTATACATGTGTATGCATATGTGTTTATATGTATATATAAAGCATCAAACCAGAGACTTAGGATAAAAAAATGGGAACCAGTTTATTCACATCTGTGTTGTCCCCTTTTCTTTTAGAAGCTCTGGTTTGTTATTTTACAGTATTTTGCACAGTGTCCCATTGCATTTGTGTCAGGGTGTGTGGTGTGTGTATGTGTGTGTGTTTGTGTGTTTGTGTGTGTGTGTGTGTGTGTGTGTGTGTGTGTGTGTGTGTGTGTGTGTGTGTGTGTGTGTGTGTATATGTCTGTGTGTGTGTATATGTGTGTATATGTCTGTGTGTGTGTGTGTATATGTCTGTGTGTATATGTGTGTGTGTGTGTGTATATGTGTGTATATGTCTGTGTGTGTGTGTGGGGGGGGTGTACAAACTGATAATTAATTACAAGCTTTATACATGTGTGTGCATATGTGTTTATATGTATATATAAAGCATCAAACCAGAGACTTAGGATAAAAAAATGGGAACCAGTTTATTCACATCTGTGTTGTCCCCTTTTCTTTTAGAAGCTCTGGTTTGTTATTTTACAGTATTTTGCACAGTGTCCCATTGCATTTGTGTCAGGGTGCGTGGTGTATGTGTGTGTGTGTGTGTGTGTGTGTGTGTGTGTGTGTGTGCGCGCGTGCACACACACATGCATACACACATATTTTCACATCTTTGCATAGAAAGAGAAAGACATAGAGAGGATTATTGTCAGGTTTGCAGTCATAACCTAGTTATGTGTTCGAGATATGGATGCTAAGAAATTTACTCCAAGAGTAGAGTGAAGTGAAAAGGTGAATCGTAGCATCTATGTATCAAATGCATAATAACAGTTATGATTGCAGAAACCCAATCATAATTCTTTAGAGTGCATGAGCTTTATCTCTCTGTGTACTACCAATTAAGGAGAAAGGTATAGGAGCACAAAATGTTTTACAGCTTTAATAGTGTGAAACATTTGTGGTGCATGGAGTTGCCATAATTATGCTTCAAAATCGAAAAAATAATAACAGTTATGATTGCAGAAACCCAATCATAATTCTTTAGAGTGCATGAGCTTTGTCTTCTCTATGTACTACCAAATTAAGGAGAAAAGTATAGGACCGCAAAGTGTTTTACAGCTTAAATAGTGCGAAACATTTGTGGTGCATGGAGTTGCCATGATTATGCTTCAAAATCGAAAAAAAAATAAACTTGTTACATGCTACTGTAGTATGAGAAATGACTGTGACAGCACTTTCAAAGGTGTGTAACAGATGTCACACACCCCCTAAATATTGCTAAGGTCCAATATGAGGGGAAGGGACATTTCTTCTGTCTCTGAATGGCTGTCCTCCTATGTCCATGAAAGTTTATAGACATTAGTCTGTCAGAAACTTATTTAAATCTGGATAGTATTTAAAAACTGTCCTTGACTTTTTTCTTACTTACTCCTTAAGTGTTTTACTGGTTTTCAAAGGTGGTAAAACACATTACTTTTTTTTTCTTCTGTAACTTGATAGTACATAGAGTAAATAAGACTGTGCACTGCAAAAAATTATGATCGATCTTGTAGATCTTTACTTACTATTATGTGACCTCAACATTGATATCAAGAGTCACCTTTCAATCTTTGCATCCACTTCTCAAATATATAACCTGGTTACAGTTGGAGACCTGATCCTAACCCTCTATACTGCTGTCGCACAGATACTGAGCAGAAGGGAATGGTACCTTTGAGGAACTAACAAATTTAAAAGCTGTTAGGCTCTTCATTCTATCACACCTTTATACACTGTTTGCTTAGAAGTACGATGGAATGAAATATTTTAATATTATCTAATAGTGTATAATAATGTTTTAACCTCTCCTGCTATCCTGCTGTAGCTAGCACTGTCCTCTGTTATGCTCTAGTGTGAGACTGAAGTTTAGCAGTTAGAAATGTTTAACAAAAGCTGGTTAAGCACCTTTCTGATCCTAGAAATATTTTTAACAAGCCTTTTACAGTTTAATAGTGGTGCTTCATTCTCTCCATTTATATTATGTTCATGTATTTGTGTGCATGTCTTTATTTGTGTGTGCCTGTGCACGTGCACACATATATATTGTATATTTCAGAGCCATTATACATGCAAATATCAAATAAAGAACAAGTGCATAGAAAAGTATTCACTGCTGATGCTTATCACAGTTAGGCATACTTCTTTAATTTTCTTCCATGCCTAATAATGGAGTAGTAATGGATGATGATTCTAATGAACAACAGCTGCAGGGCTAGCCACCCAGCAGTGTAAACCTTGGCTGTAGATGTTTGTCACAGTTGAAGTGACACCCTGACCCCAAGCGCAAAAATGGGAAAAAAAGGGTTGTGGATGGATGAATGGATTCTGACTCAAGATTTATGTATTTTTGAAACTTTGTGTGCAGATAGCCTTTTGCTCACTGTATCAGCTGGGAACTGACAGCAGTCAAAGCAGGTTGCTCTGTATTATGACAATGTATAACATATTTTATTTTATTGTTTGCAGCATGCTACCAGAATGCTAATTTTAAGTTATGCCTCAGAACTCAATATTTGTATTTTAGGAAATGTTAGTTTAAAGCATAGCATTCTGCTTGGTGTTTTGAGAGTGTGTAGGCACAATTCATAAGTCAGTATACTATCATTATTGGAAACTTCTTTTCACAGGAGATCAGCTGGCCCTAAATGTAGGTGCTACTAATGAATTGATTGACTCCCGTTCACCTACTGACATAATATTGCCATTGTTAACATTACAACCTACATATTGTATGAATACTATCTAATGACAAAGTTATTATTTTTTAGTAGTAGTAATTTATATATTTAAAATGTTATCTCTTGTTTTGTATATTAGGTTTTATGACTAATCCTTTGTGAACTTGTAAAGTACAACTGGTATATGGTCCCAGTAAGTAAATGGAAAAGTGGCAGTGTTATGAGTCAATTTTTGCTATTTAACATACATGTAGTACAGGCGCTGTTGCTTTACAGAGGGCTCATTCTATTTGTTAGTGCACCCTCTGAAACTGTGAGAGACTGATTTGTTTATTTTAAGCCCACTTTCTAAACTAGTATAACCAGTGGATACCACCCCTCTGCTTAGTTCATGAAGGGATTCTCCTTAGCCCCAAAATGCAGTATTCTCTTTTCTGTTCCCTAGAATATTCATAACCTATCCATATTGTTTCCTCCTTCACTGGATAAATCATTTACTCGGCTGTTGCCTGCAAAACTAGCTCATTACACCTTGAAATGATACATGATTGGAATTTTACTTGCAGAGATCCTACATGTCACAACTCACATGTTGTAATATTTTCAGTTGTATAGTGGATGGCACATGTGCAATTCTCTTCCTAAGATTGAGTGTAATGGCTGTTTCTAGTATAGGAATGCATCTTATCTTATAAAATGTAGTTATGTTTTGTACATCCTTTGAGGATGGCTATATTTCTGTTGCTTTTGCATCTATTGCAGTGCAGAAGCTTACTTCCCTTAGATAATAGTTTCAGTTCATTTTTCACATTTCACTTTTGTGAGGCTTCATTTTTCATATCATTATTAAACCACATTGTCCTTTTTAATAATGTATGGGCTACCACATTCCTTTTTTCCTTGTTCACTACATTTGCTGTTGTTCCGCAAACTGACACGCATACAGTTCTTGCTCATTTATCAACATCACTGTTAGCATTAGTGCCGCTACTTCCTGGGTTTGAAATGATCTATTTCTTTAATCACATTTCATTTTTCTGAAACAAGTATTTCTGTGGTGGATATATATGCAAGAAAGCCATGATGTGCTGTTTATTGGCAAATCAAGTATTGGCAAAAAAGAAAAAAGACTGAAGTATTAAGACTGAATTCACTGTTGTTGACTTAGTGAATTTGGACTTTAAGCCCATTAGTGTGCTTGCTATTTTTTTATTTGATATCTTATGTTTACCAGACTGCCATGATATACTTTCATTATGGCATAGTTCTGGCGTGACACTGGATAATTAATGTTATGTAATTTTCTTTGATATTTATTGACTACGTCTCTATGGTGATACTGGGGCTAGAACCATTGAGGTGCTCATTAGACATTATTTGGCTTCATTATGTATGGCTTTCTTAGTTGCATATTTCACCCAGAATATGCCATACCTGTAAGACATGCTGCACACTGCAGACAGACAAGCTAAATATTCTGCAAGGTTTATAATTATTACTGAAAGACTTGGTTATCCACTGCTGTTCTGAATTAGAAATCCCTTTAACTGATTTCCACAGAACTGATGTGCCTATGTGATTATGGATGCTTTTGTTTATATTTGCTTGAGTGTCTGAAACTGAAAAGGAAATTTCAGTGAACAATAATAGAAGGTTAGCTTACTGAAATAAACTTACACAAAGAGTATTTACCACATAAATTAATTACTTGTGGGCTTGTGCGCATTGTGCAAATGGGCTTCTGAGTAGCACATAATTTATTTTCTTTGCTGGAGGCTGTGGCCATGAAGACAAATACAGGCCTTCAACTTCTTTTTCCAGCACCCGGAGAAAATAAACAAAATGTACAAATAAAATGTTTTTGTAGAACTGAATCATGATTTGAGTGGCAGTTATTTTTAATAGTTGCATTTTTTCACTAAATGATGTAAAAGAAAACTTCTACTTTGGGAACTGTCATCTAAATATTGCATCTGTGTTTGTTACTAGAGGAAATATTGGACTTTTTGAGGCTACAGTGCAGTATGTTGCATGGATATTAACGTTCAAAAAATGGAAATTGTAACAAAGTCATTACATTCATACACACACACACACACACACACACACACACACACACACACACACACGCGCAGAACAGTATGTCAGAACCGCAACATCAAAACTCTATTTTTCTAGAATGTATATGTATGTCACAATGTCATTTTATAGGTCCATCAAGACATCTAAGAATGAGTCATGCTCCATCACTTTTCATTATTGAAAAGTGGAACGTTTGAAACAGACATTAAAAAAAAAAAAAGAATCAGAATCTTTCTTTGCAGGGAGACAATAACCCTGCACCCCTACATCCTCAACGTATATAAACCAACCAAGGTCATACTATGGTGGGGCATATCTCTCTGTTTCTTTGTTCAACAAAAAATAATGGGAGACTAAGGCCCCAAGATTAGGAGAATTTTTTTTTAAATATCACACTAACTTTTTTTAAAAAATTAATAGAACATTTTTTTTGCATCAGACTCATGTCCATCATTATTAACTTTCTGTAAACTCAGTGCTTTATCAAAAAATGAGCAAACAATAGAAAAAGAATCCAACTTTTGTTTAATACCAGTTTTTTTCATAAGGCGAATGGAAAACAAATCACATTTGCTTCTTTTTGCAACACAAACTGTATGCACAACAAAATTAGCCACGTTTCCTTGGCTAGCGGAATGGGGTAGCCTTCCCTAAAATTTAAATGAAATGTCAGGTTTCACAGATGGCTTGGAAAACTAGATGGTCAATAACGAATAGTATACATTGGATATACAGTCTGAATATTCAGTCAGTTTTAGTCCCTATTAAAACTCTTTCTGCATCCTTTACCCATTTAAAAGTTGCTCAGAAAGATCGGTTCATATTCTTAACCGTTTTGGCAGAACTTCCTGCTGACAGTTCATTCAAAAGCTGGCTACTGAAAACCATGCTTACAGAGATCATAAACATAGATCAGCTCACCCTGTACTCTTTCAGTATCAGCAAAGCTACAGCTAGAGTGGGGTGAAGAGGATGGCTGCTCTGGGTGCCAAGTCTGGGACTGCAGTCAACACCATAGAAGAGGTGCCTATCCTTTCCTGCAAGTCAGTGGTGTCCTTGATTTTGCTGGGCAGTATCAATATTCATTTAAGCAGCCAAAATTGAGATTGTTGATGTTTAAATTATTTACTTGCAGTAGCATTTGTCGGTTTATATGCATGCGCATGTGTGTGTGCGAGAGAGGAAAAGCAGGGTCTAGTATAGCTCTTTTCTATAGTTTATAAGAGCTGCTTCAAAAAATGAAATAAGACTTTTTTGGTCCTCAGCTCTAGCTGAGGAGGTGCTAGATGGAGGATTGCCAGGGGACCAACTGATGTAGCTTCAGCTGTGACTGGCAGGAATAAACTGTAGTAATCCTTGCTTTCTCACACAGGAAGGGATACACCCAAATGGCTTTGCTTCTGCAGGGTAACTAGTTCCTTTCCCCTTCAAACAACACCTTCCAAATTGCCTTTCTTGTGGAACAAATGTAACTCCTCCTATAGTCATCCCAAGGACTGTCTCTGACTCAAATGTCTCAAATCTTCTCATTTTCAGTGCACTGAGCTTTAGTACCTCTGTCTACAGCTGTCCTATATTATCTCTAACCTGTTTCTGAATTAGTGCCTTTTAAAGGACAAGTCACCTCTGTATGGGACTATCTATCCAAGTTCCAGTGAATGGGTAGCAGGTCTGGGGCAGCCCATCTGCATTTGGATGGCTGTAGCATGTTCTCTGCACTTACCTCTCAACTGTCTAGTATTTGCCAGAAAATACCAAATTTCATGTTAAAATAAGAAAACCAGAACATTCTGAGTGGCCACTTTATATATTTTTTTTATACTTGTTTCTTTTTGCCAGCCATTGCATCATCAGCCTTTGTTGATGCCTCAGCATTGGATATGATGACATATGTGATTATGAGGCAAGTATATTGGGCAGTAGGTGGGCTGCCTCCTCCCATTGAGGAGTTAAGCTTGGTTTCACTCTGTTCAGCCAGTCTCATTTACTGAAGATGAAAAATCTGACTTTCGTACAGATGAAGAGTTAATTTGTGGGACCCATTGTTTCTAGACTACAAAAATGTTTGGCTTGTAACAGCATTACAATTTAACTTATTGACATGGAATTACTGTCAGGAAATATGAAAAGAATGAAGTATTTCTTGTTTTTTATTGTTTTATTCTTGGGTAAGTGAGCCATCAGCTCTGAAAAAATATGGATTGATGTTTTCCATTTTGTTTATATAGTTTTAAAAGAAAGCCATGCTTGTTGCAAGCTTTGCAAGTGCGCTTACTTGGCCAGCCTTATGCATAGGCAGCTGTGTAGAAAAGCCCTCAACTCATGACCATGAAATTACCCCTCCTGGATACAACATCCTGAGATGTGACTGCAAAGCCAAAAGGGTTGGGCTGTAGCCATTCTCTATAAAACAGAACTTCAGGTCATATCCTTCAGTGTGCTCCTACCCTTAGATACTAATGCAGAAACCCTTACTGCCAAACTTCAAATTAACAACTGTAAATGTATTTACTTAATTTGCTCCTATCTTCCCCCTGGTAATAATATCAATATTCTTGAAAACATCCTTAGTTGCCTCTCTACTCACCTACAGGAAACCATAGTGCTAGGTGACTTTAATATAGACTGGGCCACCTGTAACTCCCCTAATTCTATCGCCCACATAAATCTATACGGCTTTTCCCAAATAATAACCACCCCTACTAGAATTCACAAACCAGGCAGTAAGGAAACCATCCTAGATTGGATCCTTATCAACAGCCATCCCGACAAATATAAACCAGGTACCCTTCCAGATGACATTAGTGACCACACTCTAACCTACATAATTAAACAAAAAACCCATAGCCCCAACTCAAATAACTTCAAAACCTCACGCTCTAAAATCACTTTTTTTCCAGAGAGCTTCCAGAATGAACTTAAGGCATGTGACTGGTCACCACTACACCATCTTCAACTTGATGAAGCGGTGACCTACTTTAATACAAAATTCCTACAAATCCTAGAATACCATGCCCCCTCTCGCTGTACCCCTATAAAAAACAAAATTGCACCTTGGCTCACTAAAAAAAACAGGCATCCTTCTACGTAATAAAATCTGGGCCAAATGGAGATCCTCCAAAAACCCATCAGACCACCTTTACTTTAAACAGCTAAGAAATGCCACCAAAAAAGAAATTCTGCTCGATAAAAAGAACTATTACCTGCACCTCCAACAAACCCACCAGCAAAAACCACAAATGTTTTGGTCAGGCATTAACAAGCTACTTCAGCCAGGACACTCCAAAACTCTTGCCCCATCAGGTATCTCCCATAACAACCCTAAGCAAATTGCTGATGCCTTTAACAACTACTTCACTAATACCATTCAAACTCTAGCTAAAACAATACCACCTGTTAGCAGCAACCCATTAACCACCACAAACAGCCCAATTCCCTCCTTTCATATACAACCCGTACCTACATCCCTTGTCTGCACCCTCCTTCAAAAACTCAAACCATGCACCCCGTCAGATGACTGTCTACCAGCCGAATACCTGCAAATAGCAGCTAAAGCCATTGCCTATCCCATCTCCTTCCTTATAAATAGAACAATTACAGAAAGCACAATCCCTTCCATCTGGAAAGTCTCCCATATCATCCCTCTACATAAGGGTGGTACTTGTACTGAGATTTCTAACTTCCGCCCAATTGCCTTACTCTCTCCTATAGCCAAAATAATGGAAAAATGCATCCACCAACAACTACTTGATCACCTTCTCCATAATAACTTACTTGCCAACTGTCAGCATGGTTTCAGGCCATTTCATAGTACCATCACTGCCCTGCTATCCTTTTCTTACTGTATAAACAAACATCGTAACAAAAACTCTCTTTCTTCTGCTCTATTTATTGACCTTTCAAAAGCTTTCGACATGGTTAACCAGCACCTACTTATGGACATATTAAAAGCCCTATCCCTTGACCCACAGGCTTTACTTTGGTTTAAATCCTATCTAGAAAACAGACAGCAAGCAGTACTCTGGGATAATAATCTATCTCTGCACCTCCTTGTTAATGTGATGTGTAGAGCTGTAGTAACTACAGAGGGATAAAACTGAGAAAGAGTAGTGGAAGCTAGGTTAAGAAGGGAGGTGATGATTAGTGATCAGCAGTATGGTTTCATGCCAGGAAAGAGCACTACAGATGTGATGTTTGCTTTAGGAGTGTTGATGGAGAAGTACAGAGAAGGTCATAAGGAGTTGCATTGTGTCTTTATGGACTTAGAGAAAGCATATGACAGGGTGCCTAGAGAGGAGTTGTGGTATTGTATGAGGAAGTCGGGAGTGGCAGAGAAGTATGTAAGACTGGTGCAGGATATGTACAAGGGTAGTGTTACAGCAGTGAGATCTGCAGTGGGAGTGGCAGATGCGTTTAAGGTGGAGGTGGGATTACATCAAAGATCAGCTCTGAGCCCTTTCTTATTTGCACTGGTGATGGACAGGTTGACAGATGAGATCACACAGGAGTCCCCATGGACTATGATGTTTGCAGATGACATTGTGATATGCAGTGAGAGTGGGGAACAGGTTGAGGAGACCCTGGAGAGGTGGAGATATACTCTAGAGAGGAGAGGAATGAAGGTCAGCCAGACTAAGACAGAATATATGTGTGTGAATGAAAGGGAGGATAGAGGAATGGTGAGGATGCAGGGAGTAGAGTTGACGAAGGTGGATGAGTTTAAAAATAGTTCAGAGTAATGGCGAGTGTGGAAGAGAGGTGAAGAAGAGAGTACAGGCAGGGTGGAGTGGGTGGAGAAGAGTGTCAAGAGTGATTTGTGACAGACGAATTCCAGTAAGAGTGAAAGAGAAGGTCTACAAAAGAGTAGTGAGACCAGCTATGTTATATCGGTTGGAGATGGTGGCATTGACAAAAAGGCAGGAGTCAGAGCTGGAAGTGGCAGAGTTAAATATGTTAAGATTTGCACTGGGTGTGAAAAGGATGGACAGGATTAGGAATAAGTATATTAGAGGGTCAGCACAGGTTGGGCAGTTTGGAGACAAAGCCAGAGAGGTGAGATTGCATTGGTTTAGACATGTGCTGAGGAGGGATGCTGGGTATATTGGGAAAAGGATGCTAAGGATGAAGCTGCCAGGTAAGAGGAAGGCCTAAGATAAGGTTTATGGATGTAGTTAGAGAGGACATGCAGGTGGTTGGTGTGACAGAGCAAGATGCAGAGGACAGGAAGAAATGGAAACAGGTGATCTGCTGTGGTGACCCCTAACTGGGAAAAGCTGAAAGAAGAAGGAGAAGAAGACAACTGTTGTTTGCTCATTATTCTGCTTTTGTAAGATTAATGTGATTTGTATGAAGCAACTTGGAATATTTTAATGTGTGGCTTCTGTTTGTGATGATCGAAGTTGGAATAGATTTAATGGACTTAATTTTTATCACAGTTAGATATCTAAAATGTACACAGAAATGGATATAACTGCTGGGTGTGGTTGGGAGCTGAGTGTGGATGAAAGTTACCCCCTTGAAGTAGTCATTAAGCTGACATTTTAAGACTAACATGCATTTGTTTGTAGTAGGATGGAATACTTTATTGTTATCACCTTTACGTTTTTTGCAATAATTAAACATCTGTTTACACAGTAAAGAAGCTGTAATTGATGAGTACAGAGGTCTTCTGTGGATGCATGTGACTTACTTCTGTTTGATAACTGTTGAGCAACAGTCACTGGAATGGAACCATTGAATTATTGTCAAGACAGTGTATTATATTTGCTAAATTCAAAGCAAAACTAGTATTGCTTGTGTGTGTGTGTGTGTGTGTGTGTGTGTGTGTGTGTGTGTGTGTGTGTGTGTGTGTGTGTGTGTGTCCGCACACAACTTGTGATAGCACTGACATGATATGGAAAACGTAACACCAGTTTTTATCTTTGGACATACATTATTGTTGGCAGTTACATATACTACTGCTTATATTTGTCAGACAGAAGCAGGTTGAAATATGTTACTATATTATCTGTATCCTTTCAGTTTTATCCTAATGTGACATCAGACTGTACACAAAAGGTGTCTGTCTTATGAGGATATGCGGAACAAGACATGCTGTGTTTATATTTGACAGTAGCCACTCAAAATATATGAATGCAGCCATTTGTACCTTAACTTTCATCCTAATCTAATAGTTTTTGGGGTTAGGGAGACAGACACTATTCACAGATATGACTTCTGCATCCTCACTAGCATTTTTCTTCTCAGTTTATTGTGAACTGCTGTTTTGTTAGAAAAAGCTTATTTTTTCCTCAAAAAAAGAGAGTAAGACTGGATTTCTTTCTTAACACATTTTTAGGCCATCACTGGATCTAAAGGGTGAAAAAAAGCTCTCATATTCATCTCAGAATATCTGTAAGCCAGTTGCTTCGGGGAGCATAGCAACCCCCAGGCACCTGGCTTAATTTGACTATTTTATTTAATAGATATTACAGTGCAAACTTGACCACTTAGGGTGTGTTTAAGGAATGCAGGAAAAAAAAAAAAGAATTGAAGTTGAAGAAAAACACCACATTTCTTTCTGTGTTTTCTATCCCCCACCTCTGACAGGAATACCTTAATTCTTACTACTGATCACCCATTATTAAATCCATTAAACCTACTTTTCTTTAGTATAGCTGTATTATGCTGTCTCTGTTTCTACTATCTATTCTTGCCTATGCCACATGTTATTACCCAGCTTCACTATCAGTTTCAGAGCACTACACCATAATTCCAAATCACTCCCTCTCATCCTGCTGTAGCACACAGCCTATACTCTATAAATTCCCATACTTTCTGTAATTTCAAATCCACCAAAGAAGATCCCCTTCACACAGATAATTTAAAGGTTCCTAGGTGTGTACTACACTAATGACCACTAGGGCCTTTTTAAGCAGAGCCATGTATCCCAAATCTCTGACAAGTTCTGGTACCCTGAATAAGCGTAAGCAAGGATGTGGTAGATGAATCATTACCAAGCAGGGGTATGGGAGGTGAACCATTTATAGGCTGCCTGTGTTTGTTAGAGACATAGGTGACAAATCAGGGATGAATTTCCTTTTCCCCATCCAATTATCCAAGTTACAGTTGAATTGGGTTAGGGAGGAACTCTGCTTCACATGGATGGGGAGCTTGTTCCAGAGAAGGGGTAGTCTCTCAGGTACATACCTCTCTCTCTCCAGCAGGTCCCATTTATATCACAGGCAAGGTTTAAGTCTTTAGAATGGGTAATTCTGGTGCTTATTGTTTATCTAATGTGTAGTAGGTCCATCAGGGTGGGGTCTGAGAATGCCTGGTATGCCAGGCATAGATCTCCCCTCAATACCCTGTAAGAATTTTCTGTTTTCTACCTCTTTCATTTCCCTGCTATAAAAACAGCATTTGCACGCTGGGCAGCGCTGGTTAGCTAGGGTATAACTATTCCCGGCTCCACAAAGTCTCCTCTTCAATTTTTCCCTTGGAACTAGACAAACTTTCAACTTAAGCACTCAAGCCATTCATTTCTCATTCCGGCACTTGCTCAAAACTCATAGCAAGCACTTATAAACCTTAGCACTACAGAAGGACAAGGCTCTTTATTCGACCTTAAAAGCCATTCAGTAAAACAGTTTACTGTACCTATTCAGGCATGTCCAAAGGGCAGATGTCCTTCAAGGATGCATCTGCAGTCCTAACATATGGGTTTTCCTGCCTCAGGCAGCCCTTCGGTCGGCCGGATTCCAAAGTCTGGGTCTGGCCTCGGCTGATGTCGCACTTCACCCGACGTCATAGCTGCTGTTTATTGGGTATAAAGGCATCAGCCGACGCCATTTTCCTCAGTCTTTCTTGCCGCGTGGTGCCCGAAGCAGAAGCTGTTCGCAAGTGCTGGTCAGTCAGTAAACAGTTTACTGTACCTATCCAGGCATGTCCAAAGGGCAGTTTTATGTGTACTCTCCAGTCCAACTGGTGAATCTGGGCATTTTGAGGCAATGTAACAACTGCCTCATGTACACAGACAACCCTCTCCTCCGACCACCAAACACTAATACATGCGAGAGATGCAATTATACAGCCAAACTGGAGGCTAAGCTCTCTCAACCCAAGACTGGATCAGACAGTCAAGAAGAGAAGGGAAATACTGGCATCACACCACCAGTCACACATAGACCCATTAAACCAGCACCGGTAAAAAACACACGTAAATACATGAAAACATACTCAGAGGCCCTAAATAAAAAATCTGCAAAAGCAACAGAGCCCTCCAAAGCAGACATCCAAGCAACCTCCATCCCCCAACACAAACCATGAAACACATACTTCACAAAACCAGTGTGCCATGCAAAAACAGCCCTCAAGGCAAAATAACATACCCAACATACTAGTAATAGGTGACTCTATAGTCAGGCACACTGATGTCCCACTCACTAGGCTGAATAAGGAGAAGGTTACTGTTAGCTTCCTGTTGGGTGCCAGGATCCGCCACATAACACAAGTACACAGGTCACTCCAGAACAAGTACAAATATGACTCTGTCATTGTCCATGTTGGTGTGAATGACCTGAGCCATACCTCCCTGGACTACATGAAAAGAGGCATGGAAGAGCTCTCTGATCATGTAGCCAAGGCCGGTATGACCCTGACCCTGAGTAGCATCCTGCTCTCACCAAGAATGATACCACGGTCTAAAGAAAAAATTATCAATTTCAACAATTGGCTAAGTTTCTGGTGTCATTCAAAGGGGATCCAGTGTCTGTCTGCCTGGGATGACATGCTCGACAAGCCACACTGCTTCACTAGAGACGGCTTGCACCTGTCACCCTTAGGCTTTCGAATACTGGCCAAGGCTCTTGCCACCCCTGTATTGCCTTTTTTAGGCAAGGCTCAAAAGACAAACCCACCACTGTAAATAGCACAAGTAACAAAAATCTGAGGGTAATACTAATCAATGCCAGAAGTCTAAACCTCAAAATGCACGCACTCGAGGCACTCCTCAGTATGGAGAAAATCGATATATGTGCAGTAACAGAAACCTGGTTTAAGGCTACAGAGAGCACCCCAGCACTACCAGGCTACAACTCATACCATACATTTTGGCCACAGAACCCAGACCGAAATAGAAAAGGCGGGGGAGTATCCATATTCCTCAAGGATACCCACACCTCCAGGTTAGTGGCACAGCATGATGCTTCAGAGATTATCCACTTGCAACTAACAATGGGCAAAACTTCAATTCAAATTGTAGCTTGCTACAGATCACCCACCATGTCCCAGGACCCCCATTCCGCATTTCTGGAAACAGTAGGTAACATAAAGGTCCTACCAAACACCCTAATATTGGGTGATTTCAAGTACCCAAACATTAACTGGGAGAACTACTCAAGTACTAACTCCCTTGCCCAACATTTCCTAGAATTTATAAACTCAAATGCCCTGGAACAACTGGTCAACACTCCCACCAGAGGTGACAACATATTGGACCTGGTCATCACCAACATGGGTGACCGGTGTGCCACACCAGAGGTCAACCCCTTGCTGGTTAGATCTGACCATAAACAAATCACTTTGGATATCCGCATTCCGCTCCCACCCCTGGACAAGGAAACCACTGTGAAACTTTTCAAAAGCAAACTTCACATTGCTTAAGATGGAGGTGGAAAGTTTCAAAGCCCCCATGCTAAAGGATAATGTTGTCCAGGCTGCAAAATCCTTTACTAATGCATTCTATGGGTACCTACAAGAATGCATGGATCATGCTATCCCAAGCAAAACAAAGACTCACTCCTCCAAGAAAAGGAAACCAGTCTGGTGGACGCCTGCCATAAACAAGCTATACAATAGAAGGAGGAAACTAGTACAGAAAAGAGCAAAATCCCAAGAAGAGAAGACATCCCTGATCAGTATTAGCAAGAAACTATGATACCTCATAAAAGCGTCCAAGGTGAGCTTTGAAAGAAAACTTGCCAAGGACAACAAAGATAACCACTAGACATTCTTTAGCTATGTCAAGAATCTAAAGGACAATGCTCAGATCTGCTCGGAGTTAGTGCAGAATGGCACAAAATACACTGAACCAACCAATATTGCCAACATCCTGGCAGACAGGTTCAGTGCAAACTTCACCCCCCTCTCACCCCCAAAAGGGCCCATAACCATACCAGAAGAATGTAGACCCCCTGAAATCACAGACACTCAGGTTAAAATAGCCCTCTCCAATGCCAAAAACACAGCATCAATGAGACCGAACAGTGTCCCAGGCTGCGTCCTACATGAGCTCAAAGACAAATTAAACCCTCACCTAAACACACTGTTCAAACTCAGCCTCTCCACAGGCTACGTACCCATAGAGTGGTGCACAGCAACAGTTATCCCGCTCCACAAAAGTGGAGCCACAACAGACCCCGGGAACTATAGCCCTATAAGCCTGACTAGCTTGGTCGGCAAGGCTATGGAGCGCATCATCATTGAACTCATTAACAGAGATATTGGGAACCTCGAAACACTGGACCCTGCCCAGTTTGGCTTTGTTAAGGGCAGATCATGCCTCCTAAACCTGGTGGACTTCTTTGAGACAGTTACTAAGGCTATAGACGAGGGAAATGTGGTCCACACAGCCTACCTAGACCTCGCAAAGGCCTTCAGCACCATTCCCCATTCTGGTATTATAGACAAGCTCACCAGCCTGAACATAAACCCCTATGTCACAAGATGGGTTGCCAATTGGCTCATGGACAGAACCCATGTGGTGAGAGTTGCGGGAGCTAGGTCTGACTCTAAACTGGTTACAAGTGGCATTCCCCAGAGCTCTGTCCTAGGACCCCTTCTGTTCGGCATATACTTCTCAGAGGTACAGACAAGCACTGGAGGACTATGGCTGACCAAGTTTGCAGATGACTGCAAACTAGGGGCTATAATTGACTCACTGGCTGACACAGATATCCTCCAAAAGGGTCTCACTGAGACGGATGCCTGGTGTTAAAATCATGGCCTCAAGCTAAATGCCAAAAAGTGCATAGTTATTCCCTTTGGAAATAAGAAAGTACCCACAAACTACCACATAGGTGGTAGTCCCGTAAATACGGAAAACATAATAAGGGATCTGGGGACCCAAGTAGATAGTAATCTCTCCTTTGATAATCACATTGCCAAAGTGATTAGAAAATCCTTCTATGTGGCCCACCTAATCACAAAAGGGTTTGCATCCAGATCAAAAGAGGTCATTGTGCCCCTCTACTCATCATTCATCAGACCCATCATAGAGTACAGTGCCCCATTTGGGATGTACCTTACAAGACACCTGCAAGAGCTGGAAAGACCACAGAAGTACCTCACCAAGAGGATCACTGGCTTCAAACAGATGCCCTATGCAGCTTGACTTAAGAAACTCCAGCTGTACTCAGTTGCATACCGCCTGCTCAGAGGTGATCTCTGCCTGACATATAAGACCATGTCCAACCCAGAATTGATGGACATGCTCCACCTAAAGAAAACCTTATCCCCTCAAACCACACAGTCTTGGGATCTAAACCTCACCACAACAATAAATAGGACGTGCTGGAGGGATAGATTCCTGTCCCAGAGACTTCCCATGCTTTGTAACAAGATTGTAATCTACATTAGGCAGAGTTCCTCACTAGCACTCTTCAAGAGAAACCTAGACGAGTGGATGGGAAACAGAACATTTACCCCGGGGATCACTTCAGTGGCTCTGCTGGACAGAGGCACAGGGAACTAATCTAAGGGGGCAGCGAAAGCCAACACATTCTGGCTAGGCTTATAAATGTTTTCGGGCAGATCGCCTAGTACCTACCTATGAAACGGAATATGGGAATAGGGCTTTGCGTTGGTCTGAATAAGACATGTTACTTACACCCTGTATTTTTTTAGTGAGGAACATACCAAAGGAGGCATTGTACACAATGATAGTTCTGATGATCCTGAATATAGTGGAAGAATGACCTCCCTGGACCTAGATGCCATACCTTTGTTTATAAGTTATATAACATACAATCATTTACTTTCTACTGTAGACATGTGATCCTGAAAAGCTAGATTACCATGTTTGTGTGTCTCAAAGTCCCTGACTGCTGGGACAGCTCTTAGGGATGTCTTTTTAATATGACAGTTACCAGGGGTAGGTGACTTCCAGAAGGATACTATTATGAATTTGTTTAGTTTTAGTCCATGGCTCCAACACTAGTTATTTGTCTGTATCAGCCCTTCCTGAAAAACATTAATATCAGTGGGAGATTCTATGACTGTTCGTCATTTGCAATTATCTGCAGATTTGGTCATATAGAGGCCCTTGACATTGGCCTTGACTTCAGAGAGAACAGACCCAGGATTAATTCCTGAGGGACTCACTAAGGAAATGATTTTTTGAGCTATTATACAGTATTGGAATTGCCTAGACATAGTAGGGCCTTGCTGAGTCTAATTATGGCAGCTGTGAAAAAAAAGCAATTACTAGAAAATGGAAATCAAAGTCTAAACCAACTGTACTAGAAGTAGTGAATATAGAAACAGAGATAAAACAACTGGAAATAGTATCTTTAGAAAAAGGTAGGAGCAACTTACAGAGAAAAAATGGGAATTGTGGGAACAATAGGAGGAGGAATGAGGTTTAAAAGAGGGCAGGATTTGAATGAACTATGTAATGTTTGACAGTGATTGGATAGAATATAAGCAATGTATAATGTTTGTAACTAAAATTGTCAGTATGGTTTATTTTCATTTGTAAAAATGTATGATCCCCTGTGTCATACGTGATCATTTAATAAAGATATTTCTTGTTTTTTTTATTAGACACCAAAGTGAAGGTTGTGAAAAAATTAAAAATAAATGTTGGATAATTAATTTGGAAAAAAAAAATCTCTGAAGGACTATGCTTGTGACTGACCTCTTTGTAGAGGTGGACTCCTAATTCTAACTTCCTGTATCCTGTCTGTGGACCAGTTGGCTATCTACCTTGTGATATAAGGGTCTATACCTTGAGTTTATCGACAATGCCAAAATGAGGTATTGTGTTAAATGCCTTGGGAAGGTCAAGATATGTGGTGTGAACTGTTTTACCCTTATCCATTGTTTTGGTGACTTTCTCAAAGAAGTCCATCAGGCTAAGTAAGCATGATCGGGCATTGACAAAACCAAATTGGGTTGGGTCCAGTGTTCGGAGGTTTCATGCGTCATTATTTATTTTTTCCATGATAATTCTTTCCTTGGCTTTGTAAATGAGACTACTGAGACTTATGGGTCTGTAGTTTCCATGTTCTGTAGATGGCCCACCTTTGTGCCAGGGAATGATTGTTGCTGTTCTCCATTCATGAGGCATGTAGCCTGTTTGGAGGCTATGGTTAAATAGCAATTCCAGAGGGACTGATAGGTCATGTTTCATGCTATTTAAAAGACATCCTGGGATATTGTTTGGGTCCATTGATGCAATATTCTTGGTGTCAGAGAGAACATTGTGGACTAGTTCCCTAGTGATAGTAGGGGGAGTTATATTTGATGGTGCTTGCTGAGAGGAGGCTGAGGGGGGAGAAAGGGGTAAAGTTAGAGCTAAATTTTTATGCCACTAGGTGTGCTAAATCTTCTGACTCATTATACGTGGCTCCATTAACAATGAACTCTGCACAAAATTATATATTACCCTTGAGGTTGTGGACAGAGCTAAAGAATTCATATGTTCATAGGTAAGTACTAGGCTATCTGCCCGAGGACATTTATAAGTCTATCCAGAATGTGTTGGTTTCACCACCCCCTTAGATTAATTCCCTGTGCCTCTGTCCAGCAGAGCCATTAGTTCCCTGTGTCTGTCCAGCAGAGCCACTGCCGTGATCCCTGGGGTAAATTTTCTGTTTCCCACCCACTTGTCAAGGTTTCTCTTGAAGTGTGTTAGTGAGGGGCTCTGCCTAATGTAGATTGGAATCCTGTTCCAAAGCATGGGGAGACTCTGCGACAGAAATCTATCCCTCCAGCGCATCCTATTTATCATTGTGGTGAGGTTTAAATCCTTAGAGTGTGTGGCTCTTGGGGATTTGTTTTTTTTTTTTTTTTTTGATGGAGCATGTCCATCAATTCTGGATTGGACATGGTCTTGTATGTCAGGCAGAGATCCCCTCTGAGTAAGCGGTATGCAACCGAGTACAGCTGGAGTTTCTTCAGTCGGGCTGCATAGACCATCTGTTTGAGGCCAGTAATCCTCTTGGTGAGGTACTTCTGTGGTCTTTCCAGCTGTTGCAGGTGTCTTATAAGGTACATCCCATCTATGATGGGTCTGATGAATGATGAGTAGAGGGGCACAATAACCTCTTTTGTTCTAGATGCGAACCCTTTTATGATTAGGTGGGCCACGTAGAAGGATTTTCTAACCACCTTGGCAATATGATTATCAAAGGAGATATTGCCATCTACTTGGGTCCCCAGATCCCTTATTATATTTTTTGTATTTAGGGGACTACTACATATGTGGTAGTTCACAGGTATTTTGTTTTTCACAAAGGGGATGACTATGCACTTTTTGGCATTTAGCTTGAGGCCATGATTTTGACACCAGGTATCCGTCTCAGTGAGACCCTTCTGGAGGATGTCTGTATCAGATAAACGCTCCAAAGAAAAGACTCCACAGACATGAAAATCCCAACGGATCAAGCGTTTATTTGTACAAAACACAAGTTAAGCGCTTTCGTCAGTCTAATCAGCTGACTTCATCAGAACAAATTGAAAGACACACAAGCAGCCTTTTATACCTAAGGTAAATCACATGACTAGGTGGCAAAAGCCAAAATACAAAGTAAATAAAGCAGGTTAAATAAACATCACATTTCTAGTCATAAAAAACAAGTACATAAAATATATAATTTAAAATACTTTAAATACTATAAGAGAGTAACCTTAAATAGCAACTAAAATTAATACTATCGTTGAGTCCAGGGAAATTGAGCACATCCAATTTTAGTTGCCTCCACAATTCCCTGAACTCAAGACGATCATTCCACGGTCTGCCCCTAGGGTCATCTAAGACCTGTTCCAACACTAAAAATTTAAAATCATGCCTGGGAAAATCAACAGAATGTTGTTGCAAACATCATCTGCATTGACTCTTGGCACTTTCTTGAAAAACTAAATGGTTTGAATTTTGATATCAGCTGCACTTTTTTAACCATTGATGTTGTTAACTTGTTTAACGTTATTCCTCACCAGCTAGGTTTGGAATGGTTTGAGGAATTTTTATATGACTGCCACATGTTCAACAACAATGAGGTATCTGTACTGGTTACCTTTATGGAAATGGTGTTAATGTACAACTTTGTGTATTTTGAAGAACAATTTTTCATTCAAAAAAGTGGAGTTGCCATAGGGGCCACTTGTGCCCCCATTTTTGCTAACATCATAATGTTAATGTGGGAGAGAAAGTTTTTGTTTAATTCTCCTTTTTCACAACAAATGGTATTTTTACTTGTGTTTTATAGACAATTTGTTTTTTGTTTGGAATGGTGACATCAATGACATACAAGATTTCATATCTTACATTAATGGGACTACTGAATTTTTTCATTTTACATACGTTTACAAGATTTCATATCCTACATTAATGGGCCTACTGAATTTTTGCATTTTACATACGTTTATAGACCAGTTCCGAGGTGGTGCAGCGGTAGCGTTGTTGCCTCACAGTAAGAGGTTCTCCCGTTCGATTCTCGTTTTGGGTTGAGAGTGCCTTCTGTGTGGAGTCTGCATGTCCTCCCTGCGGTCGAGTGGGCGTTCAAAAGACATGCGTTGAATGGGCGTGCCTTAGTTGAAGGCTGGGCATCGGGCTGGCAACTTGACACCATAAAAACCAACTGCCAATCATTAGTGGACCGGAGTTCCACTCTGGCGACCCCTAACCGGGAAAAGCCGAAAGACAAACAACAACATACATTTATAGAACAGACAGATGAAATTAATTATGTTAAGTTGTCAATCTCACCTTCATTCTTGCTGGATGGATTCGGAGCCGATCCTCGGCTCTGACTCGGCCACTCTAAAAGCTCGGGAGCTAGTTCCACTGGCTCAAGGCTCCCCTATATCCCACAATGCTAGGCGGTAACTCCTCAGATCTCGTTTGCCGCTACAGCGATCGAGGTGTGTTCCTACCGGCTCAGGTTAGTTTTTGGTAAAGAACTAGTTTCTTAGCCTTTTTCCCCTGTTAAAGTTAGTTTTTTATGTATATAGTTAGTTTGAAAATAGTCTATCCCATTCCCGTTAACTTTCCACCCCCTTTTTTCCACAAATCTCTAGAATTTTTCCCTCGGGCCCTAGACCCAGTCCCTCCCTTCCTAGTGAGTGACTGTGTTTTGTAGGGATTTTTATTTCTAGTTACTATAATTTATTTTAAATTAGTTTAAGTGTAATTGGTGTGTGTGTGTGCTTGTGTGATTACACTTTTCCCTTAGATATGTCTAAGGAATCAAAGGTCTCAGGCTTTAAGAAGTGTGACTGGTGCTGTCAGAAGATGTCTCTGACAGACGGTCACACTTCTTGTGTGTACTGCCTGGAACCTTTGCACCTGCAGGACTCATGTGCTGTTTGTCATGGCTTCAGCCCTAGAGTCCTGCAGGAGCAAAAAAATAAACTTATTTTAAGGGGCTTACTTAAGCCTGAGGGTCCCTTGACTCAGTCATCGGGGAAACCCTCTAAGTCTTCCAGACCTTCGGCTCCAGCATCTGAGCCGTCTTCTGGAGGCCCTAAAGCTATTCGAACATTGGCTCCAGCCGGACCGATGAATCTCAAATACAAGCCCCTACGGTGTCCTCGGCTCTGGCTGGAGCCGAGGAAGACATTACTCGATTGGCTCCGATTATTTTATCGAAACCGACATCTAGAAAAAGGTCCCGATCTCCATCTATTGGCTCCGTTCATTCGGCTCCAGCATCACCCTTGCTGTCTGAATGGAGCCATAGATCCCACTCTTCTAGGTCTTCCAGGTTATCGGACCATGACCTTCAGAGAGTAGTGAGTCGACTTCTTAAGTCCGAGGCATTAGCCCAGATGCTTCAAAGTCCGACTCAAAAGTCGAGACCTAGTCCTATCACTCAAATTCCTCCTCTGACTCTTTTGAGTTCGGAGCCGGGGCGGCTCGGACCCGAGACTGTGGTAGCGTCGGAACCGATACCTTTGTCTTCGGATCCGTCATCAGCTCCGATGTCTTCCTTGGAAGAATCTCGGTGCCGGACTTCCCTCGTCGGCTCCGAGGGGGCGAGTGGCATCGGACCCTTGTCCGACCCCGCTCTCCCTCTCGGTGCTTCGGCGCTGGTGAGTTCGGCTCCGACATCGGCCTCGGAGCCATCACTGTCGGTGCCAGGGGAGGTTTCCAGTTTTTCGGAACGGAGACCTCCGGCTCTGCCTGACAGGGGTGCCTTCGAGGTCATGAGGAGCGTGTTGGAACCAGGTTCAACTCCACAGTCGGTTCTTTCTACCCCTCCCCCTATGGTGCCTCTGGTGATTTCTACTCACTCTCTCATCCCGACCGTGAGAGCCAGCTCCTCAAGTTTCCCCTGTGGGGATCTCCTCCTCTTCGAGGCCTCTCCTGACCCTGTAGGAGAGCCCCTAGGAAGAGGCAGTGCAAGAGGAAGCACATTGACTTCCCTGAGTCTGTCACCTCTGACACTGATTTAGAGGATTCTGAAGGTTCCCCTCATTCCCCCTCTGAAGATGTCTCCTTTGTAGACATCCTTGAAATCTTAAAACAGAGGGGGAATTGGCCATCCCTCAACCCTTCAGAGGATGAATCAGTGTATCTTGAGGCGTTTGGCTCTCGCCCTTCCACCTCCTGGGTGTCCCCTCCCTTTGACCCCCTTATGCAAGTGGTGGCAAAGAAGGCTTGGGCGGCTCCTGACTCAGTGGAACCCACCCCCAGGAGACCATCAAAGTTCATCACGGCCCCCAAGGATAAAGCATTTCTGACCAAAGCCATCTCTGTTGATGCTATGGTGGTGGCTGCGGCTACCAAGAAGGAGTTAGCTGATCCTTCGGTGCCTGTTCATCCTCCTAACAAGGAGTCTAGGTCGATGGACAGGTACGGGAAGCGGATGTTCTCGTCAGCGACCTTTACTATGAGATTGCTGAATTACCTGTGTCATTTTACTCGTCTTCAGAGGGATTTACTCAAAGAAGCGAGTGAAATGTTGAAGGACCCAACAGCTGTGGGTTTTCAGGATAGGAAGAACTCTCAGCTGGCTACCCTTAATTCTATAACCAACTCTTCCATGCGCCTCCTTTCATATGCGGTGGATGGAGCAAGTAGAGCGGCAGGTACAGGTGTAGCCTTGCGTAGACACGCCTGGATGCGGCTTTGTAACTTTGCGGACCCTTTTAAGGCATCCTTCACTAATTCCCCCTTTGATGGATCATCCCTTTTTGGTCCTCAAGTGAAGGAAACCCTGACTAGGTGCGAGACTGATGGCAAGACTCTTTCTGCCGTCGGAGTCCGTTTTTCTACTCCTTCTAGACCTTACCCCAAAGGTCAGAAGGGGGGAAAGATGTGGTTCCGCAAACAATCTCAAGGAGACTTGCCTGATGCACAGAGTCATTTCCCCTCTAGAGGCAGAGGGGGGAACAACAATGGTAGACGCCGTCCCAGGGGCAGAGGGGGCCCGCAGAATCAGGGCAGTCGAGAATCCTTTTCCGACAAGCCCTTTCAGCATCCCTGAGGTGTTGCCCGACTGCCCACCTTCGGAGGCAGTCGGGGGAAGGTTGTCACTGTACCCAAAAGCCTGGCTATCCCTAACTCAAGACAAGTGGGTACAGTCTATCATTTCCGAAGGCTACAGAATCCCTTTCTTTTTCATTCCAAAGCAGTCCAAAAAATCCCTTCCAGACGTTCCACCCAGTCAGAGGGAGCAAGCAGCATTAGAAATTTCAAAGCTGCTCGCAAAAAGAGCCATTCAGCCAGTTCCAGCAGACCAAGTAGGATCCGGAATCTACTCCGAATTCTTTTTGGTTCCAAAGAAAACAGGGAACTGGAGACCCATTTTGGATCTCAGCAACTTGAACAAGTTTGTCAAGAAAACAAAGTTCCGGATGGTCATGCTGCAATCCATTCTTCCCCTTTTGGGGCGGGACAACTGGATGTGCTCGATAGATCTCCAGGATGCGTACTATCACATCAAGATGAGTCGACGCTCCAGGAGATTTCTCCGCTTCAGGCTGGGAACCAGTCATTTTCAATTCAGAGCCCTGCCCTTTGGTCTCACTACAGCCCCCCGAGTGTTTACCAAATGCATGGCAGTGGTAGCCTCTCACCTGAGACGACAAGGATTCCAGGTGTTTCCTTATTTAGACGACTGGCTCCTTACAGCCCCCACCAAGCATCTTTTACTTCTTGCCAGAGACTACACTTTTCACACATGTCAGGCACTAGGCATATCAATAAACTACGAAAAGTCTGTCTTGTCGCCTTGTCATGTTATTACCTTCATAGGCGCAAATCTAGACACAGTCAAGATGTCAGCCAGACTCACAGAGCAGAGGATAGCAGACATACACAAACAGGTCTTTCTTGTCTTGCAGAGCAACAAAGTCAAAGCCAGACTGATCCTGAAAGTCTTAGGGATTATGGCGGCGGCCATCCCTCTACTACCATTAGCTCGCTTCCATATGAGAATTTTACAATGGATGCTCTTCACGCAATGGTCTTACCAGAGTCTCCCAATGTCCCATCCTATTCAGATAACTCAGTCGTGCAAGAATCATCTCTATTGGTGGATCACATCTCCTCAGCTCCTCCTAGGGAGACCTTTCGTCCCTCCCCCTCCGGTTGCTACAGTGTCCAGGGCAGGACAGTCCAGGGCATGTGGCAACCGTTCGAGTGCCACTTGCACATAAACGTCCTGAAGATGAGAGCAGTGCTTCTAGCGTTGCAAGCCCTACAAGACTCTCTTCCCAAGGGAACTATAGCAATTCAAACAGACAACATGTCTGTAGTGTGGTACATCAACAAACAAGGCAGAACCAGATCTTACCCCCTATGTCGAGAGGCACTCAGACTGTGGCAATGGGCGGTTTCTTCTCAGTGATTTCTGTTAGCAACGCACATCCCCGGGAAGTCCAATGTGATTGCAGACAAATTGAGCAGAGCTATTCTCATGCCTCACGAGTGGTCTCTGAACAATTCAGTGTTGGAGAAAGTTTTTCGAAAGTGGGGCAGGTCTTGCTGCGACCTTTTCGCTACTCCCCAAAACAGCAAGTGCGACGATTTTTTCACCCTCTTTCCCCAACCAGGCCACCCCAGCAGAGACACTCTAGTGCACGTTTGGCCCCGGGGACTTTTGTATGCCTTTCCTCCCTTCCCACTGATATACCAGCTGATACAGAAAGCCATCGCTCATGAAGCTTCCATGATCCTCATTACCCCTTACTGGCCTCGATAGGTTTGGTTCCCTTTTCTCCACCGTTATCTGTTGGAACAACCTTGGCATCTGGACCCAGTTCCAGACCTCTTGACCCATCAGTCGGGTCAGTTGCACCACTCCCTTCCTTCTCTGAACCTCACAGCGTGGTTCCTCCAATTCCGACTTTAGCCAGGCTTCCTTTGATATCTCACTCAGTTAGAGATATCTTGATAGCTTCTCATAAATCTTCCACTCGGAAGATTTATCTTAGCAAGTGGAAACGTTTTTCCTATTGGGCGCAGTCAAAGAATATAGATCCTTTCACTGCTTCTATTCAAACAGTTCTAGTCTTTCTAGCTGAACTTTTCCACTCAGGTTCGTCCCCATCTACCATTAGAGTTCAATTGGCAGCAATATCGAACTTTCATGTTGGAGTCTCAGAGTCCTCCATTATGTCTCACAAACTCTGCAAGGCTTTTTTAAAGGGAGTTTTTCTCCTCAAACCACCCATCAGAGATCCTCCTCCTCAATGGGATCTCAACTTGGTTCTGACATCCTTAATTCTTCCCCCCTTTGAACCTGCGGCTTCATGTTCTATAAAGTTACTTTCTTGGAAGACACTCCTTTTAGTAGCTATCACCTCAGCTAGAAGAGTCTCCGAACTCCATGCTCTGTGTAGTCGACCCCCTTATCTGGTATTTCATAAAGACAGGGTGTCCTTGCGTACTAACCTGTCTTTTTTGCCCAAAGTAGCTTCATTGGCAAATTTGAATCAAACCATTGAGCTTCCTGTTTTCTTCCCAAATTATTCTAATAGGTCAGAACAAAAGTTACACTGTTTAGATATTCATCGCCAACTTAGGTACTATTTAGACAGGACCAAACAATCCAGGAAATCTGACCAACTGTTTGTTTCTTATGCAGAAGGTAGAATGGGCCTTCCAGTTTCTAAAGTCTCTCTCTCTAGATGGCTTACTTCATTGATTACCCTAGTGTATGAGATAAGACATCAACGGTTGCCATCCAAACCCAGGGCTCATTCAACTAGAGCTTTAGCCACTTCTATAGCTTTCCAAGATAGGCTGCCTATTGATTCGATTTGTTCTGCAGCTACTTGGGCTTCTCCCCATACCTTCATTTCTCATTATAAGTTGGACTTGGCCTCTAGAGACCGAGCCAACTTTGGTTCCACTGTACTCAAGAGTCTGTTCCGATAGGCGACCCGGGACAAGGTGCTAGGGACGTGGTCCCATCCAGCAAGAATGAAGGCGAGATTGACAACTTAACATTTAGAAGTTATGTACCTACCATAACGTTCCATGTTAGTTGTCTTCTTCTCGCCTTCTTTCTTAAGGCCCCCCTCCTTCCCCCTAGCCAGGACAGACCTAGAGGAGTTTTCTTGGTTCCTTATGGAATTTTATTGCTGGCCTTAGCTTTCAAACGAGATCTGAGTAGTTACCGCCTAGCATTGTGGGATATAGGGGAGCCTCGAGCCGGTGGAACTAGCTCTCGAGCTTTTAGAGTGGCCGAGTCAGAGCCGAGGATCGGCTCCGAACCCATCCAGCAAGAAAGAAGTCGAGAAGAAGACAACTAACATGGAACATTATGGTAGGTACATAACTTCTAAATTTAGATGATACAATCAGGAAGAGCATGGATTTAGGTGGTTTTGTCAGTGACCTTTATAGAAAACCCACCTAATGTAACCATTTGTTACATTATGAGAGTTGCCATCCAGAACATGTTAAACGCTGAGTCATAAAAGGTCAATACGTTAGGATTTCATGGATGGTTAGTTTGGACGATGACTACCATTTACAGTGTGATATTTTAAGGGACATGTTCCTGGATAGAGGGTACCCTGCTGCTTTAATTGACCAGGTACATAAAGAAGTTCAACAACTACGACAGAATGGTAGGTTTAAACCACTACTTATAAAAGAGGATAGTGTACACAACCCTATAGTAGAACAACCACAGATAATACTAAATATGCTTGTTCATTTTTTACAAAATTTTCTCTTGATTATCAGAACATTTCTGATATATTGAAGAAGATCTGGCATGTGTTTCATGGACAAGGTAACATCTTAGATAAATTGGGTTTTGAACCCCATATTATTTTCAAAAGGGCTATACTATTAAAGACCTTTTAGAAAAAGAAACACAAAACCCCTGTTTTAAAGGGTACAAGGGTACCAGGAAATGTGTTTTTTGTACACAGTGTAACTTTATTCTTTGTACAAATATGGTAAGAATTAAAAACATTGTAATTAAACCCAAAGGGAATTTTTCCTGTTACAGTAAAAGTGTGGTTTATTCTGCTCTATATACCAAGTGCAGTGGGTTCTATAATGGCAAAACAAAAAGACGTTTTAAAGAAAGGATTTATGAGCACTGTAGCGATGTAAAAATGGGGAATATTACTAATGCCCTTTGTAAACATTCTGCTGATTTTCCCGGGCATGATTTTAAATTTTTAGTGTTGGAACAGGTCTTGGATGACCCTAGGGGTGGACCGTGGAATGATCGTCTTGAGTCCAGGGAATTGTGGTGGCAACTAAAATTGGATGCGCTCAATTTCCCTGGACTCAATGATAGTATTAATTTTAGTTGCTATTTAAGGTTACTCTCTTATAGTATTTAAAGTATTTTAAACTATATATTTTATGTACTTGTTTTTTATGACTAGAAATGTGATGTTTATTTAACCTGCTTTATTTACTTTGTATTTTGGCTTTTGCCACCTAGTCATGTGATTTACCTTAGGTATAAAAGGCTGCTTGTGTGTCTTTCAATTTGTTCTGATGAAGTCAGCTGATTAGACTGACGAAAGTGCTTAACTTGTGTTTTGTACAAATAAACGCTTGATCCGTTAGGATTTTCATGTCTGTGGATTCTTTTCTTTGGAGCGTTTTTCTGGTTCCTGGTTTCACTTTGGATGTCTGTATCAGCCGGAGAGTCAGTTATGGCCCCCAGTTTGTAGTCATCTGCAAACTTGGTCAGCCATAGTCCTCCTGTGCTTGCCTGTACCTCTGAGACATATATACTGAACAGGAGGGGTCCCAGGATTGAGACCTGGGGGATGCCACTTGTAGCGGGTTTAGAGTCGGACCTAGAGCCTGCAGCTCTCACCGTGTGGGTTCTGTCTGTGAGCCAATTGGCAATCCATCTCGTGACTTGTGTTTATGTTCAGGCTCGTGAGCTTGTCTATAATACCAGAATGGGGAATGGTGTTGAAAGCCTTTGCGAGGTCTAGGTAGGCTGTGTGGACCTCCTTTCCCTCATCTAAAGCTTGGTAACTGTCTCAAAGAAGTCTACCAGGTTTAGGAGGCATGATCTGGCCTTAACAAAGCCAAACTGGGTAAGGTCCAATGTTTGGAGGTTTCCAATTTCTCTGTTAATGAGTTCCATGATGATGCGCTGCATAGCCTTGCAGCCCAGGCTTGTCAGGCTTATAGGGCAATAGTTCCTGGGGTCCGTTGTGGCTCCACCATTGTGGAGTGGGATAACTATTGCTGTGCGCCCCTCTATGGGTATGTAGCATGTAGAGAGGCTGAGTTTGAACAGTGTGTTTAGGTGAGGGGTTAGTTCATTTTGGAGCTTGTGTAAGACACAGCCTAGGACACTGTCCGGTCCCATTGAAGCTGTGTTTTTGGCTTTGGATAGGGCCATTTTAACCTGTGTGTCAGTGGTTGCCGGGGCTGTACATTCTTCTGGTATGGCTATGGGCCGTTTAGGGGATGGGGGGGGGGGTGAAGTTTGCACTAAACCTGTCTGCCAGAATGTTGGCAATATCAGTCGGTTCAGTGTATTTTGTGCCATTCTGCACTAACTCAGAGCAGATCTGAGAGTTTCCACTTAGGTTCTTGACATAGCTAAAGAACACTTTGTGGTTATCTTTGGAGTCCTTGGCAATTTTTCTTTTGAAGCTAGCCTTGGATGTTTTTCTGAGGATTGTAATTTCTTGCTGATACTGTTCAGGGATGTCTTTCCTTCTTGGGATTTTACTCGTTTCTGTACAAGTTTCCTCCTTCTATTGTATAGCTTATTTATGCAGGGATCCACCAGGCTTGTTTCCTTTTTTTGGAGGAGTGAGTCTTGGTTTTGCTTGGGATAGCACGATCCATGCATTCTTGCAGGTGCTCATAGAGTGCCTTTGTAAGGGATTCAGCAGCTTGGACAGCATTGTCCTTTAGCATGGGGCCTGTGAACCTTTCCACCTCGGTCTTAAATAACGTGACGTTTGCTTTTGAAATGTTTTTCATGATGGTTTCCTTGATTGGGGGTGGGGGTGGAATGTGGATATCCAGAGTGATTAGTGTATGGTCTGATCTAACCAGCGAGGGGTTGACCTCCGGTGCAGAACACCAGTCGCCCATGTTGGTGATGACCAGGTCCAATATGTTGTCACCTCTGGTGGGAGTGTTGACCAGTTGATCCAGGGCATTCAAATTTATAAATTCTAGGAAGCATTGGGCAAGGGAGTTAGTACTTGAGTAGTTCTCCCAGTTAATGTTTGGGTAATTGAAATCACCCAATATTAGGGCATCTGGTAGGACCTTCATATTTTCCAGTGTCTCCAGAAACGCGGAGATTCCTTGTGGTTGCCCTTGATCTGGGAGTCCAAATTTACCTCAGATTAGGCTTTAGTAGACTTTATTTGTCCTCTGAGTTTGTTTAGTTTGATGAGTGCTTTTATCCTGCTGGGTGCTACACCTCCTAATTTTTTCTATGATGATTTTCTTCTGTTATACAGCCTTTTGATGTTGTGGTTCCACCAGTATGACTTATTATGAGTTAGTTCTGTATTCCTTCCTGGTGGATGCACCTTTATCTACACAGCTATTAATATGGCTGCGTAGGGTTTCTGTAAACAGTTTTGCAGAGGCAGCAGTGTTCTCAGGGTTTATGGAGGCTTGCAATTTTGCCAGGTTATCAGTTAGTAGTAGGAAGTTAGTCAGTGTAGTTTCTGAACATTTCAGGGTTAGCTGGGTTCTGTGTTTTATTTTTACTTCAAAGGAGACTATTTTGTGGTCTGATATTTCCAGAGAAGACATTACAGTAAGGGGTGTGCAGCACTCCCCTATATTAGTGAGGACCAGATCCAGTATATTTGCACCCCTGCTTGGTGTATTGACAATCTGGTCCAGGGAG
Source organism: Protopterus annectens (assembly GCF_019279795.1). Classification (NCBI taxonomy): domain Eukaryota; kingdom Metazoa; phylum Chordata; order Ceratodontiformes; family Protopteridae; genus Protopterus; species Protopterus annectens. The sequence goes on from NC_056737.1 coordinate 1,973,138,087, forward strand.
TTTGTGTTTACAAAATCCAGAAATCTCTGTGCCTGCATGTTTAGTGTCGTACATTATTCCCAGTTAATAGTGGGGATGAATATGGTATTAGGATGGATGGCAAATGTTTCCAAAAAGCTTAAATACATAGTATGGGTTTTCTGGGTCATATAGAGGGACCCATAGTTTTTAAGAAAGTTGTATGGGATTTTGCCTATATTGATTTGAACATGGAGAATCATAAGTTCATTGCCCTGTTTGGCCAACCTTGATGTATATTTATTTTTAATGTAAGTCAGGACACCTCCACCTTTAATCCCTGTCTGTTTAGTAGCTGGTCTAAAAGTGTGAAAGGTAAAACATAAATATAAAATAATATATATATTTAATTACACACACCTCTCATCCAGGCTTTGTCTTGTTGGCGACATGCATCCTAATCCTGAACCCTCTCTGCATACTTACAGCTCTATCACCTCAGCTGTCCCTTATATTGCTATCCCAGTCAACCAAGGTAAGTCTACTTTTGATTAACTTAAATCATAGGAGCATCTACAATAAACTATCAGACTTCCACACCTATGTAGCCTCATAAACCCCGACATACAAGTAGCCACAGAAGCCTGGTTAAAACCAAGTACTAAAGACCAGGAAATTCTACCCCCAGCTTACAACATCACTGAAAATGACAGACAACGTAAGAAAGTTGGTGGCAAGGCTATCATATACAAAAACAACCTAGAAATCACTTCCCATATCCTTACCCACCCCAACTTCCCCAAAACAGAAGTAATTCTCTCTCTCTGTCTTCTGCAAATCAACAAACACAAGAGCACTCCTCAAAATGGAGAACATCAACATTTTTAGTGTAACACAGAACTTATTTAAAGCAGCAGAAAGCACCCCTGCACTACTAGGCTATAACTCATTCCACACTTTTTGGCTCCAGAACATGGAATGAAGCTCCAAAGGCGGTGGTGTCTCCATATTCATAAAGGATATGCACACCTCCAGACTAGTAGCTCAGCATAATGGATCTGAGATACTTCAGGTACAGCTAACATTGGGTAGGACGATTCAGGTCGTAGCCTGTTATAGGTCCCCAACCATGTCCCAAGACTGTCACTCCATGTTCCTAAGCACCCTGGAAACTATTAGGGTCCAACCCAATACACTCATACTAGGTGACTTCAACTACCCCTCCATCAACTGGGAAAACTACTCATGCACCAGTTCACTGGCCCAACGCTTCCTGGAATTCAATTCCAATGCCTTGGACCAGCTCATTCTTACCCCCACTAGAGGAAGCAATATCCTTGACCTGGTTATTACTAACATGGGTAATGATTGCTCTACACCAATAGTCAATTCCTCCTTGGTTAGATCCGACCACAAACTAATCACCATGGAAATCCACATCTCACCCACACCTCCTGCAAAGGTAACCACCATGAAAAACTTCTCCAGAGCTGACTTTGGGCTCCTAAAAACAGAGGTGGCTAACTTCACGGCACCCATGTCAATGGAAAATAGATGCATGACTGCGAAATCATACAACAATGCACTGTACGAACACGTACATAAATGCATGGAACTAGCCATACCCAACAGAACCAGGATGCTCTCCTCCAAAAAAAGGAAGCCAATCTGGTAGTCCCCTGTCATTAATAAACTCTACAATAGAAGGAAGAAACTGTTGCAGAAAAAGGTGAAGCCCCAAGACTAGAAAGACTCCATTAGCCTCAACAAATGTTGAGATCCCTCATCAAACCTCTAAAGCCAGCTATGAAGGCAGAATTGCGGCAGACACTAAAAACAACCACAAAGCCTTCTATAGTTATATCAAGAATCTCCATGGCAATATCCAGGTTTGCTCTGAGTTACTGCACAATGGTACCACCTATACTGAGCCAACAGATATTGCCAACATACTGGCCGACAAATTCTGTGCCAACTTTACCCCTCTCTCTCCCCTAAAGGACCAATCACAATACCGGAGGAATGCCAGGCACCCAGCATTACTGCAGCACAGGTTAAAGCTGCATTGTCCAAGGCCAAGAATACAGCTTCCATGGGACCTGACAATATCCCTGGATGTGTTCTCCATGAACTACAAAGTGAACTGGCACCACATATGTGTGCCCTGTTCAATCACAGCCTCGCCTCATGCTTTGTCCCTACTGAATGGCACACTGCTACAGTCATCCCTCTCCATAAAGGTGGAGCGACTACAGACCCTGGGAATTATCACCCCATTAGCCTGACGAGTCTGATACGTAAGGCTATGGAGCGCATCATCATGGACCTAATTAACAAGGATATAGAGAATCTCCAAACTCTAGATCCCACTCAATTTGGTTTTGTGAAAGGTAGATCATGCCTGCTCAACATGGTTGACTTCTTTGAGTCAGCCACCAGAGCTGTGGATGAGGGCAAGGCAGTTCATACAGCCTACCTTGATCTGGCCAGGGCCTTTGATACCATTCTCCACTCAGGAATTATTGATAAACTCACCAAACTAGGCATCGACCCCTATATCACTAGGTGGATTGCAAATTGGCTCACAGATGGAACCCACAGTGTGAAAGTAGCGGACCCCAAGTCAGACTGCCAACCAGTCACGAGTGGAGTCCCACAGGGATTTGTCCGTGGTCCTCTCCTGTTTGGCATCTACTTCTCAGAAGTCCAGGCCAACATAGAGGAACTCTAACTGACCAAGTTCACAGATGGCTGCAAGCTGGGAGCCATTATTAACTCCCCAAGTGATGTAGACATCCTACAGAAAGGCCTCACTGAGACCAATGACTGGTGTCGAAACCATGCCATTAAGCTTAATGCCAAAAAATGCGTTGTCATCCCCTTTGGGAAAAACTCAATTCCCACTATTTATCACATCGATGGGAACCCACTGAACACTGAAGGTATTATAAGGGATCTGGGGACACAGGTTGACGGCAACCTCTCCTTCGACCACCACATTGCCACTGTGGTCAGAAAGTCCTTCTATGTGGCACATGTCATTACCAAGGGTTTTGCATCCAGGAGGAAAGAGGTCATCATCTCCCTCTACTCTTCCCTCATTAGGCCAATCATCGAGTATAATGCCCCATTTGGCATGCACCTCACTAGATACATGCAACAGCTGGAAAGGCCACAAAAGTACCTCATGAAGGGGATCCTAGGCCTTAAACACATGTTCTGCAATGGACAGACTCAAAAAACTCCAGCTATTCTCTGTCTCATATCATCTACTAAGAGGCGATCTTTGCTTAACTTACAAAGTCATGTCTGACCCAGTTCTGTTAGAATGCTGCATCTAAAGAAAACCCAATCCCCCCACACCACACACTCCAGAGACCTCAGCCTCATTACTACAATCAACAGAACATGCCGGAGGGACAGGTTCATAACCCAGAGACTGCCCATGCTCTGGAATAGACTTCCCATACATGCCAAGCAGAGCACCTCACTGGGCTTCTTCAAGAGAAATCTTGATGAGTGGTTGGGAAATAGAAAGTTCACCCCGGGGATCACTCCAGTGGTTCGACTTGATCGAGGCACTGGGAACTAACGTTGGGCGGCAAGATGCCAGGGCACTTCTATGGGCTAGGCTTGTAAAGGCTCCAGGGCCATTAGCCTAGTACACATCTATGAACCTATATGCATCACTGCCATCTATATCCCTCCTGGGAACAACATCCCATTGCTAGTAGAAATCATGAATTGGATCTTTCATAATATCCTCAAGGAAACCATCATCTCAGGGGACGGTAATCTAGACTACATACTTAACAACTCTGACTCTCCTGCTCTGTCCATCAGTCTCTTTTGGTTTTACCCAAATTATCAGTAGTGCTGCACAAATAGACAAATGCATTAATACAGACTCTACATTAGACTGGATCCTCACCACCACCCCCTAGCAAAATTAACACTACACAACAACAACAATCTCTTTTCCAACACTCAGCATGATTTTTGACCTCACCAACAACACCACTACAGCTCTACTCAGTTTTACCAAAACCATAAACTCTAGTAGAACCACCGGCAACCTAGTATCCCCCATCACCTGGTCCATGAACTATGTTTCTTAGAACCCTCCCATTCATCCCTTACCTGGTAACACAGCTATGCCAACAACAGACTCCAGGCTGCCATTTGGAAATTAGATCTCTTCCCCCTTTCTTTCTCTTTTGCCATTTTTCAGGAATCTGTTCTAGGCCATTTACTATACAAGATATTCACTCATAATCTTTACAAAGCTACCGAAGAACCTTCCATAGACCAATACACAGATGATTCCACTCTTATATGCCCTGCATCAAGTCTTTTGCTACTCCACAAAATGACCCAAAATTCCTTTTTCTTTACTGAGGTCTGGATAGATGACTACATTTAAATGCTAACAAAAAAAACAAACAAAAAAAAAAAAAAACACACACACACACAGAGATTAGTGTTCTTTTTACACAAATCTCTATCAGCACAGGAACAGTCTTTAGTATCACATTGCAGCTAATACCACAATTGAATTGGTTTCTAGTACAAAGCATCTTGGTGTCATCATTCACAGTGATTTAAAATATGATCAACACATAACTCAGTTCATCAAGAAAACTCACCAAAAGCTGAGTTTCCCTGACTGAATCAAACCCTTTCTCACTGATTCCTCAAGGACTTCCTTAGCAACATCTTACCTTCTTCCTTCACTTCTCTATGTAGCACCCATCCTGACTAATCTTCACTCCACCATGTAAAATAAACTAAAGGTTTACTGCAGCAAAATAGCTGTTTGCATCCAGCTTACCAAACCATTCACACTACTGTCTAGCACTTAAGCATTTGCATTGGCTCAAACTACCTTATTGCCTTACCTACTCCCAACTGCTTACTGCCCACAAAATAATACATAAACCCAACACCTGCCTTTCATTACAAAAAATACTCAAACCCTATACTGCTCCTAGGAATCTCTATTCATGGAACAAATATCTCCTAACCAGGACCAAGTCTCATAACAATGCAGATGGCTCACTTTACTCAGCCTATGTTGCTAGCACTGGAACTTCATCTCACCCACCCTAAAACAAGACAACATTCTCACAAGTTTCAAGCTCAAAGTAAAATAATGCTTAACTTCCTCGTGGCTATGATCATGTCCCCATCCTGACTAAACCCACCCTTTTTTGTTTCCCTTCCATTATTAATCTCTCCATCGATCATCATGAGTCTCTCACCTTTCTTATCTCTTGTCTTTTTTTTTCTCTTTTTTCACCCTAGTACTGCTCCTAAAAACTAACCTACAATGTTAAGTTGTCAATCTCGCCTTCATTCTTGCTGGATGGGTTCGGAGCTGAACCTCAGCTCCGACTCGGCCTATACTAAAGCTCGAGAGTTAATTTTACCGGCTCGAGGCAACCCTATATCCCATGATGCTAGGCGGTAACTACCCAGATCTCGTTTGCCGCTTTTGCTAGCGAGGTGCTCTTTTTACCGGCTCACAGGTTAGTGACTAAATTTAAGAAAAAGTCTAGTTTTTCTACTTAGTTTTCCCATTATATTGTCTAAATAGGCTAGTTTTTCTGTTACTTCAAATTTTAGTTCCTATTTTTATCCCTTATCCCAGTTATACTCCCCAGCCTAGGTTAGGCCTTAGGCCCTTCCATTTTTTCTTACGTTCCCTCACAGGGATTCTTAGCTGTGTGTGTGTGCCTTTAGTATCCCTGTATCCTGTCTGTTTGAGTGTGTGTATTTCTAACTTTAGAATTTTGTTTTTTCTTTTCGACAGCAATATGTCGAAAGAGACAAAGGTCTCAGGCTTCAAGAAGTGTGACTCGTGCTGTCAGAAGATGTCGCTGACAGACTGGGACCCCTGCACCTGCAGGACTCTTGCTCTGTGTGCCATGCATTCAGCCCAAGAGTCCTGCAGGAGCGCAGGAATAAGTTGATCTTGAGGGGCTTATTAAAGCCTGAAGGTTCCCCGGCTAAGTCCGTGCCAGGGAAGCCTTCAAAGCCACCCAAACCGTCGGCTCCGTGCTCTAAGCCTTCGGATGGTGGCTCACCTTCTGCGACATGATAGGCTCTGGCTGGAGCCGATACGTCTGTATCGCAGCTTCCTGCATCAGCTCTGGCTGGAGCCGATGCCTCTAAGACTCAATCTTCACAGTCGGCTCCGGCTGGAGCCGACGTGTCTACGGCTCCATCGGCTCCACCAGTCTCGATGCCGTCCACATGTAAGAGGTCCAGATCTCCATCTCTGGAATCTATCCATTCGGCTCCGAGATCACCTTTACTCTCGGAGCGGAGCCATCGGAGCCATTCCTCTCGGTCTTCCAGGCTTTATGACCATGACCTTGAGAAGGTGGTTAGCAGACTGTTAAAGTCTCAGGCACTAGCCCAAATGCTTCACAGCTCATCTCATCAGACAGCGGCTACATCCATACAACCTACTATTCCTCCTTTGACTCTGCCCCAGTGTTCGGAGCCGGAACTCCTCGGAGCCGTGACCGTTGTGACGTCGGAGCCAATACCTCCCCCTTCGGATCCTTCATCTGCTCCGATCTCGTCCATGGTGCCTTCCTTGGAGGGATCCGGGTGCTTGGACTCTCTCGCCGGCTCCGAGGGGGCGAGTGGCATCGGACCCTTGTCCGACCCCGTTCTTCCTCTCGGTGCGTCGGTGCTGGTGAGTTCGGCCCCGTCATCGGCTTTGGAGCCATCCTTGTCGGTGCTGGCTGGGGTTCCTAGTTCTTCGGAGCAGGAGCCCTCTGGCCTGCCTGATAGGGGCGCCTTCAAGGTTATGAGGAGCATACTGGCTCCAGTGGCTGCTCTATGGTCAGCTCCATCAGCTCCTCCCACTGTAGTGCCTGCTGAGGTCTCTTCCCACTCTCTCGCCCCCGGCCGTAGAGATCCAACGCCTCAGGTTTCCCCACTGGGAATATCCTCCTCTTCTGAGGTTTCTCCTGATCCATCAGGTGAACCCCCGCGTAAGAGGACATGTAAGAGGAAGCATGTGGACTCCCCTGAGTCCGTCACATCTGATACCGACTTGGATGAGTTTGAAGGATCCCCAAGGTCCCCCTCTGAGGATGTCTCCTTCTCGGACATCCTTGAAATCCTTAAACAGAGGGGGAACTGGTCTTCCCTTAATCCTTCCAAGGACGAGTTGGTTTACCTGGAGGCTTTTGGTTCTCGACCCTCCACCTCCTGGGTGTCTCCGCCCTTCGACCCCCTTATAGAAGTGGTGGCGCGGAAGGCGTGGACGGCCCCTGATTCGATGGAACCCACCCCACGGAGGCCTTCCAATTTTATAACAGCCCCTTCGCATAAGCAGTTTTTATCTAAAGGTGTCCCAGTTGATGCCATGGTGGTGGCGGCAGCCACCAAAAAGGAACTGGCTGATCCTTCAGTGATTATCCATCCGCCTAACAAGGAAACTAGGGCAATGGATAGGTACAGCAAGCGGATGTTCTCGTCAGCGACCTTTGCCTTGCGGTCGCTGAATTACTTATACCACTTCACCCGTCTTCAAAGAGACATTCTCAAAGAACTGGGTGAGGTTCTACAGGATCCATCAGCTACTGGGTCTCAGGACAAAATTAACTCACAGCTAGGAACTCTGAATTCCATTGTCAACTCCTCCATGCGGCTTATTTCCTATGCAGCCGATGGAGCGAGTAGGGCCGCAGGCACAGGCATGACTTTAAGGCGTCATGCCTGGATGCGGCTTTGCAACTTCGCAGACCCCTTCAAGGCGTCCTTCACTAACTCCCCCTTTGATGGTTCAGCGTTGTTTGGGCCTCAAGTGAAAGATACTTTGACCAGATGCGAACAAGATGGCAAGACTCTTTCTGCCGTAGCAGTCCATTTTTCAACCCCATCTAGACCATATCCTAAGGGTCAAAAGGGTGGAAAAATGTGGTTCTGCAAATCACAAGGAGTCACGCCTGACGCAAGAGGTCAGTTCCCCCCCTAGAGGCAGAGGGGGGAACAACAACAACAGACGCCGTCCAAGAGGCAGAGGGGGCCTGCAGAATCAGGGTAGCAGAGAAACCCTCTCTGACAAACCCTTCCAGCATCCCTGAGGTGCTGCCTGACAGTCCACCTTTGGAGGCAGTCGGGGGAAGATTATTGCTGTACCCACAAGCTTGGCTCTCCCTCACTCTAGACAAATGGGTGCAGTCGATTATATCCGAGGGTTACAAAATCCCCTTTTTCCAAACCCCAACTATTCAAATGGGGTCTCTTCCAGACGTTCCACCCAGTCTAAGGGAACAAGCAGCACTAGAAATATCAAAGCTGCTAAAAAAGAGAGCCATCCAGCCAGTCCCAGCAGACCAACTAGGATCTGGAGTCTACTCAAAGTTCTTTTTGGTACCAAAAAAAACACGGGACTGGAGGCCAATTTTGGATCTCAGCAAACTAAACAAGTTTGTAAAAAGAGTGAGGTTCCGGATGGTCACGCTACAGTCCATTCTACCCCTTCTGGGCAAGGACAATTGGATGTGCTCAGTGGACTTTCAGGATGCGTACTATCACATCAAAATACACAGGCACTCCAGACGGTTTCTCCGTTTCCGGCTGGGGGCCAGTCACTACCAGTTCAGAGCCCTGCCCTTTGGTCTCACTACAGCCCCCCGAGTGTTCACCAAATGTATAGCAGCAGTTACGGCTCACCTGAGACATCAAGGACTCCAGGTGTTTCCATATCTAGATGACTGGCTCCTCACTGCCACCACCAGACGACAACTTCTTCTAGCCAGAGGTTACACCATTCACATTTGCAAAGGGCTAGGTATCTCTCTAAATTTCGAAAAGTCTGCCTTGTCACCTTGTCAGTCTATTACCTTCATAGGCACCACCTTGGACACCGTTCAGCTCAGTTAACAGAGCAGAGGGTCTTAGATATTCAAAATCATGTTCACGTCCTCCTTCAGAGCAACAAAATTCAGGCCAGGTATGTTCTGAAAGTATTAGGTCTCATGGTGACAGCCATCATGCTTCTTCCCCTTGCCCGCTTTTACATGCGGCTTCTTCAGTGGATGCTTTTCTCCCAGTGGTCCTTCCAACAGCTCCCTGTGACACACAAGATCTTAATAACTCTATCTTGCAAACAACATCTGTCTTGGTGGATGGTCTCCCCTCAAGTCCATCAAGGCAGACCATTTACTCCCCCCCCCCGGTCACCACGGTCACATCGGATGCCTCACTGGGTGGGGGGGGCATTTTCAGGGCAGGACAGTCCATGGCACATGGCAACCTTTCGAATGCCACTTGCGCACAAACGTCCTGGTGATGAGAGCAGTGCTTTTGACGTTGCAAGCCCTCCAAGACTCTCTTCACCTGGGGACTATTGCAATTCAAACGGGCAATATGTCTGTAGTATGGTATATCAATAAGCAGGGTGGAACCGAGTCCTATCCCCTGTGTCGAGAAGCACTCAGACTCTGGCAATGGGCGATCTCTTCTCAGTGGTTTCTGATAGCAACACATATCCCCGGGAAGTCCAACGTCATAGCGGACAGGCTGAGCAGAGCTATTCTCATGCCCCACGAGTGGTCTCTCAAGCAATCGGTGACGGAGGAAATTTTTCGGAAGTGGGGGTTTCCTTGCTGCGATCTTTGCAACACCACAAAACAGCAAGTGCCTCGACTTCTTCACTCTCTTCCCCCTTCCAGGCCATCCCCCCAGAGATGCTCTAGTCCACGATTGGCCTCGGGGACTTCTATACGCTTCCCCCCCCTTTCCATTAATCACACAGATAATTCAGAAAGCAACCGCCTTGAGAGCCAAGATGATTCTTATTGCCCCTTATTGGCCTCAACAGATATGGTTCCTGTTCCTGCATCATTATCTTTTGGAGCAGCCTTGGCATCTGGATCCAGTGCCATATCTTTTGGCCCATCAGTCAGGGCAGCTGCACCAATCCCTCCATTCTCTCAACCTCACAGCTTGGTTGCTCCACTTCCGTCCCTAGCCAGGCTTCCAATTATTTCAAATTCTATCCAGGATATTATCGTAGCTTCCCTTAAGTCTTTCACCAGAAGGATCTATGCTAGTAAATGGCAACGTTTTTCCTTCTGGGCAAAGGCTAGGAATATAGATCCCTTCACTGCTCCAATACACTCGGTCTTAGATTTCCTAGCTGAAATTTTTCATTCAGGATCTTCTTCCTCCACAGTAAAAGTTCAGTTAGCAGCCTTTTCAAATTTTCACATAGGCCTGTCGGACTCCAGTATCATGTCCCATAAGCTTTGCAAGGCATTCCTCAGAGGTATCTTTTTACTCAAGCCCCCGATCAAAGACCCCCCACCACAGTGGGATTTAAACTTAGTTTTAGCATCCTTGATTCTCCCTCCCTTTGAACCTGCGGCTTCCTGTTCATTGAAGTTACTTTCCTGGAAGACACTCTTCCTAGTCGCCATTACATCTGCTAGGAGAGTATCTGAACTTCATGCCCTTTGCATTCGTCCTCCTTATTTAGTTTTCCACAAAGACAGAGTTTCTCTAAGAACTAACCTGTCTTTTTTACCCAAGGTGGCTTCTCAGGCAAATTTAAATCAATCTATTGATCTTCCAGTTTTCTTCCCTAATCATTCAAACTGGGCGGAGCAAAAACTGCATTGCCTTGACATTCATCATCAGCTCCGCTACTATCTGGACAGAACTAAACAAATCAGGAAATCTGATCAACTCTTTCTATCTTATGCAGAAAGTAGAAATGGCCTTCCGGTATCCAAAGTAACCCTGTCTAGGTGGCTGTCTTCTGTGATTACCTGTATTTATCAACTCAGAGGTAAAGAATTGCCTTCTAGGCCAAGAGCCCATTCAACCAGAGCGTTAGCTACATCAGCAGCCTTTCAAGCTAGATTGCCAATAGACACTATCTGTGCGGCAGCCACATGGGCCTCTCCTCATACCTTTGTTACACATTACAAATTGGACATGGCCTCCAGAAACAGGGCAAATTTTGGTTCCACCTTTCTCAAGAGTCTGTTCCAATGAGCCACCCTGGATGAAGGTGCTAGGGATGCGGTGCCATCCAGCAAGAATGAAGGCGAGATTGACAACTTAACATTGAGAAGTTATGTACCTACTATAACGTTCCATGTTAGTTGTCTTCTCTCGCTTTCTTTCTTGCGTCCCACCCACCATCCCCCTAGCCTGGACAGACTGAGAGGTTTTCCCCTTCCTCTAAGGGACCTTATCTTGCACTATTCCAAGCCCAAACAGCTGGTCCTGGGGTAGCTACAGCTTCAGATAGTGATATTTGGGGAGTTCTCCTTTCTCCTCCTCTACCTCAGTGGGGAGACTGAATTGGCTATTGTTTTCTCAGCTACCAAACGAGATTTGGGTAGTTACTGCCTAGCATCATGGGATATAGGGTTGCCTCGAGCCGGTAAAATTAGCTGTCGAGCTTTAGTATAGGCCGAGTCGGAGCCGAGGTTCGGCTACGAACCCATCCAGCAAGAAAGAAGGCGAGAGAAGACAACTAACATGGAACGTTATGGTAGGTACATAACTTCTCATTCTTAACCTTCTCCTGCTAATACCATCCTTACTCACCTCATCTCCTTACCTGTCTACTGTTATCTACACATTTCCAGTATCAGAACTTTTTCTACTTGATTATTCTGCTTATACCCTTCCACCTCTTTCTCTATTTTCTGTTCCTGTTCTAGTGACATCCAGCCTCAATTATGTTAATATACATACCACATCTATGTGCATTATCACTGCTGTTGTATCTCCAGATGTTGTATGTTAGCATGTTGTTGACTTATGTACAATAATACACAGTATTACACAATTATAATCTATTAGTCTCCTTTCCCCACAATAACTTTCCACTAAAAGTAATCTACTCTCAAAATCTCTCTTCTCACCTCCCAACTAACCTTTACCCTCTTACCACCTATATCATAACACTACCAGTTCCCTCTACCATTACCTGCTGACAGTCACCTAATACCAGACTTACTTCTAATACTTTCTTCCCCACATAACCAGATTATAACCACCACTGCTTACTTCTGTTATGCTAACTTATGTAATCACCACTCCTATAACACTTTTTCACTTCTACATATTCATATTTTACATCTTTTCACTCTTTTTCTATGCAATGTCTACATCTCCCCAAATCCTTTACCTGAAAATTATATCCCTCCACGCAATTAGCACCATCCTCCTTATACTTGCCTACCACCTAACATCCTGTCAATTCTCACTACATAACTATTACCCCTCCCACAACATAATTAATGCCCACCCCTACCAAACATTACAAACTAACCTGAAATTGCCTCTGACCTCTACAACACAACTTATATTGACTCCTTTCCATATTAATGCTTCCAAGTCCACTCAAAACCTCAAACAATTCTTAGACACAACAAACTACTAACTAAAGTCACTAAAAGTGTAATATACTTAGTCTCTCAACTAAAACTCAGCGGTGATATCCACCCTAACCCTAGCCCCACATATTTTCAAAAACAACCCACCCCTCCTACCTCATACTCTTATTCTGGCATTCCTACCCCCTAAGGGATGGATCCAACCTCCTGCTACTCGATATGAACCCAAGGAGTATAGTCAAGTTCCATGATCTTGATGCCTTACTTTCCCTATACTCCCCTGATATAACCATACTTACTGAAACCTGTCTCAAACCAGAAATTAAGAATAATGACATTCTCCCTCCAGGTTATAACCTACACAGACATGATCATACTAACAAGTGTTGAGGTGGGGTAGCCATAATGTGTACATAAATTTTAGAACTAGAACTTATCAATCCAGACAACCCCAAATTTAGCAATGTTGAAATATTATTTACTATACTGAAAATCAACAACAATAAACATCTAATAATAATTGCCTTTTACATTCCACCAATTAATAACTCCAACAGAGTTGAAGATGTACTTCACTGAATATCCCTAATTTTCTCCCAAGAAACCATTATAATGGGTGACCTCAGCACTGACTGATTCTCATATAACTCTGATAATCCCACCAATTTTATAAACCTACATGGTTTCTCATAACTTATACAAACAGCAGCTAGAATAGACAAAACCTCCAGAAGGCAACCTGTACTAGATTGGATCCTCACTAACAAACCATCATTAACCTTCTAATCGGGTTGCCTCACTGATAGTATTAGCAATCATCTCCCCACTTATCTGTTCAGGTATTATCTTAATTCCCCAAGACAAACCTACTTCCATCTAATTTGAAACAAAAAGAAATTCAATGCCCAAACATTTCTTTCTCTCTTACAACTGTGTAATTGGACACCCCTCAAAATACTTCCACTAGACATTGCTGTATATTATTTTAATACCACCTTTCTTGACTTAGCCCGCTGCCAAACTGCTAGAATAAAATCTGACATCTGACTATGTACCATGGCAAACAAATGACACTAAAATCTATTAAAGTGAAGAGACAAAGCCTGGATACTCTGGAACACCAATAAAATCAAGTAAACTTATATCTGTACAAACAACTTTGAAACAAAGCCAAGTCCCAAATCAAATCAGACTGCAACCAGGAAATGCTTCCACCCCAACCCCTCTACTCTTTCCAAAACTGACAAAGTTGCCATAAAATTTGACACTTTTTCTTTACAAATTCCATTCACTCACTTATCAACTCTCATCACAATACTCCTCCAAATATCCCAACTCTATCCAATGAAACCAGTAACACCTTTTCTTTTAAATCTTTTCCAACCCTCGCCATAAAAAAAATACTCTCCAAACTCAAACCCGCAACCCTAGCAGTAGATAACCTACTTGCAGAATGCCTAAAAATAGCAGCAGATGTTATTGCCTATCTCATCACTATTCTGATCAACCACTCTATCCTGGAAAACTATATCCCCTTAAGGAAAATATCTTACATTATTCCCTTGCACAAAGGAGGCAACTCTACTGAATTCAGGCTCATTGCCATCCTACCATCCCTTTCCAAAATATTAGAAAAATGTTTCCACACACAGCTTCTAAACTACCTACTAACCTCTTATCTAACACACAGCCTGTGTTCCACCCATACCACAGCAGTACAACTGCCCTCCTCAGCTTTACTAGCACCATGAACCAACACTGAAACCAGGGGAAATTTTTTTCCATCGTTTTGGATCTCTCCAAAACCTTTGATACTATCTCCCATCAGAAACTACTTGATGAACTTTCCACTTTAAATCTTAGCCACTCTTCTCTAGCTTGGTTCCATAGCTACTTAACTGGCTGACAGCAAGCTGCCAAGATGGCAGCAGGAACTCTCATCCCTACCACCTGTCAACATTGGAGTGGCCCAAGGCTCAATTCTAGATCCTCTGCTGTTTACTACTGTAACCAACCAGCTACAGAAATCTACTCCCCTAGCCTCCATTGTTCAATATGCAGATGACGCAACACTTATCTGCTCTGCAGCTTCTGTAAAACATCTAGTAACCAGAACACAGCAGTCCTTCTCAGCAGTCAAATTGTGGCTGTCTGATTCACAACTAATACTGAATCCTTCCAAGATTAAACCGATGCTCTTTCACCCCACCAAAGCATATGATCCTCAAACTACATTCCAAGTACACTCCTCCAATAACACCACAATATTTGCCATCACCCAAACAAAATTATTAGGTGTAATAATCAACAATAATTAGAAATTTGACTTACACCTATCACAGTCTATCAAGAAGACTCATAATAACTGGGTTCACTGTATAGAATCAAACCTTTCTGTACTAACAACACCAGACATGATATAGCCAGAACTCGTCTCCTTTCCACCCTACTATATGCATCTTCTATCTTCACAAACCTAAGTAAACCTGAGCTGGCTAAGCTCAAAACCTGCTACAATAAAATAGCAAAATTCACTACCAACTCTCCACATAGGTCTCACCACTGCAATGCCTTACATCAACTGAACTGGCTAGAAATACCCCATCACTTAACTTTCACCCATCTCACTTCTGCTCACAGACTAGTATACAAACCTGACAAAACCCCCTCCCTTCAACTAAAGCTTCAATCTTATTGTAACACTTGACTACTCTGATCATCTCATAAATTACTACTGCAGGTCTCCAAAAGCAACAACAGAGCTGGCAACTCTCTGTACTTTAACTACATCTTCAAAATATGGAAATACCATTCCTCAGTACATTATAACCACTGCCAACCCCTCTCATTTCAAATCAATGACTACCTCATTAACAATTGGATCCGCACATGCATCAGTCTTGGCTAATACCTTCCAATGCCCAGTAACTCTACTTTGTCTACTCACAACCATGTACATCTTTGTATCTATACACCAATGACCTCATTACTATTTCCTCTGTCCCCACAATTCAACTCTGTTCATCTCATTTCTTTCTTGTAACCTCTCTCCTGTTACTGTAAATCCATCTGGTATATACTAACTCCATCTGCCTCACCACTTTACCTGCAATGTATCCACTTTTCTATCTCTCTCCCCTACTAATTTCCCACCCTCCTCTTCCCTGTCCTACCAATTTTACTTATACCTCTGCAGACTGAATCAAGTATAATGTCCTTATTGGTACCTTATATATTGCGCTGAGTGTGGTGTAAAATCAGTCTTATGTACAACCTCTAAAACTCTGTAATCACTCTATCTCTGAGACTGAGTGTTCACTGACACTGTATGTATCTTGTCTCTTATGCTTATGAAAAATATTTGTAATTGTCTTTGAAGCTTTTCTCCCCTGGCCCTTGCTGAAAATGGGCTTTCACCTAGTCAGACCATCCTGGTAAATAAATAAATAATATAACTACTAAAGTGATAAATCTGTTTACTATTTATATGTCAGTATTACTTGCAAAGTAATGCATTCATGTTTGACATGTAAAATTTGGACAGTAGATGTGGCTAGGTATATACTATACTTGTTCAGTTAAAAAGCTTAACCCAAACAAATATACATTTCTTGTGAACAATAAATGCTATTAAAAAGGTATCAAAAGATATAAACTACAGTGCTATCAGTAATAAAAGTATTTTGTATAGTGATAATAAGCAGTGTATTTACAATCTTTAAACTATTACTGTAATATATTGTAAAGCACATAAACCCAGAATTATGTTTTTCTCTATAAAGTTTCCAAAACAACTTTTTACATTTTGAAAACTGTACATCCCAGATATATAGTATCAGGGTGCTTTTGTTCAGCCAGACTTGAACTTTAACAAGAAATTCCGCTGTTGGGATACAGTACAGTGGGACTATTCCAGTCAATATCATTATGGGATTCTTCTGTAACCAAAAGATTAAGCATTTTTCACATCTTGCCTGTAACTGCTTGGCATTTGAACTGTGGTATTCTGTTTTGTTTTAAGTGCACTTTTTCACTAGGCACACATGTTGTTTTGCTGAATTAAGACAATTTTTACCAGCAACTCAGTGTCTTTATTCCTGAGCCCATGTTCGTTCACTTCTTTTTCAAAGATCCTAATCATCATCCAGGCAGGTATAAAGGGTGCTTTGAAATCTCACCAATATGCTGACACTGACACATTTTTTTTTATTTTTGGCCTGACTCTACCCCTCTGGGAGTAACATGAGTACATATGCACTTGTGTGACTCTATGAGCTGCCTTTGCCCCTTTGTCTACATATGGGTACTCCCCCACATGTGCCAACAGGAGCTATCATCACCAGCTTTGATGGCCAGAAACAAGTCTTCTGTGCACCAGCCTCCACCATCATGATTGGTCTCTTCTGTCTGGTTGAGGGTCTTTCATTGGAGCAGTAGTATGAGACAGATGGGAACCACTGTCCCTTCCCCACAGACATGTCCTTCCTCCATACCTACACCATCAAGCACCTGACACACTACTTGACATTCTGATATGATCACCTGGAATGTAGCTGTGTGCTAATGTCATTAAAATAATCCTAAAAAGTTTAAGAACTAACAATTGGCTCAGTAGCTGTTCTATCTCTTTGGTTATCCTACAGTGTGGAACAGTTTTTATCTGAAAGTAAGGGTATGCAGTGGGCTTTTTCTGTAATTTTAGTTTTCCATCTTCTGTTTTTATGTTCTCTTTAGCTCTGCTTAGGTTATCATATTCCCACTGAGCTTTCTTGTAATTGTCATGGTTTATCATGATGTCAGGCAAGTCATCATTTCCTCAGATTCTGATGTGATATGGAGATCATGGTCATACAGGTACAAGAGTTTGGCCTTCTGATAGTTCTTTTCCTATCACTTTTTTTCCCTCAGGACAAAACTTAGACTGAGATGCAAACAAAGATGACCCACAGCCAACCATAATTGCCTTATATACCCCTTCTCTCCAGAGGAATAAGGCAACTGGTGCAATTTTTAGAAAAAAAAAATTATTTAATTTAGTCTTCAAAGATTGATGAGTGCTCTTGCAGTTAATTCTTAATGGTTTTACAGAAAGGTCTGTCGTGGTTATAAGGGCTTTCTGAGGGGTTGGTCAGAATAGCCAGTTGTGGGGGTGTGATTTAATTGGTGGAGGTAAAATACACAGAATTTGAATATGACCAAATGTCACCAATGGGGGGAAGTAAAATACATGTAATTTGAATATGACCAAATGTACAACGATGGGGTGGGGAACCCATGATAACTAATCCTCCCCTTATCCTTTTACCATACTTGTGTTATACAATAATAGCATTTAACTATATTCAAGATAAATATATCAAACAACTAAGCCTGCTCAAGTAGTAAAATTCCTTTTTCTCTGTTTATATAGAACCGTGTGTTACTAATTTAACTGGACAAAATGTCCTGCTCGTTACCAAGGATTCCCTAAAATTTTAACATTTTAAAATGCATTTGCAATATAACTTCCTTAAATCCTTCTGAGAAATCAGTATAATAGTGTAACTGCCTAGGTGTCCGCCTTTTTGTCAGACATGTGTGTGTGTGTGTGTGTGTGTGTGTGTGTGTGTGTGTGTGTGTGTGTGTGTGTGTGTGTGTGTGTGTGTGTAGGTGTGTGTGTGTGTGTTTGTGTAGGTGTGTGTGTTTGTGTAGGGGTGTGTGTTTGTATAGGGGTGTGTGTTTGTGTGTGTGTGTGTGTGTGTGTGTGTGTGTGTGTGTGTGTGTGTGTGTGCGCGAGTAGAATGATGCAGCTTGTCTTACTGTGTCCACTTGTATGGGGCTCATGAAAATTAACGTTTACTACTGACTTCATACAGCTATTGCAAAAATATGTTACTATTGTTCCTCTGTCTCAGGTGTAATTTTGTTTGATTTTCCCTTATGTCTTATTCTATCTCTTTGCTTTGGAATAGATGGGAGAAGCTAAAACTCTTTTCAGGTTCCACTTTTTTTTTTTACTTCAGTAATAGACCAAACTGCCTCAGCCTTATTTTTATTCATATTTCTTAGTCTATTCTGAACTGGGAGGTCTTCTGTGCCAGTTTCTACATGAATTCTTTTATCACTTCCTGTCAGTTACTACATTGACTTACTTTAGTATTTCAACAGAAGTCTTTTGAGAAGATTCAGTTTTAGGTTCATCTAATCCTTCCAACTTAAGACAAATCATAGATAGCTACCTTGTGTCTTCTAGTGATGCATATATTTTCTTTTTACTGGGAGTAGGTACTTCTGGCAATGTATCTGGTTGAAACTTCCCCCATAGCTTCTATAGTTCTTTAAACTTGGGAAATATTGGCCAATGATTACATCATACGAAAAATTAGAAAACAGAGCTAGAGGATGTAAATTTGCCTAAAAGATTCTAAATTTCTTTTTGCATTACAGGATAATTCTTCTAGTCTTCATGTACACATATCACTTTCATATTTTGCTTGCAAATTGTTTTGCTCCTGCAAATATATTGTGCTCTAAACAGTGTACTTATGCTTCCTGAATCCAACAATCCTAGTATTTCTTTCCTTTCATCTACAGTAGTACACTTCATCGGTTTGCTGCTAATGAAATGACAGAATGCAGATTCTAAACATCTGGAAGATGAGTTCAGCATTATCTTATTTCATTGGTATAGTTCTTGGCACCATTTGCTTAACGTTCTGCTGATTATTATTACCAGACTTCCGAATTTTTTGGCTTTATTATTGTTATTAGCTGTACATTACTTGCAATATGTTCTTTTATAGAATATTTAACATAAGCTTTATCAAAATATGATAATGTCTTCTCAATTACAGCCAAAGAAGTTTACTTAAGTGAAAGCTTATTACTAGCTTAGAATTTTTAACTTCACTTAGTAACACGGTGCTGCAACTACTGGCTGTTCTGAAGACTTAGGGTCAGTCAGAGATACCCACTTTCTTATGTTCTATGGCATGCACTCTTAAATTTATCTGCATCCAAAGTTTCCAAATTTTGACTTTCTTTGTTTATTTAATATTCTAGCCAACTTTTCAAAAAGTCTTTTACATCACCTACCTGTGATCTTACTGGTCTGTCCATATAAAATGCACAATTATGAAATCTAAGAGAGTGCTTTTGACAAAATCTTATTTTTCAACTGACAGCTGCTTAACACTGCACAAGTATATCTGCAATTTGCCAACTTACTCCAACTGGGAATATCATCTAAGCAGTAAGTAAAACATGCAAGGGTGGGGAACAATATTTCAGACATAACATTAATGTAATTAGCTTTTACAGAATTACAGTTTTAAAGCAACTGATTGCCCATTTCAGCCATTAGTGTTGCAATTAACAGGATGAAGGCTGCTGTTGTTGCCTAATACCAATTTATTTATGATGTAAATGAAAAACAAAAGTAATTCACTTCTCTTTGCAACACAGAATTTATGTACAACAAAATTAATCATGCTGTCTTAACAAACAGAATACAATTCTGAGACAGGCTGCCAATTTCTCAGTTCTACTTAAAACAAGATAAAGAAGCTTAAACGGGAAACAAGAACCAGATACACAACTTTAAATGTGAGCACCTTCGTTCACTTTATTGATATGAACTTTATCAGGCAAATTAAAATGCTAGGTCTCCTCATATTTATACACTAAAATAATCACATGACTCTATTAAGCAAATAGTCTCTTAATGCCTTCCTTATAAAGGCTCAATTTAAAAATATTTGTTTAAAACCTTTTCACTTAAAATATCCAACAGCTCAAAGAGATAAACAAAAAGAAAAAACATATAAACAATTATATATTAAATGAACATTAATATATTAATTTATTAATTTAAAATCCTTCTTATCTTGTAATGTTTGAGTTTCAGCAGGCAAGCTATGGAATACTAGTCATTTAGTCCTGGAAACCTGTGAGCATTTAAACATAGCTTCCACCATAATTCTTGTTTAGGGCTGCCATGGTGGTGCAGTGGTTAGCATTGCCGCCTCACAGCAAGAGGTTCTCTGGTTCGATCCTCGGCTGGGGTGCCTTCTGTGCTTTGTCTGCATGTCCTCCCTGTGGTCGCGTGGGTTTACCCTGGGTGCTCTGGTTTCCTCCCATATCCCAAAGACATGCTGTAGGTAGATTGTGTGTGTGTGCCTTCTGTGGAAGGTTGGGCGCTGGGCTGGCAACTCAACACCGTAAAACTGCACTGCCAGTCATGAGCAGACAGATGATCCACTGTGGCGACCCCTAACCGGGAAAATCCGAAAGAAGAAGACTTTTGAATGTAAATTGACATTTTAGCTAAAGGGCTTACTTTTGTGCCTATTACAAGACCTAACCTACCGAATTTGCTTATGGACTTTAACCTGTATTTACGCAAACTCAATTTAAAAATGTTATTAGGAGGAAGTGATAATGTTATTAATAATTCTTTTTCTTTGCCTAGTACATTTAATCCCCTGATGCATGTTGGCCTAAGCACATTTGAAAGTATGTGTGAAATTGATTTTAGGGAGTATATTACTCAGGCAAATTGCAAGAGAAACAATGATTTCAACCTAACAGAAGATGAAAAGCTGTTGTTGAATAACTTTAAGTGGTTGAATATCAGGATCATGAAACCTAATAAGGGAGGGGGATTGGTATTTATGGAAAACGAAGATTATATAAATAAAATCACTAGGATACTGAATACTGAGACAAAGATATATCATTAAATGAACTAAATGGGGCTTACCATAAAGTGAATGAATGTATTAGGGGCATGTTTATTGAAGGACAAATAGATGTCACCTTGTTTCATTATTTAACCATGGAATCACGCATTATCCTCCCATGAGGCCCATTATTGATGGGAGGAACTCAATTACCTATGCCTGTGCTAAGCTAGTAGACATGTATATTAAGAAGTTCATTAATAAAGAGAAACAAATCTGTAAGGACTCTTGGTCCTTTCTAAATGGCATGAATAAACAATAATTTAATAACAACTATGGCTTTCTAGCCATAGATGTGAATGATTTATATACAGTCATATCCCACCAACAAGGAATAGATTGGGTGATCGAATTTTTATTGGAGAAAGGTATGAATGGTAATGATTTAAGGGTAGTAGAAAAATTGTTATACATTGTAGTTAGAAATAATTTTTTCATGTTCAATAGAAAATATTTATAAGGTAAAGGAGTTGCCATGAGCTCCCCTTGTGGGGCTACCTTTGCTAATGCAGTTAAGGCCTACAGGGAGAATAAGTTTATATTTAATAACAGTGAAGTAATGCAAGATATAAGATATTACACACAGTTTTTGGATGATATTGTTATCATTCTTGAAGGTGAAAGTACGCAAGCATAAAAAATTTTTGGACAAATAAATAATAGTACACAATTTTTAGAGTTTACTTGTATATTTAATAACACCAAAATAGCACATTTGGATATGGAATTGAAAAAAAAGATTTATTGAACTCTTGCTATACAGCATAAATTTACAGAAAAGAAACGTATTCAAATTCATTTTTCCATTTCACCAGTGGGCATCCTATGTACCAAAAGATGTCCGTAGTGAAAGGACAGCTAGATAGGGCTGCAAGGATGAATACATTAGATACATATTTCCATGCAGAATGTAAAAATTTAGAGAATGTTTTTAGCAGAGGTTACCCCAAATTTTTCTTACAAGAATTGATTAATGGAGTTACTGATAAGAAACAACATGGATATTTCTTATCTATCCTAAAGAAAACCACAAACATTAGTTCTACAAGTGATTTGCGAACCCTAACTAGTAATAGGGAAACTAGAAGGTACGAAATGAGCTTTATCACCACCTTTAACCATGAAGCATGTTTAATTAATAACATTTTAAAGAAAAACTGGAGGATACTCCTGGAAAATATAGAATGCAGAAATAAACTAGGGTTAACACCAAAAATAACCTATCGGAAAGGGTTCAATTTGAAAATCATCTTAGATAGAGAGAATAACATCCAACCCAGAACTATAGGAATGTTAAAGTGTGAAATGTGCATGTTGTAAATACATAGATGTAGGGGTTAACTGTAAAATCAACAAAAACTCCTTTAAAACACATGGGAAATTCAATTGTAACTCAATGAATATGGTATACTGTGGAAAATGTAACTGTGAAGGGTTCTACATAGGTAAAATGGAGTGTAGATTAAAAGAAAGAATTTATGAACACCTATATAGTATAAGGAAAGATAACGACAATAACGCCCTAGCTAAACATGTACATGAAAATTCTGGTCATACATTCAAATTTAGGTTATAGAGCAGGTTAAAGGGGGAGGCAATGTTGGCCTTTTATTAGAAAAACAAGAATTATGGTGGCAGCTATGTTTAAATGCTCACAGGTTTCCAGGACTAAATGACCAGTATTCCATAGCTTGCCTGCCGAAACTCAGAAACATTACAAGATAAGAAGGATTTTAAATTAATATATTAATGTTTATTTAATATGTAATTTTTATATGTTTTTTTATTTTTGTTTATCTCTTTGAACTGTTGGATATTTTAAGTGAAAAGATTTTAAATATTTGTAAATTGAGCCTTTATAAGAAAGGTATTAAGGGACTATTTGCTTAATGAAGTCATGTGATTATTTTAGTGTATAAATAGGAGGAGATACAGCATTTTAATTTGTCTGATGAAGTTCATGTCAATAAAGTGAACAAAAGTGCTCACATTTAAAGTTGTATAACTGGTTCTTGCTTCCTGCTAAGCTTCTTTATCGTGTTTTAAGTGGTTTGTGAATCCTTTTACACTTCTAGACAGCGTCCCTTTTCACAGAGTGTTTGACAAACTAGATGCCCAGTAATAAATAATTTACAGAGTCAGTCTAGGCTGAAATACTCCATCTAGTACAACTCTGAATGTTTTATACAATTCAAACTGTACTAGAAGGATCAGTTCATGCAGTCCTTCCTTTCTAGCAGAACGTATGCTGAAAGTTGGCTACTGAAAACAGTACTTACAGAGACCACAAATACAGAGCAGCTGTCTTTACACTCTTACACAGGCAAGAGCAAAGTATTCTAGTAATCCCTACAGTTTCACACAGACAGGGATACATTCCAGTGACTTCTCTCCTACTGGGTAACCAGTTCCTTTCCCTTCTAGGAACATGATTCACATTGTCCTTTTTTGCTAGCAAAAATATAACTCCTTTTGGAGTCCATGGTTTTGACTCAGCATGCTTTCAGGGCACCAAATTTTAAATAGCCCTATCTACATTTGTTCTTTATTATGTTTTAAGTACTTCTGAACTAGTGTACATAACAGGGACCAGCCACCACTGTACTGCTACACACATACATGTACACATGGTTGGGTGTGTGTGTGTGTGTGTGTGTGTGTGTGTGTGTGTGTGTGTGTGTGTGTGTGTGTGTGTGTGTGTATCTATGCATATCTATATTTATATGTATAATGATACAAAAAATATGTACATGTGTGTGTGTGTGTGTGTGTGTGTGTGTGAGCCAGTAATGTAGCTAAGTGCATGTATAGAGAAAAAAAAAACAGAGAAACTAGTGGTCTTAAAACTTCATTGATGAGAACAGTTACAATAATTTCCAAAAATTATGAAACACAGGTAGTGTTCCAAAGCAAAAAGCATTTATTCGTCACAGACAAGGGATCCTCAATAACAAAAAATCTGAAATATTTTAACAAGACCAAAAATTATCAGCTTTTATATACTGAGAAGTAGGTGTGGAAAATATATGTATTGTCTAATTTTAAACCAACTTATTTGTGGCAAACAATGTAAACAGGGTTGTAAAAGTGCATTCTAGAGCAGCAAGTACCCACCCCCACACAATACTACTCATTAGATACACTAAATTCTAGTTAAGGAAAACACTACCTATTTACTTGTAACCCACATTCCAAGATCAGGTATCAAGAAAAGCATAATGTATGCATAAAAATATTTTTAACTATAATTGCTTTTGGGTAACACAATAAAGCCTTCATCAGGTCTGTGACAAGAACTAAAATCAAGAAAAAACACATAGCTATCTAACCATATGCATAATCAAACTGAAACACTATAAATATATATATTAATAATATCTAGTGAATATCCATCCATGTTTATTATTGTGCATAAAAAAGTTAACCGCTCAGAAAAAAAACATTAGTGCTTTGCAAAAAAAAAAAAAAAAAAAAACTTGTCATGACAGAAAACTGAGCAAAGATCAACAGAATACCTCCGGTATTTATGTACCGGAGATGTGTCTGTGTGGTTTGTGTTTCCTCTAGCCCCAGAAACATGTTTATACAGTGAAAGCTAGTAGAAAAAACACACAAAATACAGAAAACAGTGGAGGAAGTAAACTAGTAATGTATAAAAGTGTGCAGGTGTGTGCATGAGCGTCCACCAGTATGGTAAATGGGGGAATTATACCAATACTACACGGTAATAGTGGTATGAAAAAAATGTGTGTTTTGAATTTACCATTAAAATCTCTGGTGTGATACAATAAATCTAATCAAAGTAGAATTGTGGTTAATGTAACTAAACATATATATATATATATATATATATATATATATATATATATATATATGGGTTCCTATCTATTCATCGAACTGTCATTACAGCGACACGCACTTCATCGACATGAAAACATCGACTCTTCAGATCATCGAAATTTCAGGTAAGCTATCCTCCCCCTCGCAGGACCCATGGTAGCACTTGTGGCTATATTGCGAAGTAAATAACAACGTTGTGTAGGGAAATTGTAGGTAGTGATGTGAACCATACGCGTTGTACCAGAAAAACAAGTGCTACCATGGGTCCTGCGAGGGGGAGGATAGCTTACCTGAAATTTCGATGATCTGAAGAGTCGATGTTTTCGTGTCGCTGTAATGACAGTTCGATGAATAGATAGGAACCCATATATATATATATATATATATATGTGTGTGTGTGTGTGTGTATACACACAGAAACACACACACGCACACACATTCTACACATCATTTTATTATTATTTAGTGTATTTTCAGTACATAAAAATATTCCTCAAAAAATTCCCTAAAAAACTTTTACAGATTGTGTGGCAGCTTACATAAATTCAACATGCTCTTAATAGAGCAATAGTAAAGTCATGGTTTTCTGAATGCATTTAATTTCAATTGCCAACATAATTATTTTTTTCTCCAACACACCATTGATGTTCCCTTCAAGCTCATCCATCTCCACACAGTCCAGAGTGATAAATTTAAAACCAGAATGTCTGGGGTATTCTAATAAGTGTTTGGATAAGGTGTCCCTCTGGCATTTACACCTGATGTCATAAAGATGACCTGAAATCCTCCGTTTCAGTTTATTCATAGTCTTACCCACATAACATGCAGGATAGTCATTACACATGGACCTATATACAACCTTTTCAAGTATTACAGTTACCAGCTGCTGAAGATTTCACCATCTTTTTTAGATAGCGACACTCAAATGAGTCTCACTCCATCAAGTATTCACAGAAATCCTCCATTTCAGTTTATTCATAGTCTTATCCACATAACATGCAGGATAGTCATTACACATGGCCCTATATACAACCTTTTCAAGTATTACAGTTACCAGCTGCTGAAGATTTCACCATCTTTTTTAGATAGCGACACTCAAATGAGTCTCACTCCATCAAGTATTCACAGAAAGTGTAGTTAGGTGGCCCACAGATTTTAGTGCTCATG
Organism: Protopterus annectens; assembly: GCF_019279795.1. Taxonomy (NCBI): domain Eukaryota; kingdom Metazoa; phylum Chordata; order Ceratodontiformes; family Protopteridae; genus Protopterus; species Protopterus annectens. The sequence continues at coordinate 1,973,164,152 of NC_056737.1, forward strand.
TCCTCCTGGTGTTCCATACTTTTTTTCCCCCAGATAGCTTTGTATGCTTCTGCTCTTTTTATATACAAAAGTAGGGTGATCTCCTAAAACCCGTACAAGCTGCTGATTGTCAGTGAGGATGGCCTAGTTTTCATTAATAATGGCTTTAATTGTATTGAAATCCTAGGTGTAAGTTAAAATGCAACTGTGCTTACTTTTCTCTACTTATGGGTTAGGGAGTCCTCGTTGCATAATTCTACCAAAAGCCCTGTTCCACATGGGGTCATTGTTAGTTTTGAAACTCTAATGAGATCCAGGATCATATGTAACATGTTTGACTAATATCCTCAGGTTAAGAAATTATTTTCAGGATCATTCATATTTTTGAGAAAAGGGCCAAATCTGTGGTAATGCATGCTAATATGTAGCCTTGTGATTTTATTACATTGTGCTTAGTTTTTAATGGCTGCATACTATCTCTGTGAAGTAAGTAGTTCACTCATATTGGTTTTCTGTATAAGTTATTAATTAATTTTCTTCTGTTTTTATTATTACTGACAGTTAGATCAGGGAAATGCACTGACTCAGAGCTGATGGAAATGGTAAATTTCAGGAAGGAGGTGGAGTTACTGATGTAATGGATAAACTCAGTGAGTATAGATTTCTCACCTTGCTAGAATATGAATACATCATCAATAAAGTGAAGGTAGCGGGTCATAAAACTCTGGTATTCACTTTGCAGTACAAATTCCTCCTCACACTTGCCTAAGGCTACATTGGCCAGGCTAGGGGGCATAGCTACACCCATGGCTATCCCCCTTGTCTATTTGTAAGCCTGGCCATTGAAACTGAAAAAAAATTGTAACTCAACACCAAGTTTATTAGCTTTCTCAAGCATTCAGTTTCCTTTGTGTAGCATTGTTATTTATGCTGTAAGCCTCTATAGCTGCTTCAATACAGTATATGTGTGGTAACACAGTGTATAGGGTTTCAGTGTCAATAGTTACCAAAATGCTTTGTTCATTCACATACACTTCTTTTATTTTTCTTAAAAAATCAAGTGGATCTAAAACAAAATAAGAGTTCTTTCCAGCAAGAGGGTGAAGAATAAAATCTAAGTATATGGCAGTGGCCTTTGATATGGAACCTCTATGTAGAATAGTGTGTGTGTGGTGTACCTTTAAGAAGCATTTCAAGGTCATCATGTGCATATAAATAGGAAGCACATGCTAGCTTCAGTGCCATTTTGAGAGTGCAGCAAGAGAGTGAGCATGTATGAGTGTACTAGCTAGTTTGTTTATAAGTTTATCTAAGTTAAAGTTATTACGCCTCAATCCTGATGTGTTTGTACACAATTAAGCTGCTCAAACAGAATCCACAAAGACTTGTCTATTTTATCCTGACTGGACCAGTGGCATGGTGTCAGAACCGGGATTCTAAAGGCTGCTTTTCAGAGCTACGGGGTGCAGAATGAAGGTAAACTAAGAGAAATGAGCACAAGAAAGTGCCAGAAATGAACCGAAGATAATGAAAACTTGCACAAACATTTTGTAAAAAATATAAAAAAAGAGCACTACAAGGGTACAAACTGCATTATTTATCAAGCTAGAGGCACAGAAGGTTTATTAATTAAACAAAATGTTTAAAATTAAGATATTTTGTAAAACTATTATTAGAAAAGCACATAAGGGGATCAGAATTACCTCAAAATTGCAAAATGAGCATGTTTAAAGTAAAATGGGCATGTTTAGAGTACAACAAGCACAAGAAAAGTGTAATGGGCACGGAAAAAGATTAAACGAGCAAAACAAATATAATACGGACAAAAAAGCCACATTAAGCATAAATAAAGCAAGGTGACTGCATGTTTTTTGCCAGAGTACTGTGTTTTGGCATAACCAATATTTTGCATTGTATTCAGGGCATAACTAGAGTCATTCAAAGTATCAAAGTGCGTAAAAGTGCTTACAGTGCCGGATTATTACTGTGCATTTATTCTGAAGAGTTTGTGTGCAAAGTGCAACTATTTTGTGAAGTACCATCAAAATACAGCCATTTTAAAAAAATTCTTGTGCTTGGTATGTCTGTTCGCAATGTGCCATCATTACAGAGTGTTTCTTGCACTGTAAAGAGTTATTTAGCAAAGTACAGCCATTTTGGGAAAGTTTCAGTTTGTTGTGTACTGGTTATTTCAAAGTGCAGTTACTTTGAAATATGTCTAACTCTGAGCTTCTTCTGCCCTGTTTATTTGCACACTGCAGTTGTTTTGAAATGTTTCTTATACTGATAAGAGGTGATTTCTTACAGTACAGTGATTTCAAGAGTATTACAGTGCCAGAGAGACTTATTTTGCAAAGTTCCATTATTCAGAGGCTTGTTGTGCTGTTGGGCATAGTTATAAATACAGGCATACATTTCTGACATGTGTGTGTGTTCGTGCATACTTGCAAAAGCCTTCACTGGTATGTGTTAATATGGCAGATGGATTTTGAAAACCATCACCATTGTTGTTTGGTCAGAATATTGCAGAGTGTTGGAAAATATTTGAGGAAGAGTACAATATTTTTATATAAGCAGCTTATTGTGACAAAGATGCACACACCAGGACATTCATTTTACTAAACCTAGCAGGGGTCAGTGGCCATTGAAAGGGAGCATTCATTTGTGTATACAGCAGCAGTATATGAAGAAGAATGTGAAAACTGTCATATTGTTGTACATGCTGAATGAAGGGAAGACCCAGAGTGTTAGAAATGCAAATTCAGGGAAATGTGTAACCCCCACACAAATATTACATTAGAGAGGCATTTGTTTACACAACAGATCAAAAACCAGGGAAAACTTTTGCACCTTACATTACTGATCTGCAAAACAAGGGTGACTTAAAAGATGAGTTAATAAATGACAGGCTTGTATGTGATATTAATAGTGCTGCAGTGAGAAATAGTTTGCTTTGTGACAGCGATTTAATGCTGAGCAAAGTTATTGAGATTTGTCAAATCCATGAAGTTACAGAAAGGCACACGTGTGCTTGCAAGTGATAAGAGCATGGTTTTAGCAGGCTGCAGAGCAAGTGTAGCCAGCATGCAACATGTGGCTAGCAGAAGCAGACCTAAGCACATGGCACCTGCCACCCCTGCAGTCTCCCTGGGTAAAACCTGTAGTTTCCAGCAAGTTCTAAGAAAAGAACATGCTCAGTGCAGTACAAGGGTATATCAGCAAAACATAAATCCAGCTTTATTGTTAACTGTCACAATTGTGGTGCCAATCATGAGTCTAAAAGAGAACAGTGCTTAGCATTTGATCAGCAGTGCCGCAAGTGTAAAAATTGGGACCATTTTCAAAGGTTTTGCAAATAAAGTAAACCTCACACAGTGATAAAGAAGGGTCACTCGATAAAGCATGTTTATCATACAGAGAGCTGCAGTTCTACTTTGTATGTAGATGGTGTATCCATAATTGGTGAAAAGGTTGATGCAGTAAGTTTGTTGGGAAAGAATGAAGTGTTTTGTACTGTCCAGATCAATGGTAAATTCACCAAGCTTAAAGTAGACACAGGCTCAAAGTGTAATGTTATGTCAGCAGACACATTTGCTAAGGTGAGAACTAATGTACAACTTAATGTGGCTAGTTGTGCGAAACTTGTTGCTTATGGAGGTGAACAAATTCAAACCAAAGGCTCAGTTGTGCTTCCATGTTATTTGGCTAGGAACTGTTATAGCTTGTTATTCTATGTAGTCTGAAAACCTGTACAGTCAGTAGTAGGTCTCAGAGACAGTCTGAGAATGAATTTGCTTTCTTTTACCAAAGAAGATCATCATATAAGCACTTACCCTAGTTCCAATTTTACTGAAGCTATTTTGTCAGAATATGCTGACATCTTCAATGACAAGTTGGGCAACCTTCCAGTTATGTATTCTATGAAGTTAGATCCAGAGGTCAGTTCAGTGGTCAGACCAGCAAGAAAAGTTCTGATAGCTATTCAGAATAAAGTTAAAGCTGAGTTGGATAAAATGGTGCCAGCAAGCTGTAATTTGTCCAGTTGCAGAACCAACGGAATGGGTGTTGTCCATGGTAGCAGCCCACAAAAAAGGTTCAGATGAAATCAGAATAAGTATTGACCCAAGAGATTTGAACAAAGCATTAAAGAGACCACATCATCCAATGTTTACAGTTAAGGAAGTTGTAGCACTAACACCAAATTGCACTGTTTTTTCTGTCTTAAAAAGTTCATTTTGGCAAGTGATGTATGATCACAAATCCTCATTACTGACTACATTCAGTACCTCATTTGGCAGGTATAGATTCCTCAGGATGCCATTTAGAATAAATTCTGCAAGTGAAGTCTTTCAACATGCAATGGAGCAAATTGTCTCAGGTTATCCTTGTGCCATAATAGTAGATGATTTATTGGTTGGAGGCAGTGATGAAGCAGAGCATGACAGAAACCTTAAGAAAGTTCTAGACAGAGCATGTGAAGTGAACTTAAAGCTCAATCCTCTGAAGTGCAAATTCACACTACTAGAAGTTACATATGTAGATCATTTATTTACTAACACTGGCTTGTGACCAGGCCCGTCCAAGCAAGCAGCCATTCTTGAGATGCCAGCACCAGATAATATTCAAGCCCTGCAGCATTTCCTTGCTATGGTCAACTATTTAGACAAGCTTATACCAGACTTTAGTGAGTTGACAGCACCTTTGAGAGGGCTAATGTGCAAAAATGTTACTGGTCTTGGTTGGAACAACACCAGAAGGTATTTGAAGACCTTAAGCAGAAAATTGCCACTTCACCTATATTAAGATACTGCAATGTCAATAAACCAGTAACGCTTTCCTGTGATGCTTCAAAGTTTGGTCTTGGCACAGCTATTCTTCAAGAAGGTAGACCAGTAGCCTGTGCATCTAGAACTCGTACCCAAACTGAAATGCAGTATGCTTAAACTGAGAAATAACTTTTAGCCATAGTATTTGCATGTTTAACATTTCATGATTATATCTATGGTCAAGCTATTCAGATTGAAACTGATCACCAATCTCTAGTTACTATTCTAAAGAAGCCTATGCATTCAGCTCCAGCGTGATTACAAAGAATGATGTTCAAATTATAAAAGTACAACTTCAAAATGGTCTATACAAAGGCAAACTTCTTTATCTCGCTGATACCTTATCCATATCACCCAGAAATAGAGCGGAACAGCTTAATGCAGAGAATTTTGACTTTGACGTCATGGAAGTACATAACTTTTCTACCACAAGACTTGATGAGCTGAAAGATCATGCAAAGACTGATCCTGTTTTGCAAAAGATCAACCACTACATTAATGTTAGATGGCTGTCAAAGCAATCTAGTGTACCACCTGAAGTGCAAACTTATTTTCCTTACAGAGATGAGATGTTGATGGAAGATGGCATTATTTTCAAAGGTCCTAAAACTGTTGTTCCTGCTTTTTTACAACATGAATATATCTAGATTTTGCATCGTGGTCACCCAGGTTCCAAATCTACCAAAAGTAGGGTGAGAGAACTAGTATTTTGGCCTTCTCTAGTAAAAGACATTGATGAAGTACTTTCTTCTTGTTCAGTATGCAATAGTACTAAACCACATTTGCAAAAAGAACTACTTCAGCTAAGTCAATTTCCTGAGATACCTTTGTCAACAGCAGCCACTGATATATTTGAATGAAACAATCAGCATTACTTAATGTTGGTAGACTCTTATTCAAACTGGGTTGAGATTGCTTTACTACCTAATCTAACATCCACTGCTATCACCAAGTTGAAACTTCATTTCTCAGTTCATAGTAGTCTACATAAAGTTGTTTCTGACAATGGTACCCAATTTACCAATTAGTTTCAGAAATTTGCAAAAGAATGGGACTTTGTACATGTTATTAGTAATCCAGAATATCCACAGTCAGATGGACTAGCTGAACATGCAATACAGAGTGCAAAGCAATCACTTGAGAGGTGAAAGCGTGATAATACTGATCTGTTTGAATGTACTTAATCTCAGAAACATACCTCATAACAATATACTTGGCTTGCCTGCTCAGAGACTTCTATCTAGGCAAACCAGAACAACATTGCGTATTAGTTCCAGTTTGCTGAGACCTAAAGCTAAGAACAATTAGAGCCAGTTCAGAAAACATTCTTTTCAGAAGTTCAGCTATGATAAATTGAGCAGATTTCTTCATCGATTGAAAGGAGGAGAGACAGTGAGGATACAAATGGTGAAAGGTTTTGACTGGATTAGTCAAGTAACAGCTGTATGTACCAAGCCAAGATCCTACTTCATAGAATCTGAGGGTGTGGAGTACAAAAGAAATCGCAGACATCTCTTTTCTGTACCAGAATCGATATCACAGCATTGTTCCTGTGATACAGACTTTAGATCTCAGAGTAATTCCAAACAATGTTCCTGTTGCAGAGCATGTCTTTACTTCTACTTCCATTCCTGGTGATGTTCCTGATGTCCCTAAAGCTGGCATTCAGCAGAGCCAGTCCCAGTTGCTAGACCTAATTTTAATTTCTATGTCACATAATTTGGTTGTATTTCCAGACCTAGTGAAAAACACAGCAACCTGGACATAATTATCTATATGTATTTAGTTCTGTACAATTGCATGACAAAGAATTATTGATATTGATTGCATGTTAATTAATGTCAATATTGCATGACTTATTTCTCAAAGAGGGAGGATGTAGAATTGTGTGTGTGTGTGTGTGTGTGTGTGTGTGTGTGTGTGTGTGTGTGTGTGTTGTAGCTTTAAGAAGCATTTTAAGGTCTGCACATGCATATAAATAGCAAGCACGTAATAATAATAATAATAATAATAATAATAATAGTAATAAGCAATAATAAATAATAATAATAAGCATGTGCTAGCTTCAGTGCCATTTTGAGAGTGCAGCCAGAGAGTGAGCATGTATGAGTGTAATAGCTAGTTTGTTTATAAGTTTATCTAAGTTAAAGTTATTAAGCCTCAATCCTGATGTGTTTCTACATAATATAGCTGCTTGAACAGAACCCACAAAGACTTTTCTGTTTTATCCTGACTGGATGAGCAACACTCTACTTGCAATAATACGACTGTAAGGTGGATCTTCCCTATTCTTACGGGGTTTGAGAACCCCCCCCCCCCAAAAAAAAAAGGAAACTTAGGTTGAGCAGTGTTCAAATACTCAAAACTTTTCACTAATATAGTCTTCATTAAGCATTGTGGTTAGCTTATCTTTTGATTCTATATATGCAATTTTAACCTCCTTCAACGTATGTTTATAATAATATTTACAACACCATGAGTGTTGAGGAAAAAATAAAAAAAAACAGAGAAACTAGAGGTCTTAAAACTTTGTTGATGAGCTCAGTCACAATAATTTCCAAAGATCATGAAACTGGGCCATCCTTACTGACAATCATCAGTTTGTAAGTGTTTTAGGACTTCACCCTACTTTTGTATATAAAAAGAGCAGAAACATACATAGCTAGGTGGAAAAGAAAAATTAGGAACACCAGGAGAACATAAGCACTAAAATCTGTGGGCCACCTAGCTGCACTTTCTGTGGATACTTGATGGAGTGGGACTCATTTGCGTGTTGCTATCTTAAAAAAGATGATGAAATCTTCAGCAGGTGGTAACTGATCCCCCTGTTGCAGAAGGAAGTAGCAGCCCACAAAAAGTCACAAAAATTAATAGGCCAAAGAAGAGCTGTAAAGATGATTTAGTGGACTATTGAGGATAAGAAAGAAATTGTGTATTGTTACTATTATGCAAAAAGCCCAGAATTTCCAGACACAAGATATACAAAAAGATTGAGACAAGTTAGAGGAAAGAAAAATAATTCAACAAGAAAAACTGTCAGAAACCTCAAATATTTTTTTTTCATTATTACAACAGATTTGTGAAAAACATTATATAGACCAAGAAACTTTGATCTGTTTGGAAAAAGAAGTATCTGAGGAATTGTGAAAAAATAAACAACAAAACCTAGAGAATTTTGCAAAGTATGAAAAAGAAATGTGGACATGGAAAACAAAGAAATAGTGATTTGATATAGTGCAATATTTATGCAAAGGTGAAAGCCAAGTTAATCAATATAAAGAAGGCAGCCCCAAAGATATTCCAAGAGAAATGCAGGCAAAGGCATCCCAATATGGAAAATTTCACAATAAAAAATAATATCACAAAGAGGGAATGTAGAAAAGAAATTAGAAAAGTAGAAGTTAAAAAAATAGAAGTTGATGTTATGGAGTGCCTGCAAAGTAAAGAATTTGGTATAGAAGGAATAACACAGGTTACATCACAGCATGATGAATGAGTCCCCAAAGTAAGGAAAACAGGAAGATCAGGAGACATCTGAAGAAGAAATATGGACATGGGAAAGAAAAAGAGATCTAATATCGTGTAATATTTATGCAAAGGAGAAAGCAAAACTAACCAATACAAAAAGAGCAGCACCAAATTAATAACTGGTGAAGTTCTAAGAACACAGGTTAGTAAGGGAACAAATAGAGAAAATGATAAAGCAGTTGACAAGAATTGTCACTGTTAGAAAAGTATAAAAGAGGGAACAGATCAACAAAAATACGTAGAAAGATAGACGTGATAAAAGCAATGCACAGTATTAGAACAGATCAGGATCTATTGTGCACTATCACAAGTAAACTAAAAAAATCTTTGAACAGGCGGAAAAACTTAGAAAATATACAGATAAATATAAAGTAAAAGCACAAAATATGCAATTTATTGATGACCCAAAAAAGTTTTATAGAGAATTGGGAAACAAGGTTAAAGGAATTGAAAGACCACCAAAAAAAAGAAGAAATAGATATATTGTGGAGAAGTATTTATAAAGATCCTGTGGAACATAACAAAGCTGCTAAATGGGTAGAAGAAGTAAAAGAAAGAATAAGAAGTTTAAAGGTACAGGATATGAAATAGGATGAAGTAACAGTAGAAGGATTGAAAAGCCTCTAATTGAAAACCGCAGGCCCAGATGCAGTACTTAATTTCTGGTTAAAAATACTAACATCTTTGCATGAAGATTTAGCCATGAGTAAGAACTATTTATATGTGCACCCCGAACAAACACCAACCTCCCTAACAACAGGAAAAACAATGCTTTTACCTAATAGTGAACTTGCAAGCTTCCCTAAAAAGTATAGACTGATAACTTGCCTTCCGACGATGTATAAACTATACACTGGAAATGATTGATGGGAAGAGGAGTTTATTGCTGCTAATGCTAAGTCTGTTTACAATGTGCAACTGCTTTGTTTAGAAAATGGTATCACTGCTGTGCTTTAGAATTGAAAAGCATTGTTATTGCTGATACTGTGTTGTACTTTAAGGGGGTGGGGTGCTGCAGTCCTGAGTATATCCTACTTTGGATGAGATGCCTAGTAGCTATAAACCTGTTATCAGTTTGCCATTCATTCCCTATTGTAATACTACCAGGTTACCATTTTTTAAATGTAATATAGGCCATTTATTCTTCAATGCAGCAGGTGCTGAATTTGTAGATGAAACACTGAAATAAAAAGTCATTTTCTAGCAGCATTGACTGATACTGGGGGATTCTAATGACAGAAGTCTGAGTGGACTTTCGTGGTTGCAATGTTCTGAATTGAGAAGTTTTGTCATTATTGGTTCATATGATTTGTTTCATTGCTTACTGGAAAAATGTTCAAAACTTTAAGTTTAAAACATGCTCTAATAAGTGGTGCTGTATTATACAAGGAATATATTTTAATACAATCAGGAAGGTGAATTAAAGAAGTCATGCATGTTTGCATGGTTCTAAAAATGTGTGCAAGGGGCCTTTAATTTGTAAACAGCCTAAAGGTAAACTTTATCCACCACTGGCCAGGTGCATTTTCTTTGAATGTGGATTTCAGTGACATTTCAGTGAATGAGTTTCAATGGCAGAGAATGTTTAACGCGAAATCTGATTTCAATGTGAAACTGTACTGCTGTTTTAACAAATGCCTATCCGTGTTTGTGCTATAAAATTTGAAATAAAAATTTTGAATTAAATCCAAATGCCTGTAATCATTGTAGAAGTAAAGCAGAAAATAATATGCACACGTAGAAGTTTGAACAGTGTTTATGGTAACTGGGGAGAAATAACCAACTAATGGGACACTGGAATGGCTGCGGGGTGGGGGTGAGGCTGTGTATGGGGGGGGGTAAGGTGGCCATGTATGTGTGTGGGGAGGTGATCCATTACTCTGCCTAGGGCCCCATTTGACCATGATCTGGCTGTGCTTCCCAAACCTCAAATACCTCTTAAGCCTATAACAGCAACGCTTACCTTAAGCAATCTCTAAAGCACTCTCCAAAATCAACACCAGATACCATACACATGTCTACACCAGATAGAGCCCCAAGAGGAAAACCCATTAGGTAGTCAAACACATCACCTAGGACTCTTGTAATAGGGGACTCCATTGTATGACACATAGATTCCCCACTCACCAGACTGAACAAGAAGATAACTTTAGTTATTTCTACAGAGCCAGGATCTGCCAGGTTTACACACACACACATGTGACTACACCCCAGGTAACAATATTATCACAGTCCATGTGGTTGTTAATGACCTGAGACATACTTCCCTGAACTATATGAAGAGAGACATTGTTGATCTCTCTGAATGTGTCTCAGGCAGATATGTGCCTTGCATTGAGCAGTATTCTACCTTCAGCAAGGATGATGCCACAATATGAATAAAAGGTGATTGACTTTAATAACTGGCTTAGTTTCTGGTGTCTTTCAAGGGAGATTCACTGTTCATTAGCCTGAGAGGACATGGTTAACAAACCACATTGCTTTGCAAAGAATGGTGTGAACCTGTCTCCCACAGGTTTCCGAATATTGTCTAGAACTTTATTCACCCCCCTTAGAGCCTTTTTTAGGCAATGCCAAATTGACAAACCTAGTGACATAGCAAAGTAAACCCAAAGAAACTTAAAAATGTTACTGCTCAATGCTAGGAGCCTAAACAAGAAACTCCACACCCAACAAGCTCTCCTCAATCTGGAGAATGTAGGCATCTGTGCTGTTACTGAGACATGGTTTAAATCCACAGAAAGTACTTTGGCAGTACAAGGCTTCAGTGTCTTCCATACATTTAGACCATAAGCTGCACAGACATGGACACAAGGTGGAGGAGTCTCAATGTATATTAGCAACAAGTATAACTCTAGGTTGGTTAAACAGGACAATGCTGATGCCCTGGACTTTATCCTCATGCAAATCCCCATAGATAAAGTCCCATACCATGTCTTATCAAGCCATAAGTTACCCTCTCTGCTTCCAGAATCACATAGCTTGTACCTAGGCCTACTGGAGACACTCACCATTAAACCAAATACCCTATTCTTGGATGACTTTAGCTACCCTTGTATAGACTAGGGAATGTACATTCCCTCATACTCACAGGCAAAATGATTCATGGACTCAAATACATTTGACTAGACAGTGCGCACACCCACCGGAGGTTCAATCATACTGTACCTGGTACTCACTAATATGGGAGAGCACTGCAACCCCCCCCCACCCCCATGTCATGTCCTCACTGGTGAGACTGGGCCGCAAAGCTGTCTCCTTCAAAATAAAAATCAACTCGGAAACCCCAGCACACCCTGTAACAGTTAGGGACTATTCCAAAGCAAATTACATTCTATTAAGTGATAGTTTGTCAAAATTCAGTGCCCGTCACAAAAGAGAGTTCACATCAACCTATGCGGAATTGTTCACAGAGACCTTGTACAACTATGTAAATAACTGAATAAAGGCTGCTGTACCTGCTACAAGCTCTAAAAGCAAACCACACTGGTGGAATCTCAACTATAATAGAGTATACAACCAAAGGAAAAAAAAGTCATGGCAAAAGCAGATAGAGCAACTCCCATAATGATAGGTGTTCTCTAATTAAACTAAACAGGAAACTTAAGAGGACTAATTAAGTCCAACAAGGCCAATAATGAGGTCATAATAGTCTCATAAGCTAAGGAACACCACAGGTCCATCTGTAGCTATGTCAGAAACCACAATGGCAGCACATATCAATGTGCTGAACGGGTGGTTAGTATTGCCATGGTGCAGAGCGACACAGCAAATTTGTTGGCTTACAAATTCAGCTCAAACTTCACTCCCCACTCCTCCCTGCCCCCCCCCCCCACCATAAAATACCTACCAGCATAATCCACAAACTATTAACAGGATTAATAGTTTGGTCTTGGCAGCACTCGCCAAAGCCAAACACACAATATCAGTGGGCTCCGACAATATCCCAGGATGCCTCCTAAATAGCTTGAAACATAACCTGTCAGGACTGCTTCAGTCAATTTTCAGCTATAGCCTCAAAACAGGCTTTGTACTACTAGAACAGAGGACTGCAATGGTTATCCCACTTCACAAGACTGGTCCATCAACCAATCCTAGAAACAACAGACCTAGTAGACTGATATGTAAAGCTGTGGAACTTATTATAGTGGAAATTATCAACAAATACATAGGCAGCCGTCAGACACTGGGCCCAACCCAGTTTGGCTTTGTCAGTGAAAGGTCATGCCTACCAAACCTGGTGGACTTCTTTGAGAAAATCACCAAGGCAATGGATGAGGAGAAAACAGTGGGTACCACCTACTTGGACCCTGCTAAGGTGTATGATACAATACTCCACTCTTGTTATATTTGACAAGCTCAGTGAACTAGGCATAAAATACTACATAACTCACTAGATTGCCATCTGGCTCACAGGCAGGACCCAGGAAGTTAGGATTGGTGAGACCACCTGTGCTATGAGACCAGTCAGCAGCAGGGTACCTCACTCAGGACTCTATGCTGGAACCACTCCTATTTGGCATCAACTTTTTGGAAGTAAAGGCTAATGTCAGGGGTCTTTGACTGACCAAGTCCTGAGATGACTGCAAACTGGAAGCTATGATAGATTCCTCCCATGACACAAACATCTTACAAGAGGGTCTAACACAGACAAAAGACAGCTGCCAAAGTCGTGGAGTAAAACTCAATGCCAAGAAATGCATTATAGTGCCTTTTGGGGAAACTGACATCCAGACTAATTGCCCCATCGATAAGACACCCTTAAGAGCTGACCTGGTAGTCAGGGATCTGAGAACATATGTAGACAGTAATCTGGCCTTTGATCAACTTGTGGCCAGGATAGTAAAAAAGTCATTCTTTGTCAAGGGCATAGAATTCAGTTCTAAGGAAGTCTTAGCACCATGTTATTTGCCCCTTCTCAGACCCATCATTGAATTCAATGCACCCTAAGGCATGTACCTAACCAGACATCTGTAACAGTTTGAATGCCCACAAAGGTTCCTTACCAGGAAAATCCAGAGTATAAATATATTGTCCTTTATGGATTGCCGTAAAGACCTATATCTGTTCTCGGCTACAGATTTACTGAGTTGCGATCTATGCCTGGCATACAAGGCATCCTCAGATCCAGCTGTCATGGGCCTTTTGCACATCAGCAAAATTAACCGCATCAGAACCAGTAGATCCAAGGATTTAAATTTTGCTTGTGATATAAATTAGACATGCTGGTGAGACAGATGTGATCCCCATGCTCTGGAACAGGCTACCCATCCATGTGAAGCAGAGTCCATCCCTAACCCTATTTATGCGTAACTTTGACCAATGGATGGGAGATCGGAAATTCACCCCAGGTCTGGCCCCTATGTATCTGACTGAGGCAGACAGTAACACCCAATCTAACATACCCCCAAAATAACCTCTAGAATCTTCCTAACATGCCCCCTCCTAATAAATGCCCATGATACACAGGGATACAATCAAGCTGGATTGCTAGGCTTATAAAGTTTCTGGTGGTTGTTTAACCTATTGTATACCTATGAGCCTATGAACCTAAGAAAATAATGCAATTTTGTATGTATTTGTGTTGGGGAAACAAAGCTTTTCCACAATGTGCTTCCCATGGAGGGGTTTCCCTACACCTCCTTTATCAAACACAAGTCTGAGATCAATGCAGTTCATCTCAAATAAATAGTCTTCTTCAAAGTAGGCTGTAGTAAATCACACAATTTCCCATACTTCTACAGGAAATCATGATTAGATGGTATGACTCAATGGTTGTTGTTTGCTGGTAGCCTCATACATTCCTGGGGAATAAAATAACAATTTGTGAGATATTCTCCTCCCTTTGATAAGAGCAGATACTTAATAAATATAATGTTTTTCCTTCTGCGTGTGCTGGTTACATTCATATTTTGGAAAAATCGTAATATATTTTTGTACCAGTAATATACAAATTTGTCTGTTCTTTGTCTTGTACAGAATGCTGCTTATTCTCCAACTTTCAGTAAAAGTACATTGTGAAGGACAACCCCCCACATGCCTGAAGTGTTGACGCTTAACCTGGGAAACCTTGACTGCTCTTTTGGGAGCGAACATCTATTATCAGACATAAATAATTGCCTGAAGCTGCTTGTGTTTGATGGAGTAGAGCTGAAGACTTGGAAAGAAGTTTATAGTCTTTGTATTGTCTTTGACAGTAATCATTTACATCCTAGATGCTGTCTGAGACTAGAGCCATTTCTGGTGCTTGAAAAATGCTATCTAGCAGACTTCTATTCTTTGTATTTGATAACCTACTCAGTTAACTACAAGGTCTGATGTTCTCTGGACTAGACCACTGCAATGTGCTATGAATGGCTTTATTAATGATTAATTGCATTGCCAGCAGCTAGTCCAGAAAACAGCAGTAGTCCTTTTGACAATGACTTGAAGGTCAGATAATAATAGTAATGCTCATTCATTTTAGCAGTTTGTCTGGCAGCTATTTAAGCACTGCACATATTTAAGGGTTCTTCCCTTTATGCATATTGCCCTGAGTAACTGTTTCATCAGGGCAGTATACACTAAATATCCTTGCTGTCCTGCCAGGATAGGGATGCTTCAGAACCAAGCTTTTAAAGATGTAATCTCACAAAGTATGGATGTGAGAGTGGAGAAGAGAATTTCAAGGTGACTGCATGTAATGCTGGCATCCATGCAAGATTCCAAGAATCCATCACATTTTGACAGGTTATATTAATAAAGTAATTGCCCCAAGGGCAGAATCCTGATATGAGATAACACTCAAAGACAGAGGTATAATTTCATTGAATGTGACTGAATTTGAGTTAAGGAGTATTGTGTTAGCTATCCGTTTCCACACACTATTGTCAGTCTTACTTTCTGTTAAGAAAACGCCAGGATTTTTCATAGGAAAATGCTGTATGAGGCATACGTATGATCATTTTCTTTGTTTCATCAATAACTCCTAAGTACAATTTGCTGTTGTTTCTAATTGCCAGGTTGGGTGTTAAGCTGATTAGTTACTAATTAATTTAGGCTTTTCTTGGATAAATGTTTATTACATCATAAAATCCATCAGCATCTTTCAGGCTGACCTCGTTTGATGCATTTTACTTGACATCTCATTAATACTTTTCAGCATCTGGCCATGGGAAGGTACTATTTTGTTTTAATAGGAAGCATTAGCTGACAAGAGATAACAAGCTTAAAGAGCAATGTGCACACAGAACATAGCAAATGGTGCGGCTGTTGCTAAAAGCTGAAGTACCAACAGCACATGAAAGAAGTGTCCTTATAAATTAAGATTTGCCACAGAGTTGAAGAAAACTGTTGCATTTATAACTGTAGTTTGACTTTCACACTATGTAAATTATTGTTTCTAAAGGATGCAGCATTTTTCCTGTTAGCTGTTTTCTTCTACCCTTTTCCAGGCCACGTTCCAATCATATGACGTTATGTTGTCCTATCTCGCCTTCATTCTTACTGGTTGGTTCGGAGCAGATCCTTGGCTCCGACTTGGCTGCATACTATAGCTCGAAGTCTTTCACTTGGCTTGTGGGTGAATACCTATCCCATCATGCAGTGGTGTAATTCCCCAGATCTCGTTTGCTGCGTAACAAGATCGGAGGCTCTTTAGCTTGGCCATGGCTGTTTTTCAAATTTTGCATATTTCTTGTTCATTTAGATAGTTGGCTAGAGTGTGGTATTTTTCTACATATTTAGAGTAGTGTGTTGCTATTATTACTTGTATTTAACCACTTGAGCTTTCTGTTTGGCCATCGCCTTTTTTTCGCAGGCCTTTTTCTCCTGTCCCATCGTTAAAAAAAAAAAAAAAAAAAAAATTATATATATATATATATATATATATATATATATATATGTATAGGGCTAGAGTGTGTTAGTGGATACACTATTGCCTTGTCTCAAGTGTGTTGTTCCCCATATTTTATTTTTCCTTCTTCTTCCTGATTAGCCGTGCTTGGCCCGTTTAAGTTAGAGGGCCAAGTGCCCATTTAAGTTAGATGGCAGTGCTAAAATTTTCATTTAAAAAAAAAAAAACTAGTTTGTTGTTATATACTTAGATTAGTAGTGTGCTGTGAGTTTCTATTTACATCATTTGGTAGTGTTGTGTCATCTACGAGTTACTTAAGTGTGCTTTTAGTAGTATTATAATATTATAGTCTTGTATTCATAATGTCTAAGGAAACTAGAGAGAAAGAAAAAAAGCTGTCTGGCTTTAAAAAGTGTCAAAAGTGTTCTCAAAAAATGTCATTGACTGATGGTCATAGCATTTGCATATACTGCTTAGGGGCCATTCGTTTACAGGAAGTGTGTACCTTCTGCCATTCCTTTAGTGCAAGGGCATTAACAGAAAGAAAAAATAAGTTGATAATTATAGGACTTTTACAAACTCTGTTCTCTGAGACTTTGGAAAGTCAGAGTGCCTCCAGTAAATCCAAGTCTCCTTCTTCAAAAGGTGATAAACCTTCAAAAAGACCGGTACTATCAAAAAGTAATCCAGCACAAAGAAAAGATAAAATTAAATAAAGGCTTTATTGTGGCAAACTCCATGTAGAATAGCAAAATGGTTTCGGCTGAAAATTCAAGCCTTCCTCAGTGCAACAAAATATTCCATTAGAGCACACCCTAGTGTCTGCTTTTATATATGTATGTTTAAAGGAATACACCTGAAATTAATGAATTTATTAAACAGAACAACCAAGGCAAAATCTAGCTTAATTCATTAAAGCCAGGTCTAAATAAAGCCCCTAGCCTGATAATCCAGGAAGATTCCTTGTTATTTAATATTTCATGCCATCCAGCTTTGGGAGTTCTGTGCATTCCAATTTTATCTATAATAGTAAAATTGAATTTGGCAGTTTTGTGTGTAGTGGTATGTTTATAAAGGGAATTGGAAATCCTTTTGTTTCTAATCTCACTTAGATGCTCACTTATGCGGTGTCTGAAGGGTCTTGACATTTGTCCAACATAAAAAGATGAACAAGTAGAGGTAGCTAAATAAATTATCCAGTCACTGCTGCAATTACCAAAAACTCTAATCTGACAAACTTTAGAAGTATTACAGCTAGTGAAGTCTTTGGTTTTGAAAATATGTGAACATGCACTGCATTGACCACAAGGGACACAGCCTACTAATGTGTCACCAAATAATGTTTTCTGCATAGTTACAGGTGGATTATAACGTTTGTAATGAGTGAAGTATGAGTTAATAGTTCTACCTCTGCGGTAGGAAAATAAACATCTATCTTGAAGTACCCCATTCAATTGTCCATGTGCAAGTAAAATGTCCCAATGATTGTTAATAATATATGTTAAGTTGTCTATCTCGCCTTCATTCTTGCTGGATGGGTTCGGAGCCGACCTCGGCTCCGACTCGGCCACTCTAAAAGCTCGAGAGTTGGTTCCACCGGCTCGAGGCTCCCCTTATATCCCACAATGCTAGGCGAGAGTTACCTCAGATCTCGTTTGCCGCTACAGCGATCGAGGTGTTGGTTTTCTACCGGTTCTTGGTAAGTGACTTTCTTGTAAAGTTAGTGTATTAAAACCCCTTTAATTTTAATATTTATACTTATTTCCCTTAGTTTAGAGGAATTCTTATCCCCTTTCTTAAAAATTCCTGTTTTTTCCCCACAAGAACTTTAAGTTCTTCCCTGGGCCTACAGGCCTTTTTCTTTCCCTAGTGGAGTGTGTGTGTGTTATTTTTTTCTTAAATTAAAACCTAGTTAGTTGTTTTATTTTAAGTTAAACTAGACAGGGTGTAATCAGTGTGTTTGTGACTGTGTGTGTGATTACACTTTTTGAGATATCTAAAGAAGCAAAGGTCTCCGGATTCAAGAAGTGTGATGCGTGCTGTCAGAAAATGTCTCTGACAGACGCTCACACTTCTTGTGTCTACTGTCTGGGACCTTTGCACCTGCAGGACTCCTGTGCTGTTTGCCATGGCTTCAGCCCCAGGGTCCTGCAGGAAAGAAAAAATAAGTTAATTTTAAGAGGCTTACTCAAGCCAGAGGATTCCCTAACTGTGTCTTCAGGGAAGCCCTCCAAGGCATCTAGGTCTTCGGCTCCGACAACTGAGCCGAGACCTAAGGCTTCTAAACCTCTGCCTACATCGGCTCCGGCTGGAGCCGATGAGTCTCAGTCCACAGTTTCTGTGGTTCCCTCGGCTCCGGCTGGAGCCGAGGTATTAGAAATTCCCGTGTCGGCTCCGACCAGACCTTCAGAGCCGACAACTAGGAAGAGGTCCAGGTCACCATCCCTTGGCTCCGTTCATTCGGCTCCAGGATCTCCCCTGCTGTCTGAACGGGCCAAAGATCTCACTCCTCTAGGTCATCGAGGTTATCGGATCATGACCTTCAGAGGGTAGTGAGTCGACTTCTTAAGTCCGAGGCACTGGCCCAGATGCTTCAGAGCCCGACTCATCAGTCGATGCCTGCCCCTGTCCATCAATATATTCCTCCTTCGACTCTCTTGAGCTCGGGCGGTCGTGTCGGAACCGAGACTGTGATAGCGTCGGAGCCGATACAATTGTCTTCGGCTCCGTCGTCCGATTTCTTCCTTGGAAGAATCTCGGCCGGACTTCCCTCGTCGGCTCCGAGGGGTGAGTGGCATCGGACCCTTGTCCGACCCGCTCTTCCTCTCGGAGCTTGGCTGGTGAGTTCGGCTCCGACATCGCCTCAGAGCCATCACTGTCGGTGCCGAGGGGGTTCTCAGCTTCTCGGGCGGGGACCTCTGGCTTTGCCTGACAGGGGTGCTGAGGTCATGCGGAGTGTGTTAGAGCCTGGCTCTACCCCACAGTCGGCGCCGTCCGCCCCTCCCTCTATGGTGCCTCAGGTCAAGTCGACTCACTCCCTCATCCCGGACCGCAGAGAGCCAGCTCCTCAGGAACCCCTGTGGGGATCTCATCCTCTTCGAGGCCTCTCCTGACTTGGCAGAAGAGCCCCCTCGGAAGAGGAAGTGTAAGAGGAAACACATTGACTCACCTGAGTCAATCACATCTGATACAGATTTAGATGATTCCGAGGGTTCCCCCCGTTCCCCTTCTGAAGATGTCTCTTTTGCAGACATTCTAGAGATCCTGAAGCAGAGGGAAATTGGCCAGCCCTTAACCCTTCGGAGGATGAATCTGTATATCTTGAGGCGTTTGGCTCTCCCCTTCCACCTCCTGGGTATCCCCCCCTTTGACCCCCTCATGCAGGTGGTTGCTAAAAAGGCATGGGCGGCTCCTGATTCAGTGGACCCCACTCCCAGGAGACCCTCCAAATTCATAACGGCACCAGCAGACAAGCAGTTCTTGACAAAAGGAGTTTCTGTGGATGCTATGGTGGTAGCTGCTGCCACTAAGAAGGAACTAGCTGATCCTTCAGTACCTGTCCATCCACCTAACAAGGAATCTAGGTCCATGGACAGGTGCGGAAGCGGATGTTTTCGTCAGCGACATTTACTATGCGTTCGCTGAACTACCTGTGCCATTTCACTCGTCTTCAAAGGGACTTGATTAAAGAAGCGAGTGACATGTTGAAGGATCCTACAGCTGCGGGGTTTCAAGATAAAATGAACACTCAGCTGGCTACCCTTAACTCCATAGCCAACTCCTCCATGCACCTCCTTTCTTATGCGGCTGATGGAGCGAGTAGGTCCGCAGGGACAGGTGTGGCCTTACGTAGGCATGCCTGGATGCAGCTATGCAATTTTGCGGACCCCTTCAAGACGTCTTTCACTAACTCCCCGTTTGATGGATCATCTCTCTTTGGTCCTCAAGTGAAAGAAACCTTGACTAGGTGCGAGACTGATGGCAAGACTCTTTCTGCCGTCGGAGTCCCTTTTTCTACTCCTTCTAGGCCTTACCCCAAAGGCCAGAAAAGTGGGAAAATGTGGTTCCGTAAACAAAATCAAGGGACTTCGCCTGGCACAAAGTCATTACCCGCCAGAGGCAGAGGGGAATAACAATGGTAGACGCCGCCTCGAGGCAGGGGCTCCGCAGAACCAGGGCAATCGAGAAGCCTTCTCTGATAAGCCCTTTCAGCATCCCTGAGGTGTTGCCCGGCTGCCCACCTTCGGAGGCAGTCGGGGAAGGTTGTCACTGTACCCAAAAGCCTGGCTATCCCTGACTCAAGACAAATGGGTACAGTCCGTCATTTCCGAAGGCTATTCTATCCCCTTTCTTTGCATTCCGAAACAATCAAAAAAATCCCTTCCAGATGTTCCACCGCACAAAGGGATCTAGCGGTTTTGGAAATTTCAAAACTGCTTGCAAAAGAGCAATTCAGCCAGTTCCAGCAGACCAGCAAGGATCCGGAATCTACTCAAGGTTCTTTTAGTTCCAAAGAAAACAGGGGACTGGAGACCAATTTTGGATCTCAGTATCTTGAACAGATCAGTCAAGAAAACAAGATTTCGGATGGTCACGCTGCAGTCCATCCTTCCCTATTGGGAAAAGGAAACTGGATGTGCTCTATAGACCTTCAGGATGCGTACTATCACATAAAATGAACAGACGCTCCAGAAGATTCCTCCGCTTCAGGCTGGGAACCAGTCATTTTCAATTCAGGGCCCTGCCCTTTGGTCTCACCACTGCCCCGGTGTTTACCAAATGCATGGCAGTGGTAGCTTCTCACCTGAGACGACAAGGATTCCAGGTGTTTCCATATTTGGACGACTGGCTCCTCACAGCTCCCACCAAGCATCTCCTTCTGATGGCCAGGGATTACACTTTTCGCATTTGTCAAAAGTTAGGCATTTCAATAAATTGCGAAAAGTCTGTTTTGTCGCCTTGTCGTACTATTACCTACATAGGCAAATCTAGACACAGTAGACATGTCTGAGGCTAACAGATCAGAGAATAACAGACATACACAGACTGGTCCCATTCCTTTTCAACAACAACAGAATCAAAGCCAGGTTAGTTCTGAAAGTGTTGGGAATTATGGCTGCCATACCTCTGCTTCCATTAGCCAGATTCCACATGCGAATCCTTCAATGGATGCTCTTTACACAATGGTCATACCAGCAACTTCCAATGTCCCACACCATTATGATCACGCGTGCAGAAATCATCTCATGTGGTGGATGTCTTCCCTCAGCTCTGGTTGGGAAGACCCTTTGTTCCTTGCCTCTGGTTGCCATTCTGGCAACGGACGCCTCCCTGATCGGGTGGGGGGGGCATTATCAGGGCAGGACGGTCCAGGGCACATGGCAACCAGACGAATGCCACTTGCACATAAATGTTCTGGAGATGAGAGCAGTGCTTTTAGCGTTGCAAGCCCTTCAAGACTCTCTCCCTTGGGAGCGATTGCAATCCAGACAGACAATATGTCTGTAGTGTGGTACATCAACAAACAAGGCGGAACCAGGTCCTACCCCTGTGTCGAGAAGCACTCAGATTGTGGCAATGGGCGATTTTTCTCAGCGTTTTCTGATAGCAACGCACATCCCGGTAGTCCAATCAAATAGCGGACAAATTGAGCAGAGCTATCCTCATGCCTCACGAGTGGTCTCTGAAAGACTCTGTTGTGAGAGAGATTTTTCTCAAGTGGGGTCAGCCTTGCTGCGATCTTTTGCTACTCCCCAAAACAGCAAGTGCAGACATTATTTCACCCTATTCCCTTTACCAGGCCAACCCAGCAGAGGCGCTCTAGTCCAAGTTTGGCCCCGGGGACTTCTGTATGCATTTCCTCCCTTCCCACTAATCTCTCAAGTGATACAGAAAGCTATCGCTCAGAAGGCCTCGTTGATCCTCATTGCTCCTTACTGGCCTCGACAGGTGTGGTTCCCCTTTCTACATCAATTTCTACTGGAGCGACCTTGGCATCTGGACCTAGTTCCAGATCTTTTGATCCATCAATCGGGTCAGTTACATCGCTCCCTCCCCTTTTTGAACCTCACTGCTTGGTTCCTCCAGTTCCAACCTTAGCCAGGCTTCCTCAATTATCTCACTCTGTTCGAGATATTTTGATAGCTTCCCATAAATCTTCCACTAGGAAGATTTACTTGAGTAAGTGGAAGCTTTCACATTTTGGGCTCAAGGAAGGGACATAGATCCTTTCACTGCTTCCATCCAAATAGTCCTTGATTTTCTAGCTGAACTCTTCCATGCAGGTTTATCCCCTTCTACTCTTAAAGTTCAATTGGCAGCTATCTCTAACTTTCATGTGGGTATTTCTGAGTCTGCCTTAATGTCCCACAAGCTTTGCAAAGCCTTTTTGAAAGGAGTTTTTCTTCTCAGACCTCCTATAAGAAATCCTCCTTCTCCTTGGGACCTAAATTTAGTTCTTACTTCTTTGATTCTACCCCTTTTCGAACCTGCAGCATCCTGTTCTTTAAAATTGCTATCATGGAAGACTCTCTTTCTGGTAGCTATTACTTCAGCTAGAAGAGTCTCAGAACTTCATGCACTCAGCTGTCGACCTCCTTATCTATTGTTCCATAAGGACAGGGTATCCTTACGAACCAACCCGTCCTTTTTACCTAAAGTAGTCTCGACGTCAAATCTAAATCAAAGCATTGACCTCCCTGTCTTTTTTCCAGAATATTCCAATAGGTCTGAACAAAAATTACACTGGCTAGATGTTCATCGTCAGTTGAGGTACTATTTGGATAGAACAAAACAATTCAGAAAATCTGACCAACTGTTTGTCTCCTATGCAGAAGGCAGAAAGGGACTTTCAGTTTCAAAGGTATCATTATCTAGATGGCTTACATCTCTGATTACCCTTGTTTATGAGATTAGACACCAAAAGCTGCCTAATAAACCTAAGGCCCATTCTACAAGAGCTTCCAAGACAGACTGCCTATTGACACCATTTGTGCAGCGGCTACTTGGGCTACTCCTCACACTTTCATTTCTCATTATAAGTTGGATTTAGCATCTAGGCATAGAGCTAACTTTGGTTCCACTGTTCTCAGGAGTCTGTTCCGTTAGGCCACCCGGGACAAGGTGCTAGGGACGCGGTCCCATCCAGCAAGAATGAAGGCGAGATAGACAACTTAACATATAGAAGTTATGTTCTTACCATAACGTTCCATGTTAGTTGTCTTCTTCTCGCCTTCTTCCCCACCCTCCTTCCCCCTGGCCTGGACAGACCTAGAGGAGTTGTGATTGTGACCTCTCTTTCTACCACCTCTTTCTTAGACATATGCTGCTTGCATATCTCCTGAATCAGGATGTAGGTCACCCTTCTTTCTCCCTGTTGTTAGAGGTGGACTCTGTTTAGAGTTATTCTGTAACTATTATAAGCTGGGGTTAGCTTACAAACGAGATCTGAGGTAACTCTCGCCTAGCATTGTGGGATATAAGGGGAGCCTCGAGCCGGTGGAACCAACTCTCGAGCTTTTAGAGTGGCCGAGTCGGAGCCGTATTTATATTTATTTATATTTATATTTACTCCCAAAGATACATAAAAATTCTACATGTCCACCAGGTAGACCAATTGTATCTTGGAAGGGTTCTCTAACTGAACCTTTATCTGCCTTCCTGACTCAATATTTACAACCTTTATTGTCTATGGTTAGGTCTAGACTAAAAGATACCACTGAATTCTTGAATATCATTCGGGATACACAATTGGAATCTAACTGGTATCTCTGCACACTGGATATCACCTCCCTTTATACAAGTATACCACATGGGGCTGGACTACAGGCCATTCAATACTGGCTAGAGAAATCTAAACTATACACTCCTGGTTTCAATAATTTTTTACTTACCCTAACAGAACATGTCTTAACAAAAAATATTTTCTATTTTTATGGCAAGTCTTACTGGCAGGTCAGAGGCACAGCCATGGGAGCATCCTTTGCTCCCATTTATGCTGACCTCTTCATGGGGTTTTTTGAAGAGCAATTAATTTATGACACCAGTAATAACTCCTTTTTAGATGAGTTGGATATTTGGAGACGTTATCTGGATGTTTGTTGGATGGTGTGGCAGGGTGATGTAAAATATGTACATGAATTTGTCAGGTATCTTAATAATAACAGATGGGATATTCAGTTTACACTAAACATTGAATACCAACAAATTATATTTCTGGATGTAATTGTTACTCGACAAGAAGATCATACTTTGGAAACTTGGGTACATAGAACATTTCCAAAATATAATACTTTACTTCATGCCTCCAGTCATCATACCTGCAACATTATCAACAACATCCCTAAGTCCCAATATTTACGCACTAAACTTATATGCTCTTCTGAACAAACTCATCAAGAGTGTCAACAAGATTTAACAAATAGGCTGGTAACTAGAGGCTACAATAAACATCATATTTCCCAAACTGTAACACAGGTAAACCAAATTGAGAGATCCCAACTTTTGGAATATCAAAATAGAACTATTCAGAATAATATACAAGAATCACAACCAGTTAGACTAATGACAACATTTGGTAGCAACACTCCAAGGTTCAGAAATATTATTAACAATCATTGGGACATTTTACTCACACATGAACAATTGAATGGGGTACTTTAAGATAGATGTTTATTTTCTAGCCGCAGAGGTAGAACTATTAACTCATACTTCACTCATTACAAATGTTATAATCCACCTGTAACTATGCAGAAAACATTATTTGGTGACACATTAGTAGGCTGTGTCCCTTGTGGTCACTGCAGTGCATGTGCACATATTTTCAAAACCAAAGAATTCACTAGCTGTAATACTTCTAAAGTTTATCAGATTAGAGTTTTTGGTAATTGCAGCAGTGACTGGATAATTTATTTAGCTACCTGTACTTGTTCATCTTTTTATGTTGGACAAATGTCAAGACCCTTCAGACACCGCATAAGTAAGCATCTAAGTAAGATTAGAAACAAAAGGATTTCCAACACCCTTTATTACCATACCACTACACACAAAACTGCCAAATTCAATTTTACTATTATAGATAAAATTCAAATGCACAGAACTTCCAAAGCTGGCTGGCATGAAATATTAAATAACAAGGAATCTTCCTGGATTATCAGGCTAGGGGCTTTATTTAGACCTGGCCTTAATGAATTAAGCTAGATTTTGCCTTGGTTGCTCTGTTTAATAAATTCATTCATTTCAGGTGTATTCCTTTAAACGTGCATATATAAAAGCAGACACTAGAGTGTGCTCTAATGGAATATTTTGTTGAACTGAGGAAGGCTTGAATTTTCAGCTGAAACCGGTTTGCTATTCTACATGGAGTTTGCCACAATAAAGCCTTTATTCAATTTTATCTTTTCTTTGTGCTGGATTACTTTTTGATAGTACGGGTCTAATTGGTACAATCCGTGCACTCAGTCTACCTTGCGTATCTTTGGTTTATTCCATAAACCTTCAAAAATACCTTCTTCTTCCTCATCTGGACATTCAGAACCACCAGAAAAGATTTCAAAAATATCTACTTCAGGAAAGCCATGCTCTTTGGCTCCACAGTTTTCGGAACCAAGAGAGCTGTTGAAATCAGAAAAACCAAGTCCTTCAGTGTCGCTGCTTTCGGAGCCAACAGAGACTGACATTTGAAGCTGGCCCATTGAACTATTGCCAGTCTCCCCAAGCTTGAGATCTCCCGTTCTGCAGAGATCTCGCTCACCTACCCTTTCTTCTAAGTCCTCTAGAAGCCTATCGGATGATGATGTGGATAGGGTGGTGCACAGACTACTGAAGTTGCAGGCGCTGGCAAAATTATTCTTGGCTCTGACCCATTTGGTCTTGGAGCCAACTAAGACTCTTTTATCCACCTCGATTCCTCCTCTGAGTCAAGCTGGATCTTTGGAGTTGGAATGCCTAGTACTCATTGTGGCAGAATCTTTGGTTCCAAGACCCACTCCAGAGATTTTGGAACTGTTGTCTGCTCCGACATACTCAGTGCCATCCGGGGTGTCTAGGAGCCAGAGCTCACCCGTCTGTTCTGGGGGGATACTTGGACCTGAGACTGTTCGGTTCCAAGCTTACGTCTCAGGGCTTTGGTGCAACTGAACTTGGCTCCTACATCGGGCTCAGAGCCAGTGTCCTTGGTGCCAGCGATTCCCTCTGCTTCTTTGGAACTGGAGGTATCCTCTGAGCTGGGGGGAACTGCCTTTGAGTTGATGAGGAGTGTGCTGTCCCCACCTACAGCTCTACACAAGGGTACTGGTATTATTCCCCCCAATGCACCGGCTTGTGTCTCAGCACCACCCCATCCTCAGGACAACAGATTCAGGGCCTCAGGCAGCCCCACTGGGTGAACCACACTCTTCTGAGACCACTCCAGAATACCCTTCTGAGGAGGTTCCTCTGAAGAGAACATGCAAGAGGAAGCAACTAGACTCACCAGATGAGTCAATCATCTCTGACACTGACCTTGAGGAGTCATAAGGGTCCCCACCGTCGCCCCCTCAAGATATCTCCTTTGTGGATATCTTAGAAATCCTGAAACAGAGAGACGGCTGGAAACCCATCAACCCTTCTGATGAGGAGTCTGTGTACCTGAAGCCCTTCAGATCTCAACCTTCAACCTCCTGGGTGTCTCCGCCTTTTGACAGACTAATGGAACTAGTTAGTTGAAAGGCATGGGAGTCACCAGTTGCAATGGAACCAGTCTCTCAGAAGCCAAATAAATTTATAACATCACCAACAGACAAGGAATTTCTTACGAAAGGCATCCCTGTAAATGCTATGATGGTGGCAGCAGCCATCAAGAAGGAACTCTCTAAAACATCCTCATCTGTCCAGCCACCAAACAAGGAGTCTCAAACGATGGACAGATATGAGAAGCATATTTTCTCATCAGCAACATTTGCCCTTAGATCGCTGAACTACCTAATGCATTTCACTAGGCTTTAAAGAGATCTCCTGAAGGAGTTAGGAGATACACTCCAAGGTTCACTAGCTGCAGGGGACTCAGACAAATTGACCTCTCAGCTATCTACCTTAAATTCCATAGTTAACTCCTTCATGAAACTGATTTCCTATGCAATGGATGGAGTGAGTAGGGCAGTGGGTTCAGGAGTTTCCCTAATGAGACACTCATGGATGCACTTGTGTAACTTTGCAGATCCTTTCAAGTCTACCTTTGTCAACGCCCCTTTCGATGGTTCCTCACTCTTTGGACCCAAAGTTAAAG